>NW_010973209.1:3954901-4004379 GCF_000737465.1 Haliaeetus leucocephalus | reverse complement strand
GGGCCGGGCGGGAGCGCTGAAGCGGCGGGCAGGGGTGGGCGCGGAGGAGGGCTCTGCCCCGGCCTCGGCCCCCCGGCGGGGCGCTGGGCGCTGGCGGGTGTGTATGGCCCTGCGAGGGCGGCGATGGCTGCGCGGTGGTGATGGCCCAGCGCGGGCAGCCCGCACCGCACGCCATGGCTGCCAAAGAGGAGCTGTACAGCAAAGTCATCCCCCGGCGGAACCGGCAGCACCGAGCGGGGACCATCAAACATGGCTCGTCGCTGGAGATCCTGCTGTCCATGGGCTTCCCCAAAGCCCGGGCGTAAGTCGCCGTGCGGGCCCCCCCCCCCTTTTCTGAGACGCGACGGGCGCCTTTTCTGCTTCGCTGCTCCGGCCTGGGCGGCGGGGGAAGGCGGGATGCGCTGCCGGCAGCGGCCCGGGGATGCTGTCCGGGATGCGCCCGCTCGCCTCTCCCGGTCGCCTCAGCCAGGCGGGAGGGGTTGCTCCGGTTCCCGGGGTGTGAGGGAAAGGGGGGGGGGGCGGCAGGTGCCGTCCCGGTCTGCCCACCCCCGCGTCCCGCCCCCGCCGCCCGTGGGAGCCGGGGTGCTGAAGGGGCCTCCGGAGCAGCCCGCCCGGCGAGCGTCGCCGGGAAGTTTGGGCTCGCCGGGGAGGCGATTTGGTTTTTTGCACCCCCAAGTGGAAACGGGAGCCCAGCGTCCCTACGCTTGGAAAATAAAGAGAGTCCTTGGCGCAATTGCTTTGGCTAACTCGGTCACCCGGGAGATTTTCTTTAATCCGCGCACGGGTCTGCCGAAAAGGGACGGAGCAGTAGAAGAAAATTTCCCTAGTCCGAAGCGGCAGGTTTTTTTCTTGCCCAGTTTAGCAATGCCCCGGTGTAATCTCCTTGCGTGCGCTTACGCTTTAAATTAATGAGGCAGCAACCTAATGATAACTTAATAATGACTCTCCCGGTTTTAAGCGTAGTGACTCCTGAAGTGGGACCGTGCGCTTTCGGATGCAAATGAAGCCGGCGGGGATTTGGATGATTCCTTGATCTGCTTAAGTTTTCCTTTTGTCATTGATACCAATCAGAAGTCAGTGGTTTGGCAGCCTGTCTTTGTGCAGTTTTCTTCTAAACATACGAGATACACACATGCAGTTTTAAGGACACGTGTCATCTGTGGATTCATGAGGTTGCTGTGGATCCACTAGCACGTACAGAAAATCTAATGCGTGTTTTCCACTGTCCTACTTATGCTCCTGATGTCTGTCAGTGATCTATAGTTATCTATTGAAATCAACATACAGCATTTATATACAATGAATGCAAACAGAGGTAGTAGGAGTCTGGTGACTTACTTCATGCTCTGCTTGTTTGGAAAACCAGATGTGCATCTTTCAGTGTAGCTAGGGAAAAAAACAGCTTGATACTATCAATGAAACTAGTTATTACCTGTACAACAGTGCCATCAAGGCTGACAGTCAGCCCTGGTCTTACCTAACCGTTAGCTGAGGAGCTATGTCTGTGGTTCATATTCCTGCCCAAGAAAACACTAACATTTGACAAAAAAAGGACCCAAAGCTTCATCATACAAGACAGGGAAGGCTAAAGGCAGAGAGCAAGCCAGAGAAAGGGGTAAAACATCCCCAACTGCGAAGAGTACTTATTGCAAATATAACCGGCCAGATGGGTAAAACTGTCTTGATACTAAATTCAAGATACTCCGATATAACCCTGTTTGACAACTCAGCCATCTGCTGGGCGGGGGACCACTTTCCCAATCTGAAGTAGCGACTAGTGCCTCTATTCCAGCCCGCTGGAAATACTACAAATAATTCATCATTAAAATTCAGATAAGAAGCAAAACGGAAATAAAATCAGCAACTAAGTACTGCCACCAAGGGTACACTATGGAACGGCACACAGGTTGGGAAGCATGAGAGATAGGACTGCATGGCAAAAGGACATTCCCTAAAGGTCACTGCTTCCCAGAAGCTGTTTTTTAACTCCCAAGCACATTACTCTGCAAGTGTGAGTGAAAGACATTACCGAGTTGCCAGGGAGGTAAAAACACCCTGTCTCCCAAAGTCGGTATTGAGAAGTAGCCTTAGAACAAAGTCCTTTTGAGAGTCTTCTCCCAAAACTCTCCCAACCCGTTTTCTACCCCAAAGCCACAGTTACAGCAGGAGACAGAGAATTCAGTGAAACGGCGGATTTCAGATCTGTGCCTGTAGATCCTGCATAGAAATACAAGCCAGGCTGATACTTAAAAGTGGTGACCATCTGTTTGGATGGCTTGTGCAAAACAGAGCTCCAAGTTGTCAGACTAGTCTGTCAGGCGTGTCACAAAATGCCATTGCTGTTGGCATCAGTGGCCACCTGGCTTCTTGTTAAGAGCCAGGGGGGATTGATGGGGGCAGGGGACAGAGAGGACTGTTGAAGCCAGGGTAAGAGACACAGGAGCTACCTGGAGATCCCCAGAGTGCTGCTTTCAGATGTGGTATTGAGACAGTACCGAGGTCCTGGAGAGTACTGACATTGCCTAACTCTCAGCTTCTAATTCAGCTCGAGTAACTTCATGTACCTCACACCCATACTAATGGACAGCTTTTGTCTCTTCAAAACTGAAATAGTTAATTATTTGATAGTACTTCTCCATGCTTACAGTTTATAACAGCAATAAGAGCTCAGATGGCCAGGATGATCCTGGACTCGCGCTGCTGACAGAAACCAAGGATTCTCACGTTCATTTTATTTTCCTGGTTCTGTGTTACTTTGGGCAAGCCGCTTCCACCCTGTGTATGCTAAAATAATCAAAGGTGAAAGACTAAATATGATTTCCAAGTATTACTGGATAGTTAGTATAGCCTAGCTCAGTTAAGGGTAGAAAATAGTATAAGCCAGGCTGAAACCAAGAGAGGATGTCACAGGCGTTTATGCTTCAGGTATCAAGTGCAAAACTGCCACGGATCTTTTGTTCAAATCAAGGCATTATTAAATAAGCCTTTATTTGTCAATCCTGTGTGTGGTTTATGGGGGACTAGGGATATGGGGTCCATCAAAGAAAGACACACCCTTCCTTTCCGAACGAAGATAAATTGAGAGCAGGTATTGAAATTAACAGAGCTCCACCGATGTCGATGTCCCACAACACAGACTGAGACCCTGGAGGTTTTCCCCTTTCCCCCACTAAAGTCCTTGTCGGCACAGTTAGAACTAACAGCTCTATCGCGTGCTCCTGGACAGACGTCTGTCTGTCTCTTTTCCTCCTTCCCAGCAACAGCTTCAATTCAGCTGGGCTACTCTAAATTACATGGTGATGCAGTGATGTACAAACCACCTTTGGATGCATTTACCTGTGGGTGACAATTGCTCAAACCAATGCAGTATGTCACTGCTTTGGACTATTACCGTGAAGAGCTGTTCTATTTTGGGATTTTTCGTCAGCACACAATCATTATTTTTTTATTTTGCAATTAGCCCATTATATTACGTACTGTCTAGTCACACAGGAGAAGGCTGTCCCTATCCCGAGCGGTTTCTGATTTAAACAAAGGAAGGAAGGCAAAGGTGATGTTATGATTGCCATTTTGCAATTTGGGCACTGAGGCAAGCATTTTACCCAGGGTCACACAAAAGTCTAACCAGATCCCTAGTGTCTCAAGACCCTGAACACAAGAACAGGCTTCCTCTAGAAAGAGATTTCACACAACTGTTATTTCCCAGTTGCTCTGAAATATTGCGCCTCATCTTGTTATGGATCTACTGTCAGTGGTTGCACCCACAGATCTAATCTGACTGCCAGCACCTCTCATTATTGTGTGATAATCCCTATATAGGTGTTGATAGTCTTCCTGAGAGTAAATAGAAGGGGAACCACAATGTAGTTTACAGACCATTGAAACCACGGGGGATCCCTTAAAACTGTTATGCATGTACAAGACATCAAAAAAATCTGTGCATAACATGCATCTCTGTAAAATGGTAAACACAGGAAAATTTAATGATGGACTGCAGTTTCTTTCAGGATGGAAGAAGGCCTTTGACCAAAATTAAATTATTGGAACTAATATAGGGATAAGCAGTTGAAATGCTCTAGCCTGTATGGTGCAGAAATCAGCGTGGCTCCAGAGTCTGTAAAATTTCAGTGATTCACAGATTTTAAAAGTTTTGTGTCAGAATTGAAACTCCTCCAAAATATCCTCAGAACCAGAAAGTTAAAATTCTAGTATGAGAAACAAATCCTGCTTTCTTTGTTTTAATTCTGGGTGCGCATATGTGCACGAATATATAAATATATAAAATCTAAAACGTTACTTGAGTTTCTGCATACAACTCTGAATTCAAGCCACAGCCCCGAGGTACTGTTTCAGAAGAGATACAGACCTAGAAAAGTGAAGATAATTCTCTGGCCTCTGTCATTACTCAAACTGGGTAAATCACTGTCCATAAACAGAACACTTAAATTACAGGCATCATGCTTTTTTGGTTGCCATGCTCTGAGTGATAAGCATAAGAGATAAGCTCTGTTCTTGATACAGGTGGCAAAGCTTTCCAAAACTAAACTGATGCTCCTTCCCATCATCTCAGCCTGAAAAAGGGGAACCTTCTTCTACAGACAGGTCCATAATGTTGGTTTAGTGCGTAATGCTGTGCTCCTGGGTGGATCTGCTGACGCTAGACGTAATTGCAAATACTTCCCCCTCATAAAAATGGGATAGACAGAAATATTGTAGAGTTTACCATGAATCAACTTCACTGCTTCCCCTGTGCTACGCATTTCCTCCTTCCTCCCTCTCACAAAAGACCACCTGGGTTTAACTCTGTGTTCATGGGCATGAAGAGGAGTTAATTCACAAAGCTGTACCACATTTCCCCTGGTCCTGAAGAGAAGCAAGCCAGTCTGATTTTGATTTCGTTTCTCGGTAACTATGAGAATTTAGGACTATTAACAGTTTCATTATTCTCAAAGAAAAGAAGCTGAGATCCAGTTTACAAACAGTAAAATCTTCACTTGTGTTTTGAAAACGTTTTCTAGGCTGCTAAAACATGTTTTGCCTAGTAACAGACGTGGCAACATAGCAGTAGTTCAGCACAGAAAGGCTGCAATGTCTTTCATTCCTCTAGGGTTTGAGCTGGATTTGGGAAAATACTGCATGGAAAATAAGTGCTGTAGATAAACTTTTGATTTTGAAGTGGTTTCTGTTCCTTCATGGCCTTGCCTTCAGGGTACTAGTTTTCTGCAAATACTCTTGGCTGAAATTCATCTTACTACAAAGGACCATCCCAAAACATAGACATCCCGTAAGTCCCACTTGAGCCCAAGCTTTAGAAGGGCTTTCATAATTCACAGTGACTTGTGTTGGCCCAGGGTGTGGAGGGAAGCCCCATCCCAAGTGAAGAAGTTGATGCGTGGAAATGTTTCTAGAAGCAACAGTTTAGGCGGCTACATTGAAAGTGGCTTTCCAAGTTTGTTAACAGCGCTGGAGGAAATCTTCAGCTATGAGAATAGAAAATCCAGGTGGTGTAGCTGCAAGGGCTTAGGCAAAAGCTTCCCCTAATGCCGTGTCTGTGCTCATCATTCAAGACAGCGAGTTTTGGGCTTGCCTAGAGCTGCTGGACCGCGCGGTAGAGAAACCGTCTAACCAAAATACTTCCGTTTCCAGTACTGCATATCAGCCGTCAGGCCGATGGACATTTTTAAGTAGGAGCTTCTTAGGAAGTGTTTGTGACCTGTTTACGCTCTCCAGATAGTGAAAGAGGAGGAACTTGCTGGAGGTGCACCCTTTGGCAGATCACTTGGACAAGACCTGCTTTCCTACTGTGACCCTCCCTTTCTATGTGCCTGTTTGAGCTTTTGTCAGAAGTTGAGAGGCATGCAGCTCTTTGCCCATGCCGGGGTTTAACGGATGAGATTCTGCATTGTAACTTGAGCAACAGTTTGAGCAATTCACTGGTCTAGTTCATGTATTGCAATTCCTAGGTTCAGCACTGAGGCCTCTGAACAATTTTGTACATCTGTGCTGGAAGGGATTCAACAGGTTTGCACTGCGCAGTGGAACATGGATACTGTGATTGAGTTAGCAGCTGCCAGGAGGGTGCACTGGAGAAAGGCTTGAACAAACGTACATTTGGGACCGAGTCCTGCGGCTGCTCTGCATATGGATTTTTTTTCGTTGGCTTTATTGCAGATTTCTGCTGTGGGACCGAGAGGTGATTGCTGCAAGTATTCAGACTGTTACATGCCAGCGGCTCCACTGTGTTTGGTGTGGGGGAGATCTCTATCAGACGGTTCCTTACTTTAAAGATTGAAAGTGATAAAACATAGAGGGGTCTTTATTTCCCCTGTATAGTCTGGAAACTGAGGCACAGGGAAGTTTAGATATATACGTCAAATGTGTAGTTAGGCTGGCACTTGCACCTAACTCTGTAGAGTTTCAGTCTGTTAGCTTAATCACAAGACTTAGATATCTGGTCTAAGTAGAACATCTCTTTCCATGACATTGTATAAAATTTTCAAATGGAGAGAGACCTTCTCTTATCAGAGGCTGAAGAAGTCATTCCTGTGATAAGATCACACTCTAAAATAATAACGGCAGGAGTAGCACTCCATGTTACCTCAGTGGTTCAAGATACTATATATGTAACTGCCATTAATCATATCTCATAGTTGGGAGAAGTGGAACAATCAGATATTCAGGTCTGATACTGACAAACAAAATGCTTCTGCCACAAACATCAAGAAAATGGTTTAAGGACAGAGCATCCCTATACAAAGATTGCTCACAGTACAGCCAAGGTCAGCGAGTCACTGCAATACTTGCTGCGTAAGTGCTAGCTGCCCAGGAGGCAAGCTTGCACAAGTTCAGGAGAGGAAAAAAAAATACCAACACCTTTATAGTGCCTTCACACACCATGCTTCGTTGGGATCTCATATTTAAATGTCTGAGTAGCATCACCACATGCAGCGAGTCCCCGGTTCGGTGGCAAGTCAGCCAGAAGACAGCAATCCCTGGATTTCTGAGATGTGTTTTTCAGGGCTATCTAACTTTGGCAAACACTGTAAGAGCTGTCAGAAAGTTTCCTGGTCCCTGAGTGCTTAGTTCATTTTGGTATCGAAATAACATGGTGACAAGAAAACATTTGCTTGTGCTTCTGTCTCCCTGGTGATTTTTTTGTCTTGGAGCAAAGGTCCTGAACTTGATCCTACCCTCTAGACTGGGAAGGAGAGGAGCTTCAGAAAGTGCACCCCAGACCCCACATGTCCCTGACAGAGCCTGAAAAATTACTTTGTGCCTTCTGTGTCAAAACCCCAAGCAGTTAATAACTTGATCCTTAGTATGCAATTCTCTTTCAAGCTACATATCAGTTTGGAGTGATACAGATACCAGTGTTATCTTCTCCTTTTCTGTCCTTTCTTCTCTCTCGCTTCACAGACCTGATACTTCTGTCAGGGCCCAGTTTAAATTTACTGATGAGATTCTCAAGACAAATTCTCGCTAGAGAAACTCATGATTTCAGATATCCAGCATGGACTATTTGAATGGAGCCTTGTCTGCATAAAATGCTGATTAGTCTTCCCCCTTGGAGGCTTGGTGACAGTGTTGGCCTGTTTCTGCAGAATTCTGCAGCACTTACAAAGCCTTCTGGAAGTTTACTCCTAGATTACTGCTGCCACTTTGCTATGCAAGAGCCGATGCTCAAAGGGTGCTGCCAGCCCTCAGGACCTCCTGAACAAATACACTGACAGAAGTCAGGGGGGAATTCTGCTCTTTGAAAGATCATGAGCAAAAGTTTCAAAAAAAAAAAAAAAAAAAAAATTGGTGCTTTTAAATGTCAAGTGCTGGCTCCTGATGAGACTTGCGTTTTTAAGTCACCTTTGAAAGTGAATCTTAGGCTCCCAAGTCTTGCTCACACTTGAAAACGTTGCCCTAGGTTTTAACTGGCACTCATAGTGGATTCACAGCATGTGTTCTGCAATTGCAAAAAGAATAGAGACATCCGTGTGTGTGTCTGTACTGCACCAGTCTAATTATCCTCAACAAGCAGAGTCATCAAAAGAGCTGTAGTTTAGCAGCTGACAGCGTTTTGGATTCCATCACCAAGACTCGCTGCAGGCTTTGTGCATTACAATGGGGTGCGCCGCGGCGCCTGTGTCTTACTCACCCCCTATATAAACAGACCTGAAAAGAATAGGCCTCGGCTTTGCTTGGCATTATTCCGTCTCCAGCATATCCTATGCTGCCCGGTCGTGCACAAAGACTGAATCTAGAGAGCAGCGTAAAGTGGAGGGGCAAAAAACAACAGCAAGAAATAATGGGATGGGTTGAGGGAACGGCTCAAGTCACTGCAACAAAGCAGCTGACAACCTGCATAGACATCTTGTACCTCTTGTCTGTGTTCATAAGACACAGGTGCTGCCCTTTCAAATCTATTCTCCCAATCCTTCTCCTGAAGCTTTGACAAGTCCCAGCAGCAAAAGGTGCTTTTTAAGGTACTCCCAAACACCCGCAACTCACGGTAGGCAGCTAAGAGATGTCGATCTCTCACACCTGGGGAGCAGGAGCCGTTGTTCCTCCATTCCCTGAGAAGCCTCAGCCTTCCCGTGTTTTACACGGGTTCCCAAAAGAATAAAGATCGGCATGGAGAGCAGAGTTGCACGTGCAGATATGGCGGTATCCTGACAGGTATCATCAGGACCTGAGACGTTTCTGTCCCCCACCAAGGAGCTGCATTAAATTTAAACAGAAAGCAAGCAACTATAAACTGGAATGAGTGACAGGAGGTGCGTTTGATGCCTTTGCTTTCCCCAGACACCAAATTCAAGTCCTTGAGACTGACTGAAGTCTCCTGTCATTGCCAGCACGAATACCTTGCAGGCCAGTCCCTGTCAGCAGGAGATTAGCATGAAAATGCTGGCGAAAGGTTATTCACGTGGCTGAGCAAACAGCAGCCCTGAGTAAACGTTGGGATATCTGTCTTCTGTGCTAGAAATGCAGAGGCATACCCAAAGACGGGTAACTCTGATAAACACCCTGGCCTTCCATAGCCTGACATCGAAAGAAGTTTTAACTGTATTTCGCTCACACCCATCCCCCCCCCCCCGCTATTATCAAACGCAAGTCAAGTGCCACTTTTTTCTCTTTCTTGTAGTATTAGGTAGGCTCTGCAGTTCGCGATAGCGCAGAATTAATCATTCGTGGTTGGTGACGGTGAAATAATCACCAGTGTAGAGACGGGTGTGTTTCAGAGAGATTTTTCATCTCCTGATTTGTAAAAATTACTATTTTCTTTCTCCCCTACCTAATGAAATATAGCAAGTTCTTACACGACGCAAATCTCATTAATGGCCTGACTCAGCAAAGACCTTGAGCACATGCTTCTCTTGAATGGCTGAGATTAAGACGTTCGATACATTTCTACCGAGCATGAAGGGCGATGCATTAAATGCCATTGGAAGTACCTGAAATAAAGTGGTACTGTTTTACTTCTAAGTGGTTCCTCATTTTATTGAGAGCGATTGAATCAGTTTCATGACGCAAATTTCAAGCCCCAAGTTCATGCTGACGTGAAACACTAGTGTTGTTTTTCCCTTGTATGGCACCAGTGAGTAGAAGCCTGATTTTTATGCACCACAATCCTGTTGTGCTGGGGGCTGTGCAAACAGAAAAGGAAAACATCATCCCTGCTGCAAGAGCCGGCAATCCAAATATGAGCCAGAAAGAGCAAATGCCTGGAGAGGAGGGTAAGGAGAGGCCACACGAGGAAGCAGACAGTATCATCTCCTGCTGACAGGCAGTGATCCCATCGTTGCCTCCAAAATCCTTTACTCCCAGTTGTTACCCGTAGTTACAGCAAGTTAGATTGATGGGTGAAATTCACAGCTGCATGAGAATGGCAATGTTATGAACAGCTACTTTGCAATAAGTATCAGTTCCCATTTTACAGACAGAAAAATTTAAAATGAGACAATACATCAAGTCGCTTGATGCCAGAGAGGGCATCTTAATTAACATTTGCCATCCACTTGAGACAAAGGGCACTCCAGAATTGCAGGCTGTAAATGGTGTCAATGATGTCCTGCTCCCTTGTTCTACTATTATATTGAATTTATGCTTCACAATCAATATTTCTTTCTGAGACTAGCTGCCAAGTCCTAGCAAGTGTCAAATCACAATATATTACCCATGGATACGTTGCAGTCAGTTCTCCCAGGCACTGTTCAAAGAAATCTCAAACTAAACAAGAATGGGATCTGGTTCATATTCACACTAGTCCATGGGCAGTGCAGACAAACCTTGGAGTAAATGTAATTTACAGCTGCACCTTACAAGACACATTTATGTTCCCTTTACAGTCGCTTCGACCCCCTCCCGTAGCATAGCTGTATCATAAATGCATTCATGTTTTAAAGGGCGAAGCCCTCTGGTAGTGTATATCAGCCCAGTACCATTTACTTTTGTTGGAACAACACTAATACAGGCCGGCTGAAGATCTCACCCAGAAATAACCCAACTTTCATTGCTTTCATTGCTCATTCCTTTTTAGAGAAATTGGGTTTTTACACCATTCCAGTAATGCAAAGAGTCTGTGTATAAATAAGAATCAGTACCAAAGCCTCTGGGAGAAAAATATCAACCTCAGGTGTTTCTTGCCTATTCGCAGCACATTTTTAAGTTAGGGCCGCAGAGTCTTTTATAAAAAGAGTGACTCCAGCTCTGTGCCGCAGCGCAGCTACCCGCTGCCCAGCTGCTCTGTGCTGGGGGAGCACCGGGGCCGCACAGCTCTTTCCAGAGCTGGTGCACGTAATAATGTTTTCTCGGGCAGCGTGGGTGCAGCTGGCTCCCCAGGTACCCTGATTACTTGGGTCTGAAACACATCAGCCAAGCGTAGCAGGCTGGGGAGAGGATGAGTCAGGATGGGTCCACAGAGACCCAAATCACGCACGCTCCCTGCAGCGGGCAGATAGCTTGTGCCGTGATGGCGCAGGACAGCTGATGCTGTTTTCCTTCCAATATTACAGTGATTACAGGTTCACTGCTCCACAAACATCCGTCGTCTGTGCTGTTTAACCCCCTCGCTTCTCAGAGTTAGCCCAGATGTGGACAAGGGGCCTCCTGTGTGGGGTGAGTTGCACAACTGGGACCTCTTACACCAACCTGGAACCAGCTGTGTGGGGGTATTTTAAGTCTCGCTGACCCACTCCCCCGTGGTATTTCCTCTTTTCTCCCTAAGGTGGAATTTTCTCCTTGCAAATGGGAAGATTGGTCTTTAGAAGAATTCTCCATTTCATCATCCAGCTTCCCAAAGAAGCTCATCAGATACTATCTCTGAGAGAGGATTTAAGTCCCTAAGAAGACCCTGACTTTGGGGGTCTTTCCGATTTCCACCACTTCCTGCCCCAAAGCTGCTGATCCTTATCGGGATCAAAGGATTTTAAGCCCTCGGGGATTCTAAGGGGGAGAATGGCGCGTTAGAAGTGCTTGGTGTGGCTGGGGGTTGGTTTGATTCCCATACGCCTACCAACATTTGACAGCCACCGTTTGTACAGCCTTGAACTCCTTTGGAAGTGCATCGTGCAGAGAGAAACTTGGGCTGGTGCTTCGCCCCTGTGATTTCAGCCTAGGCTGCGTCTTACTGACTCGAGCACCCCAGAAACGTGTCTCGCCAGGCTTCTTGTGTGAGTCAGCCTAACCAAGGGCTCTGGGCAGCCCGCTGCGAATCTTTTCATGTTCTCCTAGGAAACTCCTGTGACCAGCTGCTGATTTCTTTGCTTGTGCTTGGTGTTTAGATAGGCCCATCTGCTGCAAAGTGAACTTTAAAAGGGTAGAGCCAAGGCCGCCCAGCTAAAATGTGACGACAGGCGGGAAAAAATGAATAGGTCTTTTAGGATGACGCAGAAACGGGCTGCAAGAGCCTGAGGCCAGATTGGCAGAACGACATTTGGAAGTAGGTACTGGGATCCTTTGGGCTTAGAGATCCCTTAGCATGGTAACAGGATTGCCATGTCTTAATGATCTTTCCTCCCTCCATTCGCACCCCTGGTCTCTGTTCCACCAGTCTGCATGACAAATGGAGATAAAATTCTCCTGTTGCTGTTGCTGCCATGGGCTCGTTTCAACCGTAGGACTAAGAGCTTGCTGAGGTGTCATAGGATTTTCCTGGACGACAGCTTAAGAATTTTACATACTTGCTGTCACCAGCTTGCTCTAGGGGAGAAGGATGGCAGAGACATCATTTCAGTCCTTCCTGACAGCCGGTGGGGTTATGCAGATACGGGAAGGGATGAGGGCAGCGTATGCCAGAGCATGCAACCTAACACACCCTGTCTTACTTCTGCGGGAGTGAGGGGCAGTGAAGAGGACACAGTCACCAGGGGTCTGTTTATCATCCTTTCTGTCAGTGGAAAAACTTGTCAGATCTAACAGGAAGCTCAAGTGAGCAATGCAGCGAGAGCCGCTGCAGAGCAGCCCACCCAGCAGACCGGCTGCTGGCTTAGGAGAAGCATCTGCCTCGGTTCTTTGCGCCACAGCCGGCTTCAAGGGCAAGGTGCTGCTTTCTTTCAGCCTCAGGTGCCCATCGGTGGAGGAATATAGTAACTCCCTGTCTCACAGGTGTTTTAGAGGATAAATACATTAAAGATTGGGAATATAAAGGTGCGAGCTTTGATAGTGATGGGGCATAGGGCATGTATATGGACCACAAAAAGGGCATGATTTCCCCCCCCGGGATCACCAAAAGCCAAAAAAACCCCCAAAAACCATTACTTAACAGCACACAGGAGAAAGTTGTATTGCTGGGGTTTGGGTTTTTTTTCTTTGCAAATGAGAGTTGAGTAACCGAAAGAAATTTGCTATGAAACCTGAGTGCTTTGCTGTGTCTGGAAACCAAGCCCTTTTCAGAGGTCAAAAATGGATTACCTAAAGTCAGCAACCACCTTGGAAAATCTTGGCTAACTGATGCTCAGTGTCTCTGCAAATTAAACACCTCCCAACAAGCATGAAAGCATTATAAGGTATTTGCCTGAGGACACAAAGAGAGTCTCTTGCAGTACTGGGTTTAGATCTCAGTAATTTCGATTTGCCATCAGGCCATAAATAACACAAAAATGTACTCTTACGTGGCAATTAGATACTGTTCCAGGCACCTAGCTCAACTTTCCACCTACTAAATAGTATTTCATTTTTGCTGCAGCATATCCCCAAGTCTTACAGGACCTTTGATGTGACTTTCATTACAGTAAGACATGAAATTTTGTGGTTTCATAGGTTGGGTGTAAGTAATGGTAAGGAAGGAATCCTTTTTCCATGCTGCTTTATCTTTCCCTTACTTGCAACACATTAGTTTTGAGTGTCAGGAACATGCAGTCAGTTTATTTGTGGAGCATCTTTCTAATCACAAAAGTATTTGAAGCAGTTGTACAATTTGGATGAGATTATGCAAATGGATTGAATGTTGTGACTAGATAATTGTCCCTTTGCTTCAAGGTATGCGTCAAAGCAGAGACAAGTTTTCAGTTGGAATGAAAATTCCTGAAAACTACGGCTTTTTTGTTATTGTTATCAGTGGTCGGTGCAAAAACAACTGGTGAATCCTAGACGCATCCCCTCTACACCCTGCAAGGTCCGGGCAGAGTTGTTTCCACTGCTGAAGAGTAGTTTAAGGTATGCCTAGCATACAAACATCCCTGCAGCTTTTGCAGTTTGAGGCAAGTGGAGCTTTGCAACAGCACGCTAGGCAGCGGGAATGTCACCCTTTGAACAGCACGCTCTGAAGAACCACACAGGTTTCCACAGGCTCCCCCGCTGGGCCCCATGTTCAAGGAGGAAACCGGGATGAAATTTAGGTGCCAGTCTGGCAAAGGATTCGAACGTGTCGCTCAAGTTCAAATGCGTGAATAATTCCATTGGTTTTAACTGAGATTACTCAGGCACGTAATTGCGCGGCTAGCTTGTGGCCTTTGAAACAATTTTGGTTTTAAATACTGTGGCGCAGGGTGGAGCTTTGCCGATAGTCCTTTGCTGCTGTTGTTACCATTAGCTAACTGCCATCCCACATTAGAAATGCTCGATTTGGTTATCTGGATTAGTGTCTCTAATTTCATTTCCTCTTGGGTGTTAATCAAGAAGGTTTTTTCTCTGATGTGTATATGTGCATCCTGTTTGTTCTGAAATGTGCAATTCCATTATTTGGCTCTAATGATTGCTGTACCCGCTGCCCATGCTGTTGCCTGTGTCCCTGATCTACCTCTTGTAAAGGAACAGAGTTTCAAGCACAGACATTGCCCCATAGTAACTGTGAATGTTCTGCCGCCCACTGCAATGTAAGGAAGGCAGAGAAATTTCCAGTGATTTTCTTTGCCATCAGCAGGGTGGTAAGTGTTATTGCTATCCCCATTTCACAGACATGGAAACTGCAAGTGCAGAAGGATTAAGCTTCTGTTTTCAAAACTGGCTTTCAATTTTTCTGTTTTAAACATGTAAAAACAGGCATGTGTGAGTGCTCACACATCCAATCCCAGATGCATCACTCTCACCATCTTTGAAAATCCTTGCACAACTGAAATAGAAGCATTCAAAATCAGCACCTGCTTTTGACAAACAGAGTCTATGTAATTTGTCCAAAGCCAAACTACCAGTCCAGCTTGCATATACTGCCTGGTATGACATGTCTAACATAATCTATGAATTCAATAGCTCTTTTCAAAGGTGATTAGGGGCTAGGTTTTCAAAAGTATTTAGGCACCTAGACACGTAACAATTCCATCTTGTTTCCAACTATCTTTTTTAAAAGAAACCACAGGTACCGTCCTGCCCTGGTCCGCATGTGAAACCCATGACCAACCCAGGATGCGTTCAGCCATCACCTCCTCCTGTTTGTTCTCAGCAATTTTCTCAGCACCATCTTGGCTGCTCCCACATAACCAGTATGCACTTCCCTGCCTGCCAGATTTTGCTGTACATCTGAAATGGCTCCACTCATACCTGTGGTGTAACATTGCATTAATGTGGCATATAAGTCACAAGAAAAAGAGGCTTATATTCTACCTTATTCAGGTTAACCTTTCTTTTTCAGCACTAGTGCTTAAAATCTTCTAACCACGTGGAGGAGGAAAGGGGATCTAACGTCTAACAGAAGAGCTTTCTTTAAAGATGTAGATTGCATTATAGGAAATGAGAAGCAATAATCAAAGGAAGTTCTTCATTCTCATTATCAGTTCTCACCGTCTTGTTTCTTGCAGTAGAGTACTTCTGTATATCGAGCACAGCCCCTCTCAATTCTCTTCATTAGAGATTGGAGCCTGCCTGCATCTCATCATCGCAACCTCTGCACAGCCACAATCACCTTCCCCAAGCCAGCATGGATTTTGCCTTTACTTTTAAACAACTCATCTTCAAAGCTAGCAAAAGATGCAGCTCCTTTCCCTCAAAAATCAATCGCTATCAAAGCTTTCTTTTGTCTAGCCTCATTCAGAGCATGCTGGCTTGAAGAGGAATCATTCCCTTGGATTCAGCAGCCTTTGAATCTGGTTGTAAGCATGGATCTTCCTCCCTCACTTAGGTGCTAGTGATATCCAAGTCATCTATAAACCAGCTTCAGCCAGGAAATGTGACTAGCCTGGCCAGTGAGATTGGCGTGGCTTCAGCTGGTCAGAAGACCAGGCTGAGAAGAGAACATGTAAATGTTTGCCCTAATTGGTGACAATGAATCTTCTATGCCGATGGCTGAATGGGATCTATTAAGACATGCAGAGAAGGACATTTAGGTTCCCATCAAGAAAGCCCCAAAACATGTTTACATGCCACTGATTTCAGTGAATGGGTCGGACTGAGGTAGAGAAATATTTTGCTCTCTCCCTCCCTGTGCAAGCTAAGCACAGCGGGCGGCCTGTCAGATGGGGAGTAGTTTTCCCACTTTGCATGTGTTCAAAATGGCTGCATAAAGCAAATGGCAGGAGGAAAACCAGCCCTCCGGGTTTCAGAGAGCAGCGTGCTTTACTGATACCGGTTGGAGTTTTCAGAAAGCGCTGAAGTAACTAGTGGGTTTGACTTTTAGGAGGTTTGTGAATCACTGTGAGCATCCAGCTCTGTGCCATTTTCGCCCCACCGGGTTTTCACTGCCAGCTGACATGTTTGCAGAGGTTTGTCTCTGTGAGCGACGTTTGGGGAAACAAGAAGAGCAGATGTGGAGAGGGCCGTAGCCATCCCGACCTCTCGTCCAGCTGCAGAGCGTATCCCTCACCACCTTCCCTCCCTGCAGATGCTGTTCAGCATCAGTGTAAACACGTGGCAAACCTTTCCTCCCCATCGTGCTAACGCTTTCCAGGCATACTCCACCGGCAGCTTTTGCCAGGGCTATTGTGCGTATTTTTTCCCTTCTCAGGGTCTCTGCTTTTGCAGAATCTCCTATTCCCATGATGCGAGGCTCACAGCAAAGCACATTGAACGCGTCCCAGAAACACAGTCCCTGGCTTCCTTTCCATCCCTTCCCTCTCCCGGGAGCACGTCGGACAGAGCGCAGCACGCAACTGCCCTTGCTCTGGGCAGGAAACAAAGGTCAGAAATCCGGAGCTGTAAATCTGCCACCAGTGGCTATTTCTGGTTTTAGCTCCGGTTACAGAAATATGTTCTGGTGACAGGTGATTTCACTGGCCCACCTTAGGTGAAAAGAAATGCTGAAATACAGGATTTTTGTGTCTTCCTCTCCCCTCCTTTTCATGATGCATTCAAAAGACAGAAACAATAGTTCTCCCTCCTGAACTCTGCAAGTTTTAAAACTGCTATGACTTTTTGCAAGTCATATTCTTCTGGTTTCTTGCCAAGGCCAGTGCAGCCCCGGGAGCACTTCTGACTTTCACCCATTCCCGTAATCTTTACAAGCCATAACAGAAGCACAGAGTAGCTGGATGATAGTGGAGGCCCCTTCCTCCACCCAAGCACAGGTACTTGGGTTTGCTCCCTGCTCTGCCTCCCCTACCATCCTGGGGAACTTGTCATGACACAGCACAGGGGCAGTTTGTCTCCTGGATATTTCTGAATCTGGCCAGGAAAGGAAAGGGCTTCTTCCATCTCTGCAACGCTTCTGCAACTATCTAGCTCACCCGAAACGTCTTAAGGCAATTGCATATCTATTCAAATACAACATATCTATAATGCTGAAAATCCCCTAGATTACTTAGGGCTAATAGCTGTAAAAATACACCGCGATATACCTACTTACTATATATATATACAGGCATATGCACACATTTATATACATATACACAAGCATATGTTCCTACAATATATACAATGAAGTATGCGGGATATGTACAGTTGCTGCAGTTAGGCAGCAATTTGTGGCCAATGTGTGGTTTTCTTTTTTTTTTTTTTTCCCCACTCTACAATACAAACCAAACCATCAGAATAGCAGTAGAAACCAGGAGAGCTTGTCGGTTCGGAAGAGAATTTGGAGACTGACGACAAACACCACTTACAAAAGCTGAACGATACATCCCAACCAGCCAGCAAACTATTGCGGAGGGTCTGCAGCGTTAAGCGATTCAGACCACAAGCAAGTATGTGCAAGGGCTGGCCCTAGAAACACAAACCTGTCCTACAACATATTTGTTCTGATGAGGTCTGTCTTCCTGACCACACTCATAGGAACTTGATGCCTGATTAATAAAATCTTAGGTTTGCACAACATATTACATTACTATTTCACCCATGCTTTGCAAGTTGTGGCCTGGATTAACACCAAGCTATTGTCAAACAATATATAGGACAGGGCTTAAAAAGAACAGGACTCTCAGCAGATCACCCTCAGACCCTTATTGAGATGAACAGTGCTTTGGGGAAAGTGGTGTGTATATATTGTCTTGCAAGGCCTCATTTTCTGTGGTTTCATCTAAGAGATGCACACCATTGCATGGTTGAACATATACAGGATGTGAGCCAGTGGTTTCAGGAAATGAATGGGCTTAATTCTGATCACGTTTGCACAGTGATAAATGAGCAGTCCAAATCCCCTGCTGTCAGTGGGGCTCTACCACGGTTATCACACTGAACTCAGCGATCAGTCCTGGCCTGCTACGATACAAGAGATGTCAGAAATCATTCGTCCAGGCTATAAAGAATAACAGCTTGCCCTTCCTCTAATGTGCACGCATAAAAATATAAGACTTGCACAGCCCGTTAGATGAAAGGTTCATTTAGCTTAATATGCCATTAAGCAGTTCTTCTGTTCTTAGTCTGTGCCAGTCAGCAACTTGGAAATTTCCTGAGCCAAACTTCGCATTTGGCCCAAAATGCTTGAAAGCCACCATTAAGCCAATCCTACTTTAGATTTCCTTTTCTTAATGCATTTATACTTCAATCTCCACAACACTATGGGTCAGTAATTTCCACCACTCAGTAATGCATTATCTTAAAAGTACTTTGAGTTTGTTTGCTTACGTTTTTAAGTACAAAAGATCTAGACTCTTTTAAGCTCAGATCTCGGGTTGCCTGAATAACCATCTAAATCAACTCCAGAAGATGCCCAAGGCTCCTAAGCTTATATTGTAGGTAGCTCAGTTAAACACACCTAGTTATGTGAGAAGCATCCAGACCTGAGTTTAGCAAACAAGATTCAGCAGAGAGGACTAAATTTTACTGGTAAAAAAAAGGCAAACATCTGCCTTCCCACTCTCCCCAAAGATACCTAAGCCCTTTATTCCTCAGCCACTCATGTGGGTCCTGCTTGTATATTTTTAAAATTGATAGACCTGGGAAAAAGCATGGATATGGCATGCCCTTAGCTCTTTAAACGCATTTGACAAAACTTAGTTATTAATCTTAGTGTAAGTTTTGACAGCACAGAAAGTATTGGGTCAGATGATACATTTTACTCCTGGTCTTCAGTGGGTATTAACAAATCCATCGTTTATCTGGGCTGGGCATCTGTTTGCTGTAACTCCATCAAGTACCACGCTGAGGCCACGAGCATATTATGGAGAGATTTCAAAGAGAATACTGCAAAGCCACTTGAAAATCAGTGGGAGCACAGTTCTGACTTGTAATCAAATCATAGCAAGTACAGTTTAGAAGAGTCCGATCTTACTGATTTTTGAAGGAAATGGAGAGAACCAAGGATGCAAGTTACTGCAAGAGTCCAGACAGAGATCAGTGGCTATTATTTAGCTGCATTCTCTCTTAATGGGAAGCAAAAAGGCATTCAGTAGAAGTGGGAAATCCCCTTTCTCCCTTTTAGATAAAAAAATGAGCTTAAAGGTTCAGCATGAGAATCTTGTCTCCTGCCTGCTGCTCGGTATTCCCCTATTCTCCAGTCTGCAATGAGGGCTGTGTAATACTTCAGTATTAAAGTATTCTGAACTCAGCCTAGGTTGAACACGCCAGAAATTAGTCAGCAAGAACAGCAGTGAGCCATTATCAGGCAAAGCAGTCATGTGTTTTTTCTCTGAGCCAGCTCTGGGATGAACAGAGTTATAAACCAGTTTACAGAATCACGTAAAAGTGTGATATAAGCAAATCCCGGTGCCTAATTCCTTTGATTCTTAGCTGAGCTTATCACTGGATGGATGATAACAGTTAATTGAACGTGTGGGGGAAACGATACAGCAGGAATAGTTGGAAGCAAAGTCTGCCCCTTTGGCTTGTGCGGTTTATCCAGAAGAAAGTACCCCCGTGTGAGCTTGCATCTGCACAACCAAGAAACTGGAAGGACCCCAGAATTTGTCCTGCAGTTAACATAGTCTCCAGTCTGAACAGGAGCCAAACTGTGAAATCGCTGGGATTCCTGCCGTTCGATTTCCTTCAACCTGAATGGAAAGGTCACAGCCTTTTAAGTGACTAATAAACAGCTGGGCTACCTTTTGGTAGCAGAAGACGGTGTCGTTGTATCTGCTGTGTGGGTGGGGAAACTCCTTACTTCTATTCGGCGTCTCCTTTGACTATTCCTTCGTCCCGGACACTCGATAACAGAGCTTGCTCTAAAAGCGGTGGCTTGTCCCCTGAGCGGCAGGCAGTGTGTGCTGGGTGCGCAGGTGAGCGCAGCGAAGGCGATGAAATCACGCTGTGACCACCAGTGACTTCGTGCCAGCTGCACTTTTACCCCTCTTTCTTCAGAGCGGGTCACTTTGATTGCAAGAGGATTTTCCCTGAGTGTATAGTTTGCAAGAAAAAGATGATCCTTAGCAAAACAGGAGAGGCCAAAAGGTGCAGGGACTATTGCAGGGCTACCGGGATAAGGACTCTACCCAGATGAGTTTGGGCAGAAGCACTTTGACAGTGAAGACTGAAATCTGCATGTGTAGCATGAATGAACCTTTATTCTGCAACCAAATGCACACCAGATGCTGGGATTAAAACTGAAACTTTTCCCTACAGTCCTAGGAAGGCAGAATAAAATCTAAACATGGGCCACTTCAAAGCTCAGCAGCGTTTGAAAGCTACTTTGCTGTGATCTCTGGTGGTTCTGCTCTTAGCAGGTGCAGCGGTTGTAGTTGACAGGAGATTCAGCTGCTGACAGTATGGAAAAAGCTTCACACAAACAGGTCACTTTTCAGTTTTGGAGCGAAGCTGAAAGTCATGTGAATGACCAAGTATTGGGCAGTTTTACAACCACCGCCTCCCTCCCGCCACAATCACATATCCTGCACGTGTCTTCGACTGGGGGGGCAGTGCCAAAGTCTGCAGGATTACAATTTGGGGAAATACTAAAAGGAGAGAATTAGTCCGTTGGCTTCGGTTACAGCCTGCAACTAAAACTATAGATTACAGCAGCACATTGTCCACTTTCTTGGATGTTTGTGCTGAGAGATGATAAATCTCAATATTTGCCATATAAAGCCCCTCTACCTATCGTTAAGAGCGATTCCACTGACACAACAGTCTTTTATGCAGGAGCCTCAGAGCATTTTACAGTACTGCATGGCAGGGGTGTCGGGGGTCCACCCTGGGCAGGCAGAGTGCGATGTCCTGTGTGAAAGCTGCTTCCCAGGCACAGGAGTTGCCCCCCCAAGACCCCGGCTGCTGCCTGTCTGTAAGAGTGCTACAAGCTCCTTGTTCAAGCTTTGCTTTCCATTCCTTGCAGCAACTTGAGCCATTACAGATTTACCTACTTGGTGGCTTGTCGGGCAGCTGAACACTCCCAGATACAGCCAAGGGCTGTGCTAGTTTATGTGAAAGGGGAATAACCAAAATGATAGTTCTACTGCAGAAATTAGAAATTACACTGCTTTGTGAAAGGAGAGCTTAGTAAAACAAGGGCTGAGACCTATGCAACACATCTGACCCACTCCCTCTTTGATGCTAGGAGGTCCCAAGGATGATAAACTGTTTACTCCATTCTCTGTCTTCTCTGTTTAAGCTGTGAGTACTTCAGGGCAGGGATTGTGTCTTACCCTTGGAAAAAACAGCAGCCCTGGTCCTGAAGTAAGTTAAAGCATCTCTCACAGCTTGCATATTTTAGCATGCCTGAGGAGCCTGGCTGTGAAAGCTCTGGGGAACGGCACACCAGGTTCAGCTCTTGAACTAACAGAATACATGAGATGGGAGAAAGTATAGTAAACAACTCTGGGTTATTACGTTTATTTGATAGGGGTTTGGGGGATGTAGGTGGTGTGATTTCTTTTTCCCAGTCACATCATAGTTTCTTGACTATTGGGTTGTGCCATGTTATAGTGAGAATTGATGGTTTGTTCCTGTGGAAATAGATGGAGCATTCGAAGAAACAACACCCTGTTAGTTATGAGCAGATTTAACACCCCTGCAAAGCTACCATCTGCCACCAAGAAAGGGAAATTAAAGCAAGATGCCTGAGATTCAGACGGCTGCCAGGGCTTGACTGCCTCCTTGCTTTCTGCTTTCTCTCTCAGCAGTGATTCGTTCTAGGTAAGCATCAGCAGAAAAGAAAGCTGACACATAGTTCAGGTGTTGTGCCATTAAAAAAGCATTTCTGTAACTTCTTGAAAATGAGAAACTGTTGGGTTTGTTTGGGGGTTTGTGTTTGTCATTGGTAATTGTCAGCCTTGGGGCTATAATTAGCTTTTCTGTACCATGTATTTATACAGGGGAAAACGGTGCTTTAAAGATCATGATTTTCCTTCTGCTAACAAAATGGTTCTACCACATGCTGTTTGCTCTTTGCTGAGTCTTTCAGGGCTCAGATGAATGCAAAACTAGCAGTATGGTTCATCTCGCCCCATCGATAGCACAGGAAGTGGTTCTCTGAGTATTTCGTAGACAACTACAAGAAGGAAGTACTCACCAAGGCAAGACTCCCCAAATGTCACACTCCAGGTCCAGACCAAAAGGCCGAGGGGAATTATATTCCTACGGGGACACCCACAATATACCCCAGCCTACAGACAAGGGCAGCACCTATTCCATAATGGTCTTAATCTAAGTGTGGAAGCAGAAGAAGGGAGCAAGAACCAGGTGGTATTATATAAATCAGATTCACTGCTGGCTGAAAGAAGAGACACTTTGGTCTCTATAAAGGCATGCAGAGGGACTGGTGTGAGCAGGGGCAGCGTTTGGGTAAAGGCGAGAGGGACTTCATACCACTTGAGGAACTTTGCACGAATTTATAAATAGCTGTGCATTTAGACTGATTCTTTTTTATATTTCCATAGAGGGTTGCCAAACTCCAGCCGTAGCTGGAGGGTGAAGGACACATCTGTGGCACTGCACTGGGACGTTATCTGTGCTGTGGTATCTCTGGAGTGCGTAGTTGCACTGGAATGCAGCATCCTACCATGAGGACACTGAGTTCTTTCAGGGGGATGGGGAAAACGATGCCAGAAGTAATAGTTTACGTCTTCTCCCTTTTCTGGGGGTGTACTGTCCCCTAGCAAGCACAGAAGTGACCAACCAAGCTTATTGGGTTTTTTTGGTTCTCTTTCTCTCTTCCAAATCAGTCAACGTGGTGTGGTAAAAAAGCAAGCACACCAGTGAGGAGATTGAAGTAGACGGACGCCTGAAATCTTGAAAGCAGACTACAGACGACCCTTTATTGCTCAAACACACACATACTTATAGTCACATATTCTGCAAAGTCACTGTCCACGTGCACAAGCATAGAATATGATTGGTTACACCGATACTGTCCACGTGCATAAACATAAGATATAATTGGTCATACTAACTCTGTCCACGCGTATAAACATAGGACATAATTGGTTATACCACCTAAAACATGCGAAACTTTTCTCAGTCTGATCGGTCAAGATAAACTGCCGAATTGAGGTTCTTTGTGCCAAGTTCCCTTTATCGTGGAATGTGCACCTGTGTTCTTCTAATTGGCATCTTTCTTTTTTTGTCTTCTTGTTTATTCTGTTCAAGGCCTTCTAAAAGCATCTGGAATGCTCTTATGACTGTTAGCTAAATATGCATCCACACACCAGCACTTGGTTTCATCAGCGTTTCTACCCATTTGCAAGGTCAGAATGACTAGGACCCCATAAAAAAAACCCACATTCAGGATTATTCCTATGCTGATAAAACCCAGATTAATTTCTACAAATGTACTGATATGCTCAACACATGAAAATCAGAATTTCCTGAAAGTAACTGGACCAAACCGTGACCATTATCAAGGCAATGGTCTTTACAGAAAAGGATGGACAATTCCAGAGACATGAAGTATTCACCATTATTAATAAAATTCATAACATGACTCAGTCAGATGTTTTCATCTCTAATAAGCTTAGATAATTCCAACATTAAATTTTACTGTATGTATTTCCTTTTTTTCTTTCTTTATAAATGATGTCCCCATCATTCTGCCACTAAAATTCCTGCTTAACTTTTTGCCCTTAAGTCCCTGAATATATTATTATCTATGAAAAGTCAATTCTTGAGGCAACAAACAATAGGAGCAGAAGAAAGATTATATTCTTTTTCTGCTAACGTTCAGCAAGCGGGACGGGAATTAGCTTGTTCCTTGTTCTCTCACTGAATTACCGTGTTCTAAGTTTAGCTACTAAACCCATTTGTGCCATGATTTTCTCTCTGTTAATAAGGCTAATGACTACCTGAGACAGCAGCGTAGAGTTTAATCCACTGAGCGCTGTAAAGCATTCTGAAATTCTCAGAAAATAGGGTGCAGGAGTAATGCTTACCTGCAAATTATGGAAAATTCAAATTTATTACTAAGTGAAACACTGTCCTTTTAAGTCATTAAATATGTAACTGCAATACAGACACACTTAAATAAATTATTTAAAGTTATTTCTAGTTGTATGTGGGAGGTGGGTGGGTGATGAAGTTGATACTTAGTGGTTAGAGCAGCCTTTAGCCTCTACATTTCTCCCGCTTTTGCACAAGCTTTTTTTTTTTTTGTCTTTTTAACTCCTCCATCTGATACAGACAATTGAGCTGGCTTTGGTCAAACTTTTGGGGGGGGGGTGTGAGAGTTTGTTCTAATTCTACATTTTTCTCAGGCCTATTTATGCACCTTGAAATTGTTGGCTTGCAACAACACAAAAGCAGCTTCACACTGTCCTGTCGGTGACCTGATGCGAGGCCAGGAAGGACTCCTCACACTTCAGAAGGCTTGTCAGACTCTTGGCTTCTATACTTTTTATTTAAGGATTAAAACATATCATTTCCCTGGGATCCTAGTGGCTTTTCTCATGAAACTTCATCTGTCTACAACCAAAGCTCGAATATCATTCCTAAGCCTGAATTACAGCCCGGTGAATGTTCCTTAATGAACCCAAATTTCAATGCCAATTTCTCTCCCCATCTATCACACATATAATGGCTGCGGTACCCACGTACAAATGTTCCCATTGCAGGAGATGGAGTAAATTACACAAACCTCAATACTGATTTCTCCATTTTGCCACACTTCTTTACCTTCTATTTTCTCTTACAAAAATTGTTGGGAATCAAAATTGTTAGGAAAATTTCTTAGCAGACAATTTGGCCTTTTTCTTTTAAACAAACAAAAAAAAGATTTGAGTTTTGCCACTGAATTTAGTATGAATAGGATTTAGTTTCAGAATCAGGCAAATAGCAATGCTAGAAGATGAAAAGCAATGATTCTCTGAAAAAAAATTATCAGAAAGGTTCCTACAGGATCAAAATATACAGTGGACTGAGAACTGGATTGAGAAGGAACTACCCAGACTTATGCACTGAGAACAGATACATCACTGACATACTCTTGAAAGCTAAATATATCATTCCTGTAAATGGCTCTTAATGTGTATTTGAGTTGCCTCCCTCAAACCTAAAATGAGTCTAGAATACATTTTCTGTCTTTCTCCACAATCTGCTAGTCCCCATACAGTGTGACCACAATGAGATTTTGTTGACTGGGTATCAAAAATGCTCATCATTTTAAAAACAATTTCTCGAGTTAATAAGAAGATCTAGCAAAGTCTCGAAAATGCCAGCGTTTTTAAGGAGCTCTAGCTTAGACACAGCAAATACAAATGAAGCCGCTTGACCTATCCTCACAGGCCTTTATATAGCATAGTACAAGGGAAGAAAATTCTGGTTCCTCACAACTAGTTGTTATGGTATTTGCAGTAATAATGCATATGCTGGTAGAACCAAAAAGCCTCCTTCTGACATCAAGGTCACAAGCCAGTAAGCACTGTTCATACGTATACTGATGCCCTTTACTACAAAAAGCTCCACCTAAGTAACAGAGAGGTAACATCATGTGAATACAGACATGGAAAATGCAAGGGAAGATGGGGACTGTAGCTGAGGAAGAACTGCCTGCTTCATCATCCTATACCGAGATGGGCTTTGCGTGGCAGACGGGAGTGCAGGACTGCACCTTGTCTGCCCATATTGCTTCCTAGAAAGACGGAAATGTTAGCCCTTGTAACATACCATGTGCGTATAATGCTGTTTATTTCCCTCTGCAAGTTACTGACCCCGCACTGAGCTACATTTCAGCATGCACAGCATGGGCATTATAGATGAGCTCTGAATTATGAAGTCTTTCGGGGTGGGGTTCTCAGAGGAGGCTAAAGAAGTTAAGCAATTTAGATCTTTGCAAAGCAAGGTGATTTTCAAAACGAAAGTTGATTTGGGAAGCTCACACTTCAGGGTGCCTGTAAAAATCCCCGCCTAGGTGCTCCAGAATGCACAGGAATTAAAAAATCATCAAAGACTTTGTTCTGCTGAAGTACGTACAGCAGAGAGCTATCGACAAAGCAAGGAAATTCAGAGAAAAGGTGCAGTGAATGAATGGAAGGAATAAAATGTACGTTGGCTGAGTGACAGGGCTATGAATCTCATGCCCTTGCTGGAGCATCATGCACTGGGGAAGCGGTTGGTACTAACAGCCCAGTGCTGTTACCAGTTAGTGGACACGCTCCCTTGCTGTGACTGCCAAAGCTCTGTGCTCTGGCTCTGAGGACCCTGGCTTCAAACCCTGCTTTCAAACCATGCAAAAAAAAAAAACGTCCTTCCTTAAGCAGCCAGAAGGGAATGCAATTAAGGTTGCCTTGTGAAGTTCATAAAGGCTAATGCATGAAAACGAGCAAAGACAAATTGCGGCGGAATATTAGGAAGAACATTTCTAATTGTAAGGTCGGCTGGCCTCGTTCCTTGGAGCCTCTGAATACCGAGCTGAAGAAAGCAAATGAGACGATAGTACCGAGAACAATTCCGTGCTGTCTGGGAGATGGGCAGGATGAGTAATATGGAAACTCCTTCTCTACAATATAATGCACTTTTTCAGCCTTTCTCTAGATATCCAGCCACAGTTTCTGGCACTTACTTATGAACCTGTGTCCTTCAGAAATGAAAATCTTTTTTTGTTTGTTTTTGCCAAGCTGTTTTCTCTCTCCTCACTGGATGTTTCCTTAGCGTAGTTTAGGATGGGCTTTACTGATTCAGGAGAAAGGAGTATCTCCTATCCTTAAACTCTCAGTCACTGCTGGAATTGGTCTCCAACTCATGTTAACAGATTTGGCTCTTCTTTTTGGTTTGTTTTGAGTTTGCCTGTGACTTGAACTTGAATTACAAAAATGCCACGTGCACACACTGAACCCCCCCCCCCCCCCTTGTTCTCAGTGTTTCCTGCCGTGAAGAGCCACATATTCTGCCTATTCTGGCCTTCTTTCCAAGCAGCTCTTGTAGGCTTGTGTGGTTCTTGTAGTTTAGTTCAAGGAGGGAAGCCTGGGAAACCATCACCCTGAATCTATCTCCAGCCTTCGCGCTGCTTAGGATCACCCACTAACTTCCTGGGTTTTCCCCATGCCTGTTTTCCAAACTGTAAAATGGGAATATCCCATTAATAACCCAGGCACTCTAGCAAAAACCAGCAAGCAGCAAGCTTTTTCATGAGAGTGTAACTGTGGGAATTAGCGTATTTGTCACAAATGTACAAGTGATTAAACTGTTTCAGGGTTCATTCATGCCTCAGTGGGGAATGTGAGGTGAATATGAATATGCTTGTACGTTTTTATTCTGTATCTCATATCTTCCAAGACTGCTGTGGGGCAGGGGGATGGACAAATAGTAGCATTATTCTGAAGTATGTGTGAGTATATGTCACACACTCATATACGGGAAAAAAAATCATAAGATGGTGGTTAAGTAAGTCTTTGTGTAATTTTAATCTACTATTTTCCACTATGAGTCACCATAATTTACATGTTATCTAACATCAAGAGTCCCAAGTTTATGTTACTTTCTGTTCTATTCAATGCTCAGTGGGAGAAATCGACTTTTTGAGGCTTATCCAGCCTTCTTGGAAGAGGTCCTCTCGGTCTGAAGGAGTTAATGGTTTGCTAGAATAACTGTCATCAGACAATTGTGTTATAAAGAGCAGCAGTTACCAAAATACATTTTAGCCTGCAGCATACAAGAACAATACAGCTATTGTACTGTAACCACAGAACTTGGCACACAGATAAGCTTGAAAGGGAATCATGTTTTGTTTATTACGGAAGTGATGGAATCCATTGAAAGGTTATTGTTTGACTCCTTTTGAAGCAAATTCCAGCCCCTTTGTGAAGGGTGTTTGCAATCTTTGGGTCAAAGGCAGAAGGGAGTTTATTCAGTGGTGTTACCTTTCTTCCACTAGAGATAATCTGAAGGATAACAAAATCAGCCTGCCTCCAGGTGACCCTTCAGAAACCCCTACCAAACCGTAATTTCTATTACAAAGACAAGGAAAGGATGAAACCTTCGGGAGAACAGTTTATTGAAATTTTCTATTTTCATCAGAAAACCCGCTCCCTAAAAAGCTTGAAATCAGAACATTTTCAGCTCTTTTCAACAATGACGAAAAATGCATGTTTCGTTTGCAAACGTGTAGTTCTAAGACAGGAAAAAAGCTGATTTTCAGGCTACATAAAATGCTTAAGCCTCATGGAAATGGACAAGGTGTCAGACTCACTTATTTGGCTTTTACCCAGGATCATGTGTTCTGGTCTTAGTCAAGGTCCTCCATTGCTTGATCTGTAGCTCCCTAGTGTATTATATTGATGGTCTCACTTACCATTTTACACATTGCTTTGGCCACAAGCAATCTAAGAGGCTGCCTGGGTCCTACAGCTGGTGCAGGAGGCAAAAGGCTTAAAACAAGCTCAGGGAAGAACTTTTCATGCAGCAAATAGCTACAGCATGGAAGTCACAGAGGTAGGGTGTTGTAAAGGGGGAAGGCAGACGGGGATTCAGAGATCGTCTATCACAGTCATTCAGATGCACTTTTTACCTCAAGAAATACTTAAACTGCCCGTTGCTGAATGCTGGGAAGAGGCAAGGTATGGGCAGAGGAAGACAACTTCTATGCATTTGCTCTTATACTAGTTTTAAGTACTCACTGCTGGCTGTGAAACAGGAAAAAATGGTCTGCATGGGCCTTTTATCGGATCTAATACAACACTTCTTAAGTATCACAAGGATCAAGTGTCAAATACTGCAATAAAAACAGAAAATCAACAGTGGATTAGAATGCTCACAGAGAAGGTTTCTTCAGCAAGTACCAACTTTTTTGCCTTTTCTGTGTGAGTAATGTCTGAATTAATTCAAGCCACCTTGATTTGAGAGAAGCGAGGAGGAAAATGATGGGGACTTCAATATAGTGAGTAGATTTTTAAATGGTAGTGGATTGCCCCCCAAAATGTTCTTGCAGGTCTCCCTACTAATGGGATGGAGGGATACATCCTCACCATAAACTGCCATATATTTTTAATTCCTGTGGGGAACCGCCACAAAGTTTGAGGGATGGAAGAATTGGAATTTCTGACCCTTTTTTCTCTCCATCTTGCACCTACTCCAATGGAGGACTGCAAAGCTTAAGGCTTATGACTAAGGACAGAAGCTCATGAGATTGGCTTAAAGACAGTGAGATTTAATAACCAGAACATTAAAACTTGAAATTTTTTTTTGTCATGGTCTCTAAGGTTTTAGGATACACTTGAGTTGTTTTCTTAAGCTTTCCTCCCCAGCCAGGAAGGATATGGATTGACTTTGCTTTTTCTAATGAAACTCATTGATTCTGAAATAATCACTTGATATTAGGATGTGTGCCATTAAAAAAAAAAGGAAGTAAAATTACAGGATTGAGGAATTCTAATAATACAAATATGAAAGGGCTTTTTAAATTCTTCAAAGGTTATTATGCGCTCAACACTTTGCTGATTTTTTAAAGTGCATAATTTCATTTGAGTCACTTCCCCTATAAATTACATACTTAAAAACCTGCTGATGTTGCCTCCAATACTTAGAAAAACATTCCATTTTAGACTTTTTTTCCATCTCCCACTGTATCTCAATTTTTTCGATAGATACTTTCAGGCAATTTTTATTTTTTTTAACCTCAGGAGCAGCACAGATGAACTCAGTTAAAATTAGCTATCATGTACAATGCAGAGCCATCTTAAATCTTCAGTCCTTCTAGTTGTTTTTCAACAGAAGGTTTATTTTCTGTGATTTTAATTAACTTTGGACTTAGTATTACTAATTTTAAGCCAAGTTCAGTAGGGAGCAGTGGCATTTCATGTACTGTGGGATCTTACCCAAAATGCTTACACCTTTAATTAGAAATATTGAAGCCAAAGACATTCGGGTTTGGGTTTGTCCAGTTAAGCAGTGACATCCATATAAAGCAAAACAAAAGCAACCCAGCTTGACAAAAATACTGAGTGCCTGCTGATCCTCAGAGCTGCAGATTTTAACAACACATTTGAAAATCAAGGCAGTTTTGTTTAGGTTCCTATTGAGATGCCTGACCTCAGTGATTGACATTTGAATTTTTTTGCCCAAATAATCAAAATTCACAGTGCCTTGTGCAGCCCCCAGTTTATAAAACCCTCCTCCATCTTACAGATGCTGAAACCAAACGCAGAGAAGCAGATCCCTCCCTCTGCGTAGCTGCGTTGAACTGGAGCACACACATAAAACAATCCTTTCGCCCATCCTGAAAGAGTCAGACCAATTTATATAGATGTCCCAAAGGCTTCTGTAAGCCACTGGGATTTTCTTCTGTGGGCTTCAGCAGATTTTGGAAGAAATCTGTGGTAACTTAAAGAATAGCAGCAGCAGCCAGAGACCTCACTAACTCTATTTTGGGCACAGTATAAAATGCACCCAGAAATAGATAGATTTGCAAACATCAACCAGCAAAAGAGAACCAAATCTAGCACTCGATCTAGCTACTCAAGTCCCCTCAAGACTTTAATAGTCATGTTTCTCCCTGAGTTTTGCTTGGCCTTCCCTTTCTGCAATGAAGAAGCTGCTCCATTAGACAAAAAGCTACTTCTAATTTCTCTTCCACCCATAGTCCGTCTGTCCACCCATCCATCCATCAGGGTACCACAAGGAACTGCAATTTCATGACGCAGATGATGTGCAGTGGGAATTCATGAGATCTCATTGGTATTGGTGAATTACCAAACAGTAGAGGTTCTGTATTCATCCCAGAGACAAAAACAGGGAAAACTCAGAGAAGTATAAATGTGTTTCTATCCAGAACACTGTCCACAAAGAATACTTTGTACAGTTTTATTATTGGGTTTTTCCCCCAGAAGCATCAACAGTTCCTTAGGCATGTAATTTGTAAGAGGCTAAAATCTAAATTATGCATCAAAAAGGGAGAGATGCAACTTCAGGGTAATAATGCATTTCAAAAACATCTTCAAATGCGTAGTTCAGAGCAGCAGCCTATAGCTGGAAACGAGTGCCCAGTTAGCAAAGGCAGCAGAGGAGTAGAAATGACTTTTCCCCACATAAACAAAACTGGTAGAGATCTTTATTTTTAAATCTGGCAACAGCAGGGCTGTATCCTGGAATCCTGAATCTATTTGAAGGACTCATCTGATGGGGGTGATCCTTCAGAAACACACTGAACAAAATAGACAAGTCTTGCATGCAGGACAGCCAGGTTTGCAGTACTGAAATCTTCCTTCATACGTGACTAGATATCCAAAAGGACATTGCAAATCAACAATGCAGGAATTATCTGAAATTATATTTCAACCCAAAAAGAAAATGATCCCTTCTGTTTAACCGACACATCACTATAATATAGCCCAGGGCAGATGTTTGTGCAAATACGAGTCTTAACGCCATCACTTGGAAATCTCGGAGAACTCTGCAAGAATACGATCCCTTTTCGTCCTCCTTGAGCTCTTCTACACCAATATATAGCAGGGGTATTAACTTTCTACTAAACTTCACTGAAACCTAGAGATGGGTGATCTTTTACTAGCAATTTCTATCAGGATTCTTACAAGAGGTATTTAGTTGAGGATAAAGAAACTGTGAGTCATACGTAAAAGCTGCTTGCATAGCTTAAGGTAAAAGATCCTCCCCCTCAGCTCTTTTGATAGCGTAGAGACCACACTATGAATAGTTTGTCTCTCACAGCTGACATTTTTTTTCTGTCTGTACGTACTAATTGGAAAGTATTGTACTGTTATTTTTGTGATGGTGCTCCTGAAAGATCCCAAGATACTGTCACACTGGCATCATGCATTACAGGAGTTTATAGTGCCGAAGGGAATTTATAATCTAAATATACAGGAGAAAAGGATAGAATGCACCAACAAGAGACAGAGAATAGGCACAGAAAAATAGAGGGCAGGCGTACTTTCACATAACCTTACATGTCAGTAGGTGATGCCCATCTCTGGGCTAGACATCTCACTCTTTTTCCAGGCAATGGGGAGAAACGGGCACTTAGGGAGCATGAGTCATCCAGCCTATTTTAAATGTCTACCGTTGCCAAATGTAAACATGCCCTACAAGTGCCTCCGTTGACTGTAAAGACAAGTCTAGATGCAGGTACCTCTACAGGATGAATAACTATTTAAAAGGAAGGATGCCACCACCACAAGATTCATTCACTTCACTGAAACTACCCGCAAAGTGAGCAATTGCTGCCACCCTCATTGGTTTAATGGCGCGAATCCTCCTCAACCTTTCGTTGAGGCAAAAGTCCGTACTTAGGCTACTGCCATATCATGAGGCTTTTTAACTGTCCACATTTACTGCCACAAACAAACAGATTCAACCTGAAATTCAACTGGACAAAGGAAAAATGGAGAAATCTAGGCATGAGCTGATGAAGAGCCACCAGAACAGAATGATTCTCCTTCCATGTTCTCTTACTGTTTCCCACTAACAGCTGGCAATCAAAATATAAGCCAGATTCTGCTCCCGGCAACCCAGATGGAGTCACTCCAGATTTGCTGTGAATCCAGCACAGTTTCTGGGGATTCCTGCCAGGATAACTGAGAAGAGCACATCCTCTCCAGCTCCCTTCACACTGCACTGCGAGAGTAAAAGTGTGAAACACTTGTTTGGAAGGTGACAAAGCTGTGTGCTCTCAGGTGGCCACCTTACACCCTCTTGGTAGACCCAAGAACCCCATTTTGGGGGCAGGGAGTGCTAGAAACAAAACAATAGCTCTGAGCTAGTACACCTCCCCCTACTCCCCTTCCCACAAACTACAGGAGAGATGACTTTGGACATGCAATTTTTTCTCTCTCAGGCTTTAGTTTCTCGTCAGGGCTGTGTTGCAAATAAAGGCCTTGACTATCACAGTGAGCAAATTTTTATCCTTCACTGATATCAAGGGCTCCAGTTAGGGGTCAGGACCAGGGCTGGAGCTGGTCACAGATTTTTTCCCTTCCTCTTTTAATAGAATGTCTCATTTTCTTCTTGCGACTAGGTTTACTGCTCCCAGAGAATACAGTCACATTGAAATACTACCAGAATATGTGATCGTAATGTAAGGAGATACAACAATAATCACTGATTAAAAAGGAAGAATGAAAAGAGTAAGAGCTGGTGGCAGGATTGCTAAATGCTGATCAGTGCTGTAAGACAGCCTTTGATTTTTTTAATTAATTATACATTCCCTCATACTTTGTACTGCTGTTGATTTAATTGGACTCCTTATTTTTAGACAACCACAGCAAGAGGAAGATAGGGTACCGCTTTCAGAAGCTCAGCTCTAGCCTAATTCTGCCTCATTCAATACCACTGGGAGCAAAATTAGGCTAATGCTGAGCTCTTCTGAAAGCCTTGGTCTCAATGCAGTTTAGCACACTGCACGTTCATCTGTCTTGCAGGATGGAGTAAGTTCTATGCAGTTTAGTCTGTCCACACAGGAATCCATGCAGAACTGGGCTTAGCATCCATAAACATCCCAGAACCTTAATGCAGGAAAGAATAAGTGCCGAGCAGCAGAAAATGGTGCCGAGGTCTGTCTCCTACCAACAGAATTTGCCCTGATACTCACTTCAGCCTCACTCTATGCAATTTATTTGCACCCTATATAGAAACATGTCTGCCAACGTGCTTTGTGGAGATAAAGCATTAAATGTTAAACTGCAGAAGGGGCAAAGAGGAATGCACTGAGAAAGGTCTGTTTTCAGCTGCAGCCCGAAATCCTGTATTGCCACAGATGAAAGGGACACGGGGAGACAGAGAAGACCCCTGCATGCACACGCTAATTCACATGTCATGGAACCTCCTTATCTGTGCTTCCCAAGGGTGGTTTGTGAAATCGTTGAGGGAGGTAGGAGCGGTGAGAGGCTAGCAGAACCAGGTCTGTTCAGAGAACGGGGAAGGACTGAGGAAAAGTTACGTTATCTTACATGCCCGTATGTACCTGGAACAGCAGCCACCAGTATTGGGAGCACAGGAGCCCGCAGATCTGCAGCTGGGAGGCCATTATCCTGCAATATTTGTTGACTTTCTCGAAGCCTCAGCACCTGTAGTTGTGGGATCCCCCAGACACGTATGTCTTGTTGAAACACACATTCTGCTCTTTTGGCTTTCCCAGGATAGTAATTTCTGCGATGCTTTCCCAATATATCTGCAACTGTGGCAGTATAAAAGTGCTTGTGTTGGTATAGTTTATGCCAACTTTATCCCCTTTCAGATCTGAACTCCTGTACAGTCCTGATCTCGCTTGCGCTTTAACTGTCAGCACAAAAGCCCTGCCTACCCTGATGAATCGACGGCAAAAAAATGTGTAGAGCATGCTGTAGCTGCCTTTGAACCCTCGCTGTCTTTGAACAACCAGCTCCAGGAATGCCAGAACTCACAAAGCCTTGTTTTGTGCACATGTCTTTCTGATGGTTGATGCTTTTCTTATGACTGCAGCATTTTTTAGGGCTTGCTTCTGTGAGGATCCTCTGTTGTCTAATGACAAGTAAGCTCACCTCACAATCTTTTCCAGCTGGTGCACTCCTAAGGTTACTTCTGACTATCCAAGAACCTGTTTTTACAGAAGCTGCAAGACATGGAATGTCCTTGATAGCTCTACATCTCTGTCACACTGGGTTTAAATATACTAGTAGGTTCAGAAGTTATTGTGGAATGTTGGAGAGACCCGCAGACAGACACATGGACGCAGCACGGTCCCATAAGCCTCAGCTCCTTTGAGAGCCAGACTAAAGAAAGGCCTCACTGCAGAGAAAAGCTTGAAATGTGTTCCCAGGATACCCTCAACTCCTTCTACTTAAAATTTTGTATTTTCTCCTTTTGCCTTAATCTGAGGCTCTCTAAGCCTGTCTCCTGGTTTGGTGATGCCAAGCCTGCAGCTGACTCCAGCTGCGGGTTGTAGGGCAGCAGCTCAAACGGGCAGTGACTCCTTGAATGCATTTGCATTCAGAAGGCAGTACTGGACAGGGGTAAAAGCAGGGTGCAGCTTTCTGTTCCTGTGAAACACACTGGAATGAGTTTGTCTCTTGGAAGAATGGGATCCTGGACTCTAGAAGGGCTGTCCCATCTCTTACAGCGCACTTACATGCACGATTTACCATACGTGCCTTGCTATTAGCCTCTGAAATATACTGCAAAGAATTATTCTTAACTGATACCCAGTATTCTCCTTTCTTGACCACTTTTCACAACGCAGCTCTTAAATATTTACGAAGAAGGAATCCCATGGCAGTCTAGGTCCTCTACCATAATCACAGGAGCCTGCATAACAAAATAGTCTTTAAAAACCAAGGAGACTTTATAACCAATCCTTATCCACACTAAGCACCTGTCATTCATTTAATTTATAGCTCTTTCTTATTTCATCTCCCAAGAGCCCACTCTGACAGGGCAGAGAGAGGGGGTCTTGCTGTAAGCACCATTATTATTTTGCAGTACCAATGCTGCAAGGTGCTTTTCCTGGGTACCGCCGCTGACGTGCTGCACTTGCTAATGCTGCTGTTAGTGACAGCTGCCTGACTAGCAAGAGCTGAAGTGCATCAGTGACGTACAGCACAGCACAGGCTGCCTCGTCAGCGTGATGGCAAGAAAGGCTGCAATATCATTACCATTCCTTCTGCATTTAAGAAAAAAATTGCACTTCTTCGTATGCTTTCAAGATATCAGACACACACACAAAATAGATAAGATGGGGATCAGTTGTAAAAGATTTGCATCGTGAATAATTTTAGAAATACACCCCCACACCAGTACTTACACTCTAGCGCGGGCGAGAGCTATGCTAGGGAAATGAGGTGATGCTAGTGTGTATGTGTGTCTGTCTGTCTAACAATACCTGCCTGAAAAGATCAATCTGGATAACAAGGTCTTCAAGGCAAGCATCCAAGACTTGGCCTCCTACACAACCCTGGCAATAGGATGAAGTGTGCTTCCACATGGGAGATGCTTCTGGTAAAGTGCTAAAGCGAAGTGCTAGCTGCCTTTGGAGACTGGCAAAGGAAAAAATCGTGAGAAAAACCACTTTGTACTCAGACAACACATCTCATCTGAGAATCCTTATGGTCAAAACTCTCAACTAAAGGGAAGACCCAAATCTCCCACCATTTATGTACGTGAGCAATCACAAAACTTCAGTAGTCATATTGGCCAAGCATATGAATAGAGGAGGCAGAAAACAGGCCAGGTAATGTCTCTGATCCTCATACACACACACTATAAGTATCTCCTTACTTATTCCCAGTCCATTGCTCCCAGTACCTGACTACTTAGGTGTCAGAACTTGAAATGATAACGGTGAGAGGAGGAGAAGGAAGGAGACATAACTAGACTGTGGGACCTAGTTCACATCGGTTATTGATGTGAAAAACACAGAATAGGAGTCGAGAACCTTTATGGTCGGTGCTGTAAAGTTGGCAGGTTTTCAGCAGCGCTTAGCCCCTGGGAATTCCCATCCCTTGCAGATGGATGAAATTATGTGCTGAGCTGCTTACATTTACTCAGATGGCTCAGATGAGACTGAAATGATTGGGGGAGAAACCTACTGAGCTGATGTTTTATGATCTATACCGTGGTTGTGCCCTACTGAGGTCTCTGAGCCCCGTTGTGCCAGGTACTGGGAAGTGCTGCAGCTGCAGAGAGCATTTTACGCTGTTAAACAGACATCTTGGAGCACAGAAAGGTGAAGTTTATTCCTCCACAACCATGAGAACTAAGCATTAGAGTAACCAGTGCATCACGACACCCGCTAGATTTGGGAGCCCTTAATTGAAGGCTATGAACTGGGTCAAGGAGAATCCCACGGTGAGGGGATGGAGCGGGACCATGCGGGTGATGCGCTGTGCTGTGCTGAAGGTTGCGGCAGACCTTCAGTCAGGTATGCTGCTTTGGGATTTTTTTGTCAGGGGGTGGGAGTGTTAAGTACAGTCCGGTTCCGGCAAATACACATCCATTTGTTGCTCGCTAGCATCAAATCCCCAGGTTTTCAGTGAACTGAAAAAAGATACTTTTATCATGGCAAACACTTGTTTTAAAATCCTTAGAAAATCTGCTAGAAGAAAGAATAGACCCAAAGCCTTGATTTGCAAGAACCTTTCAGCATAGGCTTTGCAGAAGAGCAGTTGGCGTGTGCTTATGCCTCACTGAAGTCTCTAAGTACGTGCTTGAAGTTAAATATATGCATAAGTACTCTTTGGTGTAGCGATAATTACTAAATCCAGGTCTCATTAAGGTCTTCCTATTTTCTTTTTTGTAATTGACTTACATATTCTGCAAGAATGTGATCAGATACAGGAATAAAGACTATACAGTTAGAACTGACAGGCAATAAGAAAATCCGGAAAGTATGCAAGGAAATATTCCCAGTCCGTGGTAGAGTTTTCTCATTACATTCTTAGATCCTTCTTTATCTCATTGTTTCTCAGTTTATCACAATTCTTCATTTCCTGTTCCCTTTTAGACTTCAAACATACATATTTTTAATGCGGCTTTTTTTTAACCCTTCCATAGTTAGCATTTAAACCTTTCAGAGACTCTTGGCTAGACCTCATGGACAAATTTCAGATTACTTAACTGGACACTACAAGGACACTTTTAATATATAATCTGGTATTAGAGTTTAAAGTCTGGCCAAGAGTTTATGACTTCTCATTGTTATTAATGTTATAACACTAAAATAACTGTACTTGCATTTTTATAGCTTCTGCCATTTGAGATGGTAAAGGACAGATACTAACACACAATACTTCATTCCAATTCGCATACCCCACCTTACTTTAGTGTCCAGGACTCTCAAAAGCATCCGCATTTGCCTAAAGTTCCTCCTCTTGCAACAAGAAGTAGAAGAGGCAAGCCAAAGCTGAGCTAACTTAAAAATCTCCACCAAAGTTTATGTTACAGCTTCATTTGGCTGCAGTTTTCCTCATGTCCTGGGCTGCAGGATTACTTTAGAGAGCTCACTACAACTAGCAAAGACTTGTATCAGCTGAGGACTACTGTGCGATCTAAAGAAGACCAAATACCGTTACCCAAATTGAAATTCAGACCAGAGCTTGCTAACTAACTTTTTTTTTCCCCTAATGGAAACTTTGACATTAGCTTTAGCTTACTGGTTTAACCACACACTTCAAAATCTCTGAGGCAAGAGGCTGAGACCTGTGTGTGATTTCTCACCCCAGGATGGAGCTTCTAGTACCATGGCACTCCCAACCCCAAGACTATTCGGGGGGGGGTGGGGGGGTGTTTTAGCCTTGAGTCAGTGGCAAGTGTGCCTCATCATCTGCTGTGTTAACCCTCCTTTCTCCCATTTCCTACAGCACTTTGGGGTGCTTGCCCAGGCCTCCCATACCAATATTGACATAACTTGGTCCTATCTAGATGGCAAGAAACAGTAAGCGAGGAATACTTATTTGAAATATTTTGAAGTATTTGTACTATTGAAAACAGCAAGGCTTAAAAAATTTCCTCAACAGAGCTGTCTAGAGCAGGAGGCTATTCTGAGTATCTTTTTGCCTTTAACCCAACTATCTCAGCACCCCACCCTTCTTCCTTCCACCTTCCTTAATTTCTAAGACTTCCTTCTTGTTGCTTTGAGTGAGTCTATTTTAGGTGTGCGATCATGGTTAGCTTCTTGCTAGGCATCTACTTCCCATTTTTTGTCCCTAGGGTTTGCCTTTTCAGCAAAGTTGTGAGTCCATTAGTACATACAACATGTAAGATTCCTCATGATAAAGAGACGTTGCCCATACAGAAGAGAAAATAACTACTGGTGAAGAAAATAAGGTGTCAGAATGAACACAGCTAGGCTCCTCCAAATGCAGGAAATAATGCAAAAACTGACTAGTGCAAAGGACACCAAATTAAGCTTGCCAAGTCCAGCTGTCAGCACATGGGTGTCTTAACACTTCCATCTCTGGTAAACAGATATTCAGACTAACCACAAAATATCATTGCTTTGATATTAACCATCACAGTTCCTCTTGGTAGAAAGTTATTCCATCTCACGCACTGACCAACTTTAATATTTAATTCCAGATAGGCCCATGAAGCCTTACTGTGGAGCCCACAGTGGGATTTACTTGTGATATATTCCCTTCCCTCTATTAGACGGAAAGGGACTGAAACAGTGAACGGATTTGGCTATGCAGGCCCCAACCTGATGCTTCACCGTCTTTGAACAAAACTTTGGGGATGCTTGTTGTTTGCATGTAAGTGGACGGTATAGTCCAAATCTCATGGCTGTCAAGTCAGAGCAAGTTCAGACAAACATTCAAACTCTCCCTCTGAGGATGCGCATGATACGAAGACCTGGACTCTAACCTAGAAGGAAGTTTGCATCACAAGTTTCATCACAAGATCCAAACCAAATAGCTCAATGCTTTGTTTTCAGTCTTTAGCTATACCATGTTGACGTTGGTCTATGTTATCTCTACCCGCTTCCTCTCTGTTGGGCTGGGAAAACTTCCCCTTAGCTCTGGGCTTTACTGTTTCTGGAGAACAAGTCAACTGTCCACTGGCAGTAAAGAGGAGCTAAAACCACAGAGCTCCTACTCATAGGAGCAGCACATCAAAATCTCCTCGCATTGCACTGAGAATTAGTCCCAGAAAATGAGGGCCTTGGTGGCCTGCAGGGCTCAAGTTCCCGGTACAGCCCAGTGTCACCGACTTCACAGAACAGCAGCTTTCTGGCAAATTGTGCAACTGCACCGCCCCCAAACTTCCTGTTTTGAAACCCCAAGAAGCTGGAAAATGTTAACACCGGCACTTTAAAGTGCTAGTTGTGGCTTTTTTTTTTTTTCTTTCTTCTTCCTAAAGATCTACGTGATACTAAAAAAGTCTACGTACAAAGAAGTGGGGCTGCCTTAAGGAACTGGGGGCAGAAAAGCAAGCGCATGTCTCTCCAGGGAGCCCTGAGCCAGGCAGAGCATGGCACGTCAGAGCATCCACGGCAAAACCATCCCCTCTTCCATCACTTGTGTGACATCCGAATTCTCCGAATTTAGGTGTTTGGGGTGCGCCCCGTCGCCACGGCTACTGCTGAGTTTTTCGGCAGCAGGTCCTGGTGCTACCGGCTGGAGCTGTGCTGGGCACCGCAGGCACCTGCGGCAACAGCGGTCGCCAAAAACGAGCTGTGCCGCTCGGAGTAAGAGGCGAGGTGACAGATGGAGAAGCAGGTGCTCGTGAAGCGGCAGCGAGACGATGGCAATTCACGTGTCAAGCGGCGCTTGCCGGGCACCGCATGCCGTAAGCAGCCCCCTGGCCCAGCTTCCCGCTCTGGCAAGCCCTGCTGGCAGATCCACGCTCTGCCTAAAACCCACCCGTGATGGGAAAAAGAGGTCCTAGCGATAAGAGGACCTTGATGCAGAAAACAGAGATATGGCAAATCTCTCTTCCATTCCAGCTCATTTCTGTATAGGAAGAAGAGCAATTAGAAAGAAGAAAGCGTGTTTGTCTTGAACGCTGCGAGAGAACTTATTTCCAATCAGCATGACAACTGCTTCCTTTCCTGGCTATCACTGAAACTCCAGATGGTGCATTTGAGCATACTGAAACCTCTAACTTGGCTTCTTGCAAAGACATTGTCTTCCTGGTTAGCTAAAAATGTATTGGGATGAAAGCTCCTGCTCTCCTGCACTGCGCTATTTGAATAATGAAATCTTGGTCATTCTGCAGCATTCTGGCTAGTATTAAAATTAGGTGTTGGAAGGGGACAAGCCTCTGCTGAACATGCTCCACTTATAACCACCTCCTCTTTGAATTTATTTGTATAATCTATACTTGACTATTTTGCTAATATTCAGAATTCTGTAAACCCTTTAACAGCAGCGGTTATTACCTGTCTTCCTTAACCCTGTCACCCTTTTCCAGTGATTGCTCTGCATCAAAAGTTTGAACCTTTCTGAATCAGCCAGCTGAGGTGCTGCCAACTCTTACGGTTTTATTAGGGAATTGTGAGACATCATTTTCTTAAATCTCCAGCTTCAGGAATCCTGTTATTTTCAGAGACTGCTGATGTACTGCTTTGTTTGACCAGCAGTACATTTCTAGATTCGCATATAGAGAGAAAAGCTTAAGGAAGGGAACTGGGAAGCCAGACAACACACGTAATCCAAAACAAAAATGAAAAAGAAAAACAGTGTTATGACTGTAAGCAAAACTAAGGGGAGAATAAAAACACAGAGGACTTTTGATGGTGTGTGACCAATTCAAATCAGCCAAAATACCTGCGCCTCATTCCTCCTCCATCACGCGGGGACCTGGTGGAGTGGCTGGCAACTGCAAGCTCAGGACTTTGACATCTAAGCCCATGCCTCATAAAAAGCTGTACTGTTATTGTTCTAAAGAAAATAATATCCTGTTTCCTTTTTAAACTGTGTATCTCTTTAAAAATGTTAAATGGCTGCTACATTCCTGCCTTTATCCCGGACACTTTTTATGAGTCTGTACTTCCCCCTTTTTTTGCTTTAACAAGCTGGCTGAGCAGAGGATTAGGGGAATGACTTCGTGCACATGTGCTAAAGAAGAGGGAACAAATCTGCCTTCAAAATCTTACATAACTTAAAAAAATAAACACATAAAACAGAGACACACGCCCAGGGCCTCACTCTTTGCACTGAAAAATCATCATCCATCATCATCATCCTGTGGCCAGACTGCAGTTTGCCAGCTGGACTGTCCTCTGAAAAAAATGAACATTTTAAATTATGGAAACTAGAAATACATAGCAGTGGGTTTTCCAAGTTACTTCTGGTGGCGTTTCCCATTTCTCTCTCTTTCCTATTACCAGAGCTTGGTATTCAATAGCTGGGAGTGAGCAGCCACCCCTCAGAGGAAGGGAACTACTGAGCCCCTATCATGCTGTCAGGCACCTTCTATAAATATTTATGTGACCTACAGGATATAGCACAGTTTGAAATCTTGCAGTCTCCATAGCCACTGTGCAGTCAGGCAGTTCCCCGTACTCCTCTGAAAGTTCCTGTATTTCAGGCAAGACCTGGATCTTTACATAGCTGTGATCTGCTTATAGCATTTGCTGACCTAAATTGGGGATGTTGTACTGAACGGCGTGTTCCTAAGGGGACCTCAGTGTATAGCAATAAACTTGTGTTTTGTGGAGGATGTGGCTGCAATTAGAGTCACTCAGTTAAACGTGAGGAGAACTTTATGTCTACCGTCATGCACGGAAAGCAACAGAAGGATAAGCTAAGGTAATGCTTGCAGGATTGAGCCAAAGCCCAGTGAAGGGAAGAAAAAGTAATTCTTCTGCCATGCACCTCTGTTAGAGTCATTTCTGTCTTGCAAAAACTCCCAAGTTTTTTTGGTTTTTTGCTTAACAAACTGCAGAAAAGGAACCTACCCAACCCCCTACCCTAAACAGGAACTTGATCCCTAGTGATACCTTCCTGTCCTGTCCCTATTTATAGAAGTAAGGTCACCCAAATAAGAACAGAAACAATATCATATGATTTTTGGTGGCCAAGTGAATTCTGCGTATTGAGAATTCAGAGGAACACATTTGAATAACCCACATTGAAAACCATTTGGAAAGAACACCTCTCTGTGGCCATTTTTGCATGTAGAACAACTAAGCAATTCATGAGACATGCGGTCGGTTATTTGGAATTTGGGTATCTTTCCCTACATCAAGTCAGTCGTTAGATGGACAGAAATTTTTCTTGCAAAACTATTCTTCAATGTGCAATTGTTTATTGAAAGCCTAAAATAGACACATTTCCACTATTGTATTGTTAATGGTATAAACAATTGATGAAAATTGCAAAAAATTAAGGAATCTGTAAAGGTCACCTGATGGGCAATTTGGAAACAAACACACAACACAAAGCTGGGAATTTTACTGTTTGCGAAGAATTTATAACTGCTTCCCTACACTGTATTGCTATACAGCAGGGTTTGAATTCAGGACCTCCCGTGCCATGACTGAGTTTGACATGTAAGCTAAGGGGGCAGTTAACTATTAGGCTTCTGACCTGTACCTGGACTGACAGGCATACTCCAAACAGCAACTGCAGCCACATGTAGAAAAGGCCTATTTTTTTTTTCATTCCCTTGAGCCAGCCAGCATTTTGGTTTCTATTCTTTTACGATGAACCAACAGAGACTGAAAAAAGTCAGGTTTTAAATATATATATATACCTATTTGAATATATGTTTACATAAATACGTATTTTATACACACACACAAGCAAAAATTAAAATGCCTATTTTATAATCCTAAGAAAAATGTTCTATTTGACAACATTCTTCTTTGAGACTCATTTGGCATAAATTATGATCCATAATTCCTATCTTATCATGTCAGGCAGTCATTTGAACTGAACCTAACGATGAGGAGAGCCAAGTACTTCCATCATGTTTAATGCAGTTTCAAAAAAACCCTTTATTTACACAGCTAAGTATTTTATGGGCCAAAGATTCAGGGCTACTTGAAATTATGAATTCATCCCTCCGAGGGGTTTTGTTCATGGATAAGAAGTTTGTCTAGGCTTGAGGCACATAATGAAAGGGAAGATTTAGTCATTCCCTTTCTTTTACAGGCTGCCTCCATCCTTCCATTGCTCATTCACAAATCCCTCGGTGCCTCCGTAGGCAGATAACTCGTAGGTGGATCTGAGGTGGAGGCTGCTGCTAGCATTTTCTACTGCCTCTGTGAGCAGCAACACGCAGCAGAGCAAGCTCCCTCTTACAAACAGAGAGGTCAGCTCTGCCGATGGCAGGGTTTGAATCTCTGCTTATTATAGCAAAGGGAGAGCCAGTGGAAACGGGGAAATTCGGTCCTAAGCACCAGCCAGAGGGGCCAACTTTCTATGAATTAGACATTGCTTCTGGAGAACAAACAGGCTGTCTGGACCCAAAGGTTCAGACCAGCTGCATGACTCAGCTTTGGCGTATTTGAATGTGTGAGGAAGAGAGGAGGCTGCCTGCAGCGGTCTCTGCTCTCTACGTGCCTGAAGGGCCAGCTCCGAGGGCTTGAATGTCTCAGCCCCTGCAGCCCAGCCTGGCCATGATGGAGGCTGGGAACCCTGCACCACCGCGGAGCACAAATACGCTCATCTTCCCTGCCCCAGCACGGTGCCTTGCGTGTCGGCTGATCTCTGCTGTGGGCATCAATACCCCAAAGTCTGCATACCTTTTTAGTGATGAAATATAATGCAGGTGCAGATAAAGAAATATCTCAAAATAGTTCACTCCGGTCCCTTGCTCTTGCGCTGTTTGCATTAACTTTCCCACATGGCAGTTCATTACTCCGTGCACTACGACACCATTGGCAGCCATACGCACCCTCCTTTTTTAAACTGGACTAGAATAAAAAAGCTGAGCACTTACAGAGGAAGGATTTCTGTGTGGTGCTTCTGAGACTGAAGGTTCTCTTTATGGTTAATGCATCATTCCCCATTACAGTCATTTCCTCTGAAGTAAATGGGATTTTGCCATTATACTTTATGTTTATGGACATATATTTCCTAGCTGAATTGACATTCCCCTGTTGCCTTTTTTTTCTACCCTGAAATTGCAGGAAGCCAAAAATCCTTCAACAGTAATGAGTTAAGTTCTGTAGCATGCAGAGCGGTGTGCTCTCCCATTAAGTGGCTGGGGTTAAAATGGGCACCATTTACACATTAATATGTATGTCAGGGCAGCAACACCGGTTCTGCTGTAATGTTTCAGGCTAAGGGGTCAACTGTTTAGCTGGGACACTTCCTAGCAGTATTTTGATACCATTTAACCAGCGACTGAGTGGAGGAAGGCTTTTCTTGTGACTTGATATTAAAGAGTATCACAGGGAGGCCTTTGAGGTTGAAGAATCAAAAATATCTGATTCTTTGTGGTGGCTAAAACACCTGCAGTGCTTTTGGAAGGCACTGCGATTAGGATCTTCTTTCCCCTTCCCTAAACTCTCCATCTCCAGACCTGCAGTTGGACATAGCATCTCCCTTGCTGCCTGTTCAAAATTGCTATTACGCGTTGCTGTGCATTGTTAAATGGTTTCCCTGTACTTCATCTCAGAGGCAGCAGAAGTTAAGAAACGGAGGAATTGGGTGGCTCAAGGGACTAGTAATGCTGCACAAAGCTTTTCACCTCCTATCTGAATCCAGGTGCAATTTTTGCATGACCAGAAATGGTTACTGTGTGATGCCGATTTGGTAGATTCTGAAAAATAAGTTCTTTCCTGGCGCCTCTGCATCACAAAACCACTTCGTACCACTAGCTACAATGCTACAGACAACACTTGCTACCCAGCATGAGTAAATCCGAGCACCTAAGCCATAGGTAGTCACCTAATTAAGTGACCTGATTTTCCCAGGAGCAGAATATGTCTTCCAGCTCCCACTGCACTCAGCAGTTGTGAAAATCAGGCCACTTTTGTAAGCGGCCAAACGCAGCTGTGACTAGTTTTGAGTACTCAACGTTTTAAAAGTTGATCCTGACAGGCAGGGCCTGGGAGCTGGAGCACCCGGAGGATGGGTCCTCTCCAGGTTCTGGCTGGTGGCTACAGAGTAGGGTGTTTGGGAGGGATGCAGTGCATGCCCTGTTTTGTGACTAACCAGAGGCTATCAGTCATCATCACCGTTCCCAGCACTAAATTTAAAACAAAAAGCCTCTCAGTTTCAGGTCCGGTGATAAAAATATACTTTGGCTTTTGTTTGCTTTATGCAGTATTTCCTCCTCGCACTGAAAATTAAATTGAAAAGGGAGTTTATTGTCCCCGTGGACGAGATAGGCACCTTTTGAAATCACACATGAACAAACGTGTGTGGAGCCCAGCCCAATGTTTTCTAACGCCCTTTGGGGTCCCGGGAGCACAAAGGCAGAGGAGAAGGAGCTGCAGTCAATTCCAGCAGAGCTCTATTGTGCGATTTGTTCGAGGAAACATCAATTCATTTAGCGAACAAGTCAACAAGGGTGGGTGGCAGAACCGTCTGTCCTACTAGATTGTGTATGACTCCTTCAGAGATCTGCTCTGGGGTCTGGGGAGAGTAAATAACAAGTGAGAGCCAGCTTGTCTGCCCTCACTTTGCAACAGGAGAAACTGCTCATTTCAAAGCCGGAGCTTTACTGGGAGGGCTTTTTTAATTCACTGCCTCGGATGCAACCCAGACAGACACACTTCAGTGGCAAGATCTACGGTTAGGAGAGTCACATTTTAATTGTGTTTTAAAGAGCATAAACAAGGCAGGCAAGAGGAGAGGTGAACTGAGCAAAGGCGACGTAACAGAAAAGGATGATGAAACCAGGGTAGGATGATCCACGGCTGGCCAGCTGAGGCAGCTGCACATTGCTCTGCTCAAAGAGCAGCCTCCCTGAAAGGTTCCCGGCCTGTGCAAGGGGAGGGCTTTTTGCTCTTTTCTCTCATCTGAACTACTTTTCAAAGCAAAGCAGTAGCTGTTTTGCATAGTGCATTTGAGCCAGACTAGGGAAAGGTCAGCAAGACAGAACAGACCAAACTATGATGTTGACCCCGCAAGATGCATCCTTCCAGAAGGCAGGTGCTTGGACCAGCACTCTGCTGATCTCAAATGAATGCTGGCAGATAAGGGCAGCAAAATGCTTCAGGAGGAAGTATTTTCATAATCACAGATTTGCAACACAGCCCTTTTTTGCAGCATTATCTTTCTGCCTTCCTCTTACTCTCAAAATGAACAAAAATATGTATATTCAATGGGTGGGGAAGCCAAGGGCAGAGCTGAAACACAGCTGAGTCAACAACACATGTCTACGAGCTGGTGGGTAATGTTGCATATTCCCGCATGGTTATCAGAGTGCTTTTGAAAGTCATCACTGCAGACAGAAAGGGCAACAGAAGCACAGTAAACGTCCTACCCAGCACTATGGGCAGAAACAAGAAATGCTGGATGGTCCCAGCTGTTCTAATCCTAGAGCCACGGGTTGGACCCTGGAGTCACGACCCTTTTCCCTCACTTGGACCCGCTTCCTGTAACCAACCAGCAGCATCTACTCGCAGCAGATAACACAGGGTTCATAGTACATTGATCTTGTCCCTTTGGTCAGGCACATTCCCTCTAGCTTAAAGATGTCAGCAAGTCTTTTGCACTACTATCAAGCTGTAACATACCATATTTAGTAAGATTAGGTTACGGCTCAAGGCCGGCCGCTGTAAACTAGAAGTTTTCCTGTCCTCAGTCAGATTTTCTGTCACTAACAGCAGGCAGCTCTGAGACACAGCCTACAACGCACAGAGCAAAAGGGAGGCAGCTGCTTTGGCCGCATTAACAACAACAGAATACAACCTTTTCTCGGTCCCTGGGCTGTACACCTGCTCATGCTTCACACACCAAATGGCAGCCAGTGGGGCTTTACCTTCGGCGGGAGCCGTGCTGGTGCCTGAATGCATTCCCTGTTGTCTAACGCTGGGAAAGACACCTCTGTCTACCAGTGCAGCGTGATGGGTCTGTAAGATGTAGATCCTCTTCTGGCAGTGCCCATCGGTAGGATCCCTTCCCCTTCCCTGGCTTCAGGGGACAGCTGCCTGGAGACCCTACTCTCACCTTCAGCGAAGGCTTCTTGCTCTTCTGACCTTCCTCCAGCCACACCATTTTGCACGAGTGTGTGCTGGTTAATCAGATTAAACCAGCATCCCGCTCATTTTGGGCTCCTTCCTACCATACCTGTAGCACTTGTTTGAGAGCAATACTGCCCTTCTTCCCTTAAGTAGGAAGCTCTGAAATCTTCATGGGGAATTTGCCTCCTGACACCCAACGCCTGACTTCTGCCCCACCACCCTAATGTTTCTATCCTTTTCTTCATTCATAATTCTTGCTAAATATTTATGCCATTTGGATTCTGGGTGAATTCCTCATTTTGGCAGTCTCTAGTGTTACAAAGCTGAGCTGATCCACAGCTGCATTTCAATGCTGATGTCAAGCATTTGGAAAACACATGTCTACATGTTAAACAGCACTGCGCTGGTTTGTTCTGCAACTGGAAAACTTGCTGAACAGAAGACTTGAATCTTCCTAGCTGGAGCAAAAAGGGATTTATAGGCATCCTGAAGGGAAATAAGCAAAAGAGCACTTTCAGCGTAGCAGGGACTGAAGGGAGCTAGCAAATTTTGGCAGGTTATTCTGACCAGAAAAACCTCTGGGTTTTGCCCCCTGGTGGCAGCTGAATTTTTTTGTCTTCAGTGCTATTGCAATGTCTGCACTTCCAGACCCAAACCTTTGATTTTCATGCTGAGCAAATGACTGGCAAAGAGATCATTAAATGCCAATAGCCCATGCCTCACTATCCAGAAAAGCACCAGGCCAAGCAGGGAAAACCCAGAGGTCCATATCTTGTACTTTAAACAGGTTGCATGACTTTGCCCCTCAAACTGTGTACAGTGATTTGACAGGCAGCACATCTGAAAGAAAGACCCAGGGCTGAGAGAATCAGCCTGAAAAGCGTATTCCACAGGTTTCTAAACACACCGTTTCAGCCCTTCCCCAGCAAGGACCCAAGGTCCAAGCAATAGATGTGGCTATAGCCATATAATCCAGCATCACTGAAATATTCTTTTTATTTTGTTCTCTCTTCAGACAAAAAGCACTGGCATCAACAGGTGGAAGAAGCGTTCAAGCAGCATGCGACTGGTTGGTATGAAGTAGTAAATGTTAAAAAGAGTAAAAGAAATGAGTGAATTTAACGTCTAAGATTTCAGCCGTTAGAATGTGACATGTTTAAACAGGGGTGTTATCTGAAAAACACTAGCAAAATTATTGACCCATTATTTAAGTGCTGTAAATAAGCAATCCAGAAACAAGCCTTGTCTGAGAGAGTTTGTGATCTCGAGTAATAGCAAAAAAAGGTGAGAGAAAGGAACCACTACCCTCTCCACCCTAGCACCTAGACAGAAAACTGACAGCAGCCTTTTCAAAGAGGTTTAGTGCTCTCCTCCCTGCATTTTGTACACCGAAAGGCAGAAAGGCAGAAGCAGTGACCCGGGCCAGATCTTCAGAGCCTCAGTCTGAAACTAAAACTCAATTTTCTGTATTACTTAGTAGTGGTAATGGGCTGCAAGTGAGACAGTGCACCTCTCTGCCTGACCTGCTGGAGCTGATTTTTTCCATAAAGGGAGTGAGGACAGGGGAAGCTGACTTTGCTGAAAAAATATGTGTCTTTATCTGCCAGCCTAACAGTTCTTTCTCCCTCTCAGGCTGTTCTCCCACGTGGGTGACCCATTCCTCGATGACACCCTGCCCCGGGAGTACGTCCTCTACCTGCGCCCCACCGGCCCCCTGGCTCAGAAGCTGTCCGAGTTCTGGCAGCAGTCAAAGCAGATCTGTGGGAAGAACAAAGCTCATAACATTTTCCCACATATTACGCTTTGCCAGTTCTTCATGGTAAAC
>NW_010973209.1:3881440-3954829 GCF_000737465.1 Haliaeetus leucocephalus | reverse complement strand
CGGGGGGGGGGATGGCGGGGAAAGGTTAGGAAGGTTACCTGGGGATAGCTCATCCTGCTTTGACGAAAAGGGAGGGGCAGATGATTTCTAAACATGCCTTTTTTCTACGAGCCTGTGCTTATAGCAAAAGTAGACCAGTCACGCCCACCCAAGCCTTTCCTTTCTCTACTGAGTGCACTACAGAGCTAAGCACAGGCGTAAGGAACGATTCTCCACCTAAGAAATGCTTGTCCCGTTTCCTTTGGCAGTGTGAGGACAGCAAGGTCGATGCTCTCACTGAAGCTCTGCAGGCCACTGTGATGCGGTGGAAATGCAAATTCCCTGCCCCTCTGCCTTTGGAGCTCTACACGTCCTCAAACTTCATTGGGCTTTTTGTCAAGGAAGAAAGTGCTGAGGTGCTCAAGAAGTTTGCTGCAGACTTTGCTGCAGAGGCTGCTTCTAAAGCAGGTGAGTGACTATGCTGGCAGCTACAAAGAGCTCACGGCTTGGTCAAGGCTTAGACATTTGCAGAAACCAAAGTTTTGATGGCATGAAGAAATGAAGCTCAGGAAGCCAATACCTGATTTTTAAAAGTGTCCTGAAGGCTAAGAGCCCAAGAGGAACACCCTACCGGGTGCTTTGGGTTTCAGTGCTTTTTCAGTTGAAAGATCACCTCACACTTAGTCTCAAGTGTTATCTTCTGAAAGGGAAGTTGACATTTGGTGGTTCCTTAACCTTTCAGATAGATGCTCTGTCTGCAAGGCTGAGCATTTCCTGCTCCACTCGCTACCTCGAGCCGCTGCCACAAAACTTTCCTGAGCCATGTAAAGGCTGTGTTCGGTTTTTCACTGCATTTCTGAGATGGAAACAGGGTTCTGTGAGAAGACCCCTGGCAACCTAGAAGGGAAGCTTTTCAAATCTCAGTACCAACACGTCTGGCTCCATTGCCTGGCCCTCTACTGCTTCTGAAGGGGAGAACCCGTCAGGAGCTGGGAGGGGGGAGATAACCAGAGCACCCCGTGCTCCGACAGTCTCTGCTGCTGAACGGGCTCTCCGGTTGCCCTCCGGTTACCTCCAAACTTGGAAGTCAGAACAGCATCGGAGCACTATAATAGCTCCCTGACTAATCCTCCCACCCTCCGTTGCTCTGGTGCTCAGCCTGGACTAGTCACAACACAACCGGTTTAGTCCTTCATTATCACAGGCTTATCCTGGAGCCCAAGTGCATCGAGATATGGCAAATTCCAAGTCCCTGAGGTGTTTCCATGTTAGACGGGCACCCCATAACATTGTGCAGAACATATACAAGTCTCTGCCCCTGCTTCAGAGGAAGAGATACAGACATGTCGTAGGTTCATCACATCTCTGAAACGCATTGCTTTCACCTGACGGGGACCTAGAACTTTTCTTCCCTTTAGAAGAGGGAGGAAACAGCTGTTATCTTTACAAATGCATGTTTTGGAAGGCAGCGATAGGCACAGAGACATTAGGCAGGTCCAAGGACTGCTGCAGCTGCATGAGAGTGGTACACAGCACAGACAGACATACCCTCCAAACCGACACAGTCAGAAGGGGCAATTCTTACCCCAAAAACACTGACTCAGAAAAAGGAAGCATCAACGGCTTCCAGCAAGCTTCTGCCCCTGCGACTGCTCCAGTTCAGACCAAATTGGTTCTTTCTTAGGGGAAGCCGATTGCTGCATTGCAGTCCACAGCTTGGTCAGGTTATCACATTAAAGTCTCTGGGGCTTTTTCAGAGATCCAGAGCATATTTCTTCTTGCTGATCAAAAAAAGATGGATGAGCTTGCAAAGCTACCCCTGGCTGGCACTTGGAGCCAAGTCTCTGAATAGCTGCAATTTTGACTTGAATAATCAGTCAAATTTAATTGCAGGTTTTGGTTGAATAAGCAAGAATAAATTACATGCAAACAGTGTATCCTATGATTTCCACATCTACTGGAAGAGTCCCAATATTGCACATACTTTCACCTTTCTGCTTCCTGGAATCTCTTCCTAATACAGGTTCTTTTTCTGCAGGATCATTTTGAATCATTATCGTATCAATGTCTGTTTCCACAATTTTGGAATACCTCACCCTCAGTGGGCAAACTGGTAATCTGACTAACGTCCAGGGAAAAGATGTAATCAACTTGCATGAACCTGTAAATTCCAGAGATTTGTAATTGCCACCATAGGAGATAGAACAAAGGAGGGAGAGTAAAAATTATGATTGTTAGCTTGCTTATTTTGGAGCTATCCTCAGCTGCTAATGAAAGAAAGGCTACCCCTTACCTAGAAAAGTGTCTTTTTTGGCAGAAGACCCAGCGGGTTCAAAATTACAGTAATTGTTATCACACCATCCAGAAACCTGTTTTTTTCTGGATGCAAATGAATTTTGGCAGTTTGGCAAGGATGCCTTGTCTACCACCCTGGTGTGACTCAGGACTGAATCAGACCACAAATCTCTAATAATTTGATCCAGGGTCCAACATACATAAGGAACTCATGCTTGACTTCCCCAAAGCCTTTTCAGAAACTGGCCTACAATTTGTTCCACTTGAGCTATCTTTAAAAGTTTGGCTCCCAGCTCCTGTTCAGAGGCGATAGACACTCTTACACCTTCAAAAAGCTGCTAATCTCGGCAGTCCCTTGTTGTTAACTGACATTTTCTCGTTACAGATGTTCACGTGGAGCCCCACAAGAAGCAGCTCCACGTGACGCTGGCCTATCACTTCCAGACCAGCCACCTGCCCACGCTGGAGAAGTTAGCGCAGAACATCGATGTCAAGCTGGGCTGCGACTGGGTTGCCGCGATATTCTCCCGAGACATACGCTTCGTTAACCATGAGGTAAATTTTTGGAGCTTGTTTCAGTCCAAATAAAAAAAATAAAAAAACAGAGGACTTACTTAGCTGAGGTGCAGGCTCTTTTAGCTGCATTTGCAGCTCAAGAGTGCTCACAAGCTGCCGGTTGAATGAGGACTCCTGTGTGCCCTGCTGAGAGCTGTATGGATACGCAGCGCAGACTATACAGACATCAAGGAATTTGCCTCAGGTCCCGAAAGGACACCCAGAACATAGATCTCCCACATCCCACCAGTCATCTTAACCAGCAGACCATCTTGCCTTTTTTTGCTTTTTACTCATACTGTCCAGACTTGATATTTCACCCACTTCATTTCTTGCTTCTTGCGGTGACAATGTCCTCCTGGATTAATGAATTCTAACAATGACCCTCCTGTTAGCTCAACGCCAGCTGGTCTGATCTCTCAAGAACCAGGCCAGTGTCTTAACCTAACCACTATCCATACACCACAGAGTAAACAGATGCCAAAGCTTCTGGAGAGCTGAAGTCTCTCGTGCACAGCACTCTGACCCAGCCCAGGCCATGCTTCCCATGCGTGACAGCCTCCTTTCCTTTCCAGAGGGTCATCTTGTCCTTTAGAAGCTGCAAGCAGTCAACACTATCACCGGTTGCAAAGGGAGCTGCTGATGAAAACCAGCTCACGTCTTTGCATATCTAACTTCAGGCAGCCATGTGTGAAAGTTTTGGCCTTGTGGTATCAGGTGGCAGTGGCTAGCTTCCATCTTCCTTTGAAGATATCACAAATCGTCCAGGAGGATTAGGGAGCAAACGGGCTGACACCATCAGGAGATCAGAGCTGCTCAGCAGATTATGGGGTTTTTTTGCATGATGCCACTGCAGAAGTTAGGCTCGGCCAGGGACAATAACACTTTTGTTCTCCTTTTAAATGGAGGACTGCTGCAGCCATTTCCAAGGAAGGTTACTGATAGACATTTAATATGTGTGGATTCCCCACGCTCCAGCAAAGAGAAGATTACAGAATTACACTCACTGATCTTTCCCCCACCTTTTAACTTAATCCTGTTCATGTTAGGAAATACAAAGAAAACAATGTGGCCACATCCCGGTATTGCTCACCACTTGTGCTTTTTGCTGTGCGTTCTCATGAACAATTTTGAGAGCAGGGAGTCACAGAGTCAAACCTGTTAGCCCCCTGACAGTGTCTCTGCCTTGTCTTCAAAAGCAAAAGCAACAGCAACAAGAACTGCTCTTTCAGATCAAGCATGAGGAGGTTAACCAAAAATGGTCACTAACTACTAGAACTGTGTAAATTCCAGGTCCCAATAAGAATTCAGTTCTGTTTTTAACAGGACGCTTAGATTTAAGCGCACGGTCATGCTTTTGCTTGCTCTAAAAAATCATCCCCCCCACTTTCCCTCCTGGTTATCAAAGACACGACTGGAATCAAAGAGGGAAGAAGGAGTAAATACCTAGAAAAGCTTTCCAACAGCAAAGAGTGGGAAGCGGCGGGCATTCCCTGAAGGTAAAGCTTTCCTGGATAAAGCACAAAGTGATGCATTACAAGGAGAGCTGTTCACACCTTTCTAAGGTTAAAGGTCTATTATGGGAGTGCTCCTGCCTCACTCTGCTAAAGGTTCCCTTCCATTAACAATCCTTTCATTCATTTGTGCTTCTCTTTCTCCCCCAGACTCTGCAAGTAATCTATCCTTACACCCCCCAGAATGATGATGAACTGGAGCTGGTCCCAGGAGATTTTATTTTCATGTCCCCGGTGGAACAAACCAGTACAAGTGAGGGCTGGATTTATGGCATTTCCCTTGCAACTGGCTGTTCTGGGCTACTGCCTGAAAATTACATCACGAAGGCGGATGAATGTGGGACCTGGGTGTTTCATGGGTAGGTAAAGCTACTCAGTCCAGTTTCCATCACTGTAAAAAGGGGGCTCAGCAGCTGTGATTTCACCTGGGTAAGTGAAGAGTCTCCCAGGGCTGCTGAGAAGGTCACTTGGGGGAAGTGTACTGGTACACAAAGCCCCATCTCATAAGCAAAGGAAGAGCAGATGCTAACCCTGTGCATGGGATTAGAGGACGATGTGATTTATTTAGCTAAGATGTTACAGCAACTATTACTCATAGGATCACTGCTGCTGGTGAATGGAGCCAGAGCAGATGGCTGCTGTAGAGCCACTGCTGTGTAGACACCTTGGTGGTGGGACTAGGATCAGGAAGGTTTAAATTTGAGCATTAATTTGGGAAGCGAGATTTTCTGCATGTAATTCCCTGAGAAAAAGGACTTGGGATCAGCAACGTTCCTTAAGATACTTAGCAAGATTTTCAGAAGCGGTTAGTTGCCTGCCTGCCATTGGCTTCAGTGAGAATGCAGACCTTGCCTTTTGAATAAGGTTATGCCTTATGCCTCTTGATTTTGATGGGAATTAGTTAAACAGCGATAAAATCTAGTGCTTGAGGAGTGGGTCTGGGCACTCTTGCAAGGCTGCCTGCATCTCTAAGCACCCAAACACCTTTGACAAATCTAGAGTAGTTTATAAGAGCACAAGACAACAAGGAGAGGGGAGAGGCATATTCCTGCCTGCTGCCCCTCTGCTAAGCACTGTGCAGGTACAGAAGTTTGGTTACGGTGACACCAGCGAGCAGGTTAGTTACAAAGGGAAGGGATGGAGATACAGAACACAACACAGACAGCTAGTATTTCAAATTTCAGTGGGCAAACATGACCTGTGGGGAGAGAGTCTGAGCAGAAAGGGAAAGCATTCGGTCACCCATGTCAGCACAGGACAGCCAGAGGAACTGACCTAACTTGGCACTTGATAGAAACTGATCCAACAACTCCTCAAATCAAGCAAAATGCAGGAAACAAAAAGGGCAAGCAGTCTTCTTCTTTGCCTGTGACTTTTCAGGCTTAACAACACGTGCAACATGATGAATGACAGACGGAGAGCAGGCACAGGGCAATCATAGCTTGCAGGCTGGCTTCCAGATGTGACTGCCACCAACCACTGCCCTTCTGTAAACCAGCCCTGGCTTAGTCCTGAGTCCTCCACAACCCAGAAGTCCATCAAGCAGAGACAAGCATAGCAAGAGATCATTCATTTACCCCCTCATCACAACCATCTATTCTTTTCTTGCCTGCCCTCTGAGAAATGAACACCACTAATAAAGGGCTTTCATCCATATGTTAGCCAAACAGAACAAACCTATCTATACTGAGTCTGTCACTATCAAACTCCAACTCATCTTTCATTATGAGGAAAGAAAAGACCTCGAGGAACCAGGGCTTAAAGAAATTAAAATCATGACACACGGGCAAAGTCAATCAGAGTGTTTGTATTAAGACAGGACTTAATCCAGACCCTCCAATCTGCAATCCAGGAAGACCATCCTTTCTTCCCCTAAAATCTGCCAACCAAAATGGTCTCAGTTCCACATACACTGCAGCAGCCTGCTCTAGTGGATTCTGCTTTTTTTCCTTACAGTGCCTGGAAGTTTTCAGGCCTAGGGAGTAGCATGGGAAAGAATTATTATTGCAGCAGCAACTAAAAGGAAAGCCAAATGTTTTGTAAGTGCAGCACCTCTGCCTCCAGGCAAGCAAAGAAAGGAAATGCCCCTTCCCTGACCACTGCTAAAGACTATAAATCATGAATTGGAGCACGCAATATGGAGCATTTATCAAAAACATTATTACATACCCGGAAACAGTCTCATTTTACACAACGGCTTCCCGCAGGGAATATTAGGTTATGGAATGTCATGTGGTCAAAACAATACAGCGAGCTAAGGACAACCTAAGCCCCACTGCCATCTAGGCCACAGTATTCATGGTAGGATCCTTGTGGTAGGAGAAGAATGGCACACAGATATCTTTAAGCATGGCAGTACTCACCGGGACTGCAGGAGAACTGCCGCGGTGCAGGAGATGGGACCCAACTCATGGTGTTGGGACCGACATTGCTGTTGGCAAGCGATGCTGTGATCCTGGGGGCTGGTTTGTGCTGCCTTTGTGTACACAGCCTGTTTCATCCCTGCAGAGGGTGAAAAAGAAAGAAATAACAGCCATGGAGCTTAACTTTCCCTCCTAGTCACAAGAGACTGCATTCTTCAAGAGAAAATCATGCATTATTGAGATCATCACGAAAATACAGCTCACTCTGGGCTGCAGCACCCTGCTTATACCACGCAAGAGATATGACAGGCAAATGCTATTCTGGGATATTTGATCAAATCTTTAATACAGCAAAATGAGATTGCTAGTTCCTGCACATTTCACCTGAAAAAGGTTTCCCTGTTGCACTGCTCAAGTAAGGCAGAACCTGAACTGTGGCCTTTGCAGGACACGGGTTTTATGGCTGATATCCAAATAGTGCCACAAGAGCTCTGCCCGGCACACAGACCTTCCTGGCTAGCACTGTACAAATGTACAACAAAAAGATGTCCCTGCCCCGTAGTAAGGTCTGTACCTCAGCTGCAGACCGACAGGCTGCCACACTAAGAAGACAAGCTTGGTGATCTATTTAATAGGGGATAAGAGACTTTGCCTTCAAGGCAGAGTTACTGCCCATGAAACCAGGTTGTGTCTTGAGAGACTCCAGGTCTGAATCCTCTCCCTGTCTACTAAAAATAGGAATGGTATCACTTCTATTCTGCAAACCCCAAGGATTTTCTGTACACCTAAACTACATTTCTTTGCTGGCTGTGGCACATCCCTGCATGATTTCTTCTCATTCCAAGGACTGGACCTGCTGGTAACAATGAGGAGAAACATTCGATCTCTGATCAGTGCTATAGGTTGGAAAATAATTGAAGACAAATTACTTCAGCATCCCACACAATGCAACCCAGATCCTAAGTCTGTGTAACCCATTCTTGCCATATCCTCAGTAAGGGTATGTGAGTAAAAAATAACCTTTCTGAAACAAGCGCTGGATTCTCCTTAGGAGAGGAACCGGTTGTGTTTGTATCAATGTCAGGAGATCTGTTCTGACTGAGCCTAGGAGAGGACCTGGCCGTAGGTATGTTAAAAACAAAATGCTTTTCCCCCTGTATGGTATCAAGGTGGAAATCCTCTCCTGATAGCAGCAGAAGCTACTGCTGAGCTGAAACTACTTGGCATGAATCCAAACTGCAGATCCAGTATTAAAGATATGTATATGTATATCCACCTTAAAAGCTCCCCAGCAAACTGTTTGCAGGGTATTTTCTAAGTTGCCTTTCGTGCCTGAAAATTAGTGGGCTACCAAGCCAAAACAAGAAACTCTTCACCCTCAGCACACGGAGCCCAGAGGAAGTGGGAAGCCCAGCAAAGGTACAAGAATTTACTTGCCCCACAGAAGCCACAAAAACCGAGCATTCAAGACCATGGGGCTCTCCGCCTATGCATGTAAAGCCATACAGCAGAAGTAAGTGTGCTATCTTTGTATCTGTGGACCCAGCACCGCCCAAAAGCTAAAACTTCTAATGGTTCCCTGCACTGCTTTTCTGTTACCAGCAAAGCCAGAAATAGTCACCTCCTCTGCCCCCAAATGGATAGAGTGCTGTAGATAGTACACCGCAGTCTATTTCAGCTCCTCGTGAGATGCCAAAGCTACTCCTTGCCCCTTTAATAAGCCTGAGAAATCAGGCTTGGCACAAGTACCAGGGGGAGGAAAAACAGCCCTAATTTTTCAAGCTATATTTGGGCCTAAGTAGGGTTTTTTCCACTCTTCCTCCCATTCTGCAACAATGGCTGGTTCATTTTCCCCAGGGATCCCTCTCCTCTAGATAGTGATGAGTGATGTGGCAGAGGAGTCTTTCCTGCACAGAGCTGAGGACCAGCACTCGTGTGCCATGACACAGAGACCCTTCCTCCATCCTCTGCTGCAAGCATCTCCGTTCTTGAAGGGGCCTTTCCTGACTGGGAAGACATTGCCTCCAGGGACACGGCAGTATCACTGACAGAGCAGCGAAGGCAAGGCATCATCCAGAAGACAGTAGATGTTGTTGTCTGCCTTCAGTCACTGTTTGCCAAGCAGAGGAACCACAAGCCTTTGGGAAAAGCTTCCAAACAATGACCTATGCTTAGAAGATGACTAAGCTGAAATAGCTTCAGCAGTTTCTGTTTTCCAGCAACAACAAGGAGATACCACTTGAAGACAGGCTAGTGGCTCTCCTCCAGACGCAGCAAGATAGCATGCCTTTGCCTCATCATCATTCGTAGCAAATCCTGGCATCTATAAATACATGGTAAAGCATTCATGGCCTTTTAATAAGAGCTTAGAGAGAAAGAAGGTCTCAGAAATTGTGCAGCAGCTCCTGGGGGTAAAGGGAAGAGGGGCAACCAAACAAATCCAGTGAGGATGTATCTGTGATAGCTGCACCCGCACTCCAAGCTGAATGCTTAATACAATGATAAATGTCTGTTCGTGCTCCCTGCTCAGGGCTTAGCTGACCTGGGCTTGGCACACACTAATGCACTCAGGCAGCTTTTGGATCAGAGTTGGCCTTACCCTGCCAGCTGGAAGCGTGTACTGCCTGCAATACATCGCATGCATATATTCTGAGGAGGAGGGTTAGACATGATTTCTCACCATAGCACCTGGTAATATTTCCCCCAGCTCATCCACAAAGCTCTCCTGCCTACAGTTAACTCCTCTTCAAGATCCACCACCCCTGTTGCACCTCGGAGTCATGCCGTGCCTAACTCAGAGGTATTTGCTGCCCTGACCTCTACCTGCATTTGGGCAAATGAGCATTTGGTTCCTTGGAGCAAGCCCAACCCTTGTTGGGAACTCACCGTGACTAAAATAAATACAGTTATAAGAATCTGTAAACCTAGAAGGTCAGGTCTGAAAGAGTAAGAGCAGGAGGCTGGAGGGGTTATCTGCTGCCCAAGGGCTGTGTCCACGGTGGCTGTCGCAAGGCTGCTGCCTCACGCTGTTGGACAGGGATCAACAGTGCTGTCCCTGGCACGGCTGGTTCCCACGTCCCACTCCCCTTCCCTGCCAGTGCTTCTCTGCACGGCATCTTCACCTGACTGAATAAGCCAGTACCTCAGTCTCATCCTTGCACCCTAACTCCACCAGATAAGGGACCAACATCAGGACCAACAGTGGGGTATTTTCTCCTTCTTTAAACTGGTGCAAAACATATGATCTCGCAGATCTGTTCTTTACAAAAATGCAGATGACCTATTTTTGTTCCAATGGTAGAGGCGCTTGGTGTTATTTTAACAGCTATGAAACCCCTCTGAGATTTTATCCTAACTAGGTGCTAGTCAGGAAGCAACTTCTGCCATATTTAAGGCACTGAAAAGTGCAAGCAGCAGCAACTATTTCAGTCAAGGTAAATGACCATAAACATTATCTGACAACGGGTTTTTTTTAATGACTAAGCAAAAGTAACCCACACAATGTAACCGAATCAGCCGAGGGTCACTGCAGCTTCTGTAACTGCCTGTCAGAGTTTACTCCCGAGGGTCTTGGTCAAAGTCCTTGATCGTCCGGACATGAAAGCTTTATTCAGAGGGACCATCATTAGATAAGCCCCTTGAGGGAGAATGGGATCTATTATATCCCTTTGGCTACACTTCACAAGAAGCACTGGTGAGAATAAATTCCCACTGTAGACGGGAAATGGAATAGGCAGCACTGAAAAATGTAGAAACAACAACCCAGACCGAGCATGCCATGTCCCTACCAGGGGATACGAGCTATTTTGCGCACAGGAACCCCGAGAACTGCCCAGCATGAGAGGCAGGGCTGTGCTCCACCTTTCTGCTGAAGCAATAGCTTATGCTACAAAGGTGAGTGAAAACTCCCTGTAGCCTTTAGCTTCCAAACTTTGGTCCACAAGACCACGGTAAGTAATGTGCAGCTGGTCCCCAGATGATGTTAGTGAGCATCCTGTGGCTGTGAGGAAGGTCTTGGCATTTTCCATGAGAATATTTGAGGGCTGACAGAGCCTCGCAGACCAAAGTTTGGGAACTGTTGTTCTGTGAAACTGTTTCTAAGGAAACAGCCTGTTGAGATGGGAATTGTCTCTTCATGTGTGTACATCACCTAGCAAGGTGCTCTCTAGGCAGCACTAAAATACAAATACTAATGTAATAACATGACAACAGTAATGATCATCAGTTCCTGAAGACTACGGCAATGTCCTTACTACAGCCAGAGTGCATGAAGTCCAAAGCATTCCCAAAGCCAACATCTTTCTATTTTTGGCAGGTCCTACTCAATTCTGAATACTACATCTTCCCCGTCCCTTCAAGCCTTCACTGATGGAGTTCTGGAAAGAAGACAGCAGGAAGACCAAGGACCCGGGGACGCGGGGCCACTCACTATCATCTGCCAGAACGTGCAGGTAGGGACACACACACGCATAAACCACACACGGTTTTAGTGGCAAGTTTCCAGCAACTGGGTTTTCCCCAACAAGTTATCCTCTGGTCTCCTTTCACTGCCTGTATCAGAAGTAACAAGTTAAAGTTCTCTACAGGCTTTTGAGTGACACAACCACAGGCAGAGAAGACATCACTGTCCCAAAACCTGCTCTCAGCATGAGGTGGCAGGGCCCCATCCTCTGCTCACTTTAGCAGTTTTATAGCTGCGTAAATTTACCAACTTCAGAAGAGTTTCCTGTACCCACATTTGCACTAGGGTGAGGCAAGAGGTGCCTGGTCCTGACTCCCATTAGTAAATCAGATCTCAGAAAAACCCTTGCACTTTGATGAAGGTCAAACATCCTGTAATTTTTCTTCCAGCCCCTGAGAATAACCAGCCAGCCAGGGCCTCAGAAACGCTGCCTGTTTGTCTGCAGACATGGGGAAAGGATGGATGTTGTTTTTGGGAAGTACTGGTTGTCACAGTGTTTTGATGCCAAAGGTGAGTCGGCTCCCATGGGTCTCTCAGGCTCTACATTTAGATGAAGGAAGGAGAGTGGCAACTGCCTGGGGCAAAGCTTAGATGGAAGCTGTGGTTTCCTAACACAAAAGTGTTGCTTTGAGCAGTTACAAGTGGCAGAGCATCTCAGTGCAGAGCTCTGCGATGGTAGGGCTGCAGTCAGAAGCAGAAACACAAGCCAGGGAGTAAATACTACATTTGCTAATATTTGGGAAACTATTGCAGGAAAGATTACGTTAACGTAATGTCGCCAAAGAGCATTTTCATTTGGAAATGTAGTCATGATGTAAGTAGTCAGTGTCCAGTGCAAACTACCGCTACCATTAGGAAAATCTTTTGCACAGCTGGCTCTTGGTCCTAAATGAAAGTAACACCATCACAGGTACAGTTCAGAGTGCCTTTTGGGACATAAACTGGAGTTTGCCACCCAGTAATATGCTTGAGTTTCAGACTATAGCTAACAGACTATAACTTCGGGCTCTGTTGGCATTAGAGCTGATCAGAAATTCATCCAAAAGTCTTTTTTCTATTCAAAAAATGCCAATATCTTGTAGTCAAAATTGTTGTATTAAAATTGTTGTGTAAAGGATGATTTTACAACTACCTTCTTTCTAAATTACATTTAAAGAGCTCTGACATTTTAGCCTCCTGTAAAAGTGTAACATTTGAGGTTTCTTTTGTTGTGGGATAGAAATTATTTCCCTTTGGGGAAATCTGTCCTAAAGATAACTTTAAAAACATTAGCAACATTCTCTGCTGATTTTGAACTGATACAGCTGCTTAACTTAATTTTATCAGATTCCTGACAGTTTTACAGGGGAAAAACTGCTTGACAGCCAGGTCTAGGCAGTGCCTGCAAGGTACAGACGTTGTGGTGAAAGAGGGTAGAAATAGGCATGATGCTCCCTGCCTCTCTCTGATTGAATAATTCCAGCAACTGCTTCTAACCTTTCCCTCACAGGAAGGTACATGCGTAGTAACCTGAACATGCCTCACAGCTTACCTCAAAGAAGCGGCGGTTTCAGGGATTATGAAAAAGATGCGCCAATCACCGTGCTGGGCTGTACGCAGGCTAGGCTCGTTGGTAAGTTGTCCTCGGCAGACAAGAGCTTGCCCAGGAAGCTTTGCTATCTTCCTCCCACACACCCAGCCAGAGAAAGAGAAAGTGCTAGGCAGAAAAAAATGACTCGGGTGCCCTGAACTAACGGGATTTAGGCATTTCGAGAACTTTTGCGAAGTCTCTTCACCTTCCCCAGGAAGCCCCCTCTTTCAAAGGAAACCTTGTCCCCTTCAGCCTGCTGCAGCTGAAGAAAAGACAAGCACAAAATCTAGGACATGGTATGAAATCAGAGCCATCAGCAGTGCGGTTGCAGAGCGTTCGCTACCGCCCTATAAATGTGCCACACTGGAAGACACTGTTATTACCAATGTTGGTGCAGCAGTGTGACAGTCACCTAATGCAAAATATGCGTTTTCCTTTACTTTGACAATCTTAAATTTTGACCTGCAGTTTGCTACACCAATATACTTTTATCAGCCTGTCTGGCTTTGTGTTTATGTGGCAAAAACACGGTCCGAATTATTTCCAGTGTGCTCCCCCCCCTTGTCCCTGACTTCTAAGCCTGTTGGTTTGTGTATAGACAGAAAATTATTTGGTAGTCAAAGAGCACATATTGAGCATTGCGATTAGGGGAGCCCAGCCCCTTAAAGACATGAGCTTCAGAGAGCAGTACACAGCATTTTCTTAAATTCAAATCCTTTAGAGTACTTTGTGTTGGTCACATTCAAACTAGGGCAGCTAAAATTATACTTGCTTTTTAAACAAAAATAAATCACTGTACAACAGCAGGATGCTCAGACTCCCAGCCACATGGCATTCAGGGTTCGCAATATGCACATAACAGAAGGCAAATCTGGGAGCAATCACAGCACACTTTGCTGGTATCATTAAATGGGTCCGAGTACACAACTGCATACGTGACCCAGATGCCATCAACCTGCCAGCGCGGCTGCGGCATGCCAGCCATCTGCAGGCAACCGCTCCCTGCTGCAGCGGCACAGGCTCGACCTTGACAATTGCTGGAGCCGTAATTCCTCTGATGACTAAAGCAAATGAGCAGCTTCCCAGTGACGGAGGGCTGTTAGATGTGCCGCTCCTTCTAAATTACCCCACTTCTCTCAAGAGATTTATAGATCAGTTTGACATGATTACAGCCATCATTAAACATACGAAGTCAAGGTTAATAACCCCTTCTTGCTCCCACTTCTTTGTCCTGCCTCTTCAAATACAACAAAAATATAATTCTTTCTTACTACAAGTCTGTGCAATGCTGAGCAGATTCCTGTTCTCATTTGGTTCCCTTAGGCATTGCACGAATATTAATAACCCTAATAGTGGAGTTGATTCTTATCTCATTTTCAGTGATCTTCCACCTGTGTAATGAAATGGTAATTTATACTAGCGAAGAGTCGAGCCAATTGAATTAAGTTGGGTTTGAGTTAAGTTGAATCATTCTGATTTATGGCTTATAAATGAAATGAAATTAAATTCAAGCTCGCTACAATTTTTCTCAGCACACTGTTTGCTTTTTGGCTAAATCTAAGAGAAGCAGAAATGGAGCAAAAGCTGCTGTGATTTCTTTGCATACTGGTTAAGTACCTAGATGCACATGGAGCAACACACACAGAAAAATATATCCCGGTTCCACAGCTGTGCACAATCACAATGCCCAACACACCGCTGAAATAAAATATGATGGGTACACATATTTCCCAAAACACAAGCAGTGCAGCTGGGAAGCTGCTTTAGCTCCTTGCTGGGTGGCAGATACCCTGCATGCTGCTGTTACTGTTACAATGCCATTTGTCTGGCTGTATTCCTGAGTGTTGAAACTTGCTTGCAGGTGAAGCCTTGCTAGAAACTAACACCATTGTAGACTACATCTACAGCTCCCCATCCCTACGGTGTGTACAGACAGCACACAATATCCTGAAAGGTAAGAACTCAACAAGTAGGAAAGGCTGCATTCTCCTCACTTTCTGGGAAAAACACTGCCAACCAGATAAAAGGGACCCTGGCATGGGAGACCCAAGTAAATGGTAATTCAGGGTGAGCATTATTTCCATGCGAGCATACTTTACATTAGCGCAACACTCTCCATAAGGAGCCCTTTTCTAATTGCATGGTGTGACAAGTGCTTAGGCAAGCGATGTGCTGGCCCTACCCCCGGCTGCCAGTCAGGGTTGGGTTTATTGCCCCCTCCTGCAGAAGCCAGATGTGTGTTCGGGATGGATGGACACGTCCAGCGCCGCATGCCCTGTGCCCTTGCCTGCTCATGCTCCTGCAGCTGCTCGTTGCTGCATGCTCCCACAGCAATTGCTACCACCAAGGAACTCGCTACCCCCAGTAAGAATAATTTACTGCAGAAACTGGGAAGGGAAATAGTGACAGAGGCATGAGATGCCCTGGCATTGGAAACAGTCAAAAACCAGCTCCAGAATACAGTCACGGCTAGATTCAGTATAATGCATGTAGCTGCAAGCCAGAGGTTTACTTTCCCTGGCATATCATATGCCAAGTACATACATTAAATACTTCATCTTTCATACCTACTATTAATCAACTGACTATGTAGAGAGAAAAAAAAAATCATTTACAATCAAACTGCAGTATTAAAGCTGCAAAGTCTTGCTGCCTTCCTCCCCAGCTACTTTCTCCCTTTTCCAGGTATGCAACAAGAGAACAACCTGAAAATTCGAATAGAGCCGGGCTTGTTTGAATGGACCAAGTGGGTCTCTGGGAACACACTACCTGCCTGGATACCCCCCATGGATTTAGCTGCAGCTACTCTAAGCGTTGATACAACCTACAGGTAGCAGAAAGGGGGGTGAGAGGGTCTTGCATCGCTTTTTGGCTTTGTTTTTGAAGAGTAACACTCTGCTGCGTTTTTAAATTTAGGCAGTGACTGGAAGAGCTGCTGAGGCTCCTAGAATAAACTTGGAGGAGGCTTGAGGCTGCTGTGTTGAACATGACCTGAGAATGGCTTATCATAAACCAATTCTCCCAGATCACTGGCAAGGTCCAGCTATATTGCTGATCATGGAGGTCCTCTTTCCATTACTCCTTCCATCCAGTGCATCTTCCAGTTGTCCAGGAAACCCTCAAAGTATTTTTGTTTGTTTTAACCCTTTTCCTAAAACTTAGGAGTTTGGGCTCAGCTAACAGAACTAGTTTTGCTGACTGAGTTCCCTGACCATCATGTTCATAGACTGAACTGGATCGTGGGCTCATTCACACGTGCCCTTCCCTTCCCCGGAGGAAAAAGGTGTCTGTCTCTCTGTTGTGATTAGCACGATGATGGATCTTAATTGTAAATTTTGCAACACCCTGAGGAACATGTTTACATCTGTCAGGAATTCAGGGTCTCCTGTGACATCAAAATTCGGAGGTTTTCTATCAAAGAGCTAAACCCTAAGCATTTCTCAGGTGTCAGCAGTTAGATCTGAAGCATTTAAAGTGGAAAAAATCACAGGTTTCTGACTCAGGTTTTCATGGTATTCAACCCCAAAACAGCTGGTGAAAGCAAACAAAGGAAACGTCCGGTCAAAAAACAGTTGAATGGCAAATGGATAAGCACCACTGATCTTTCCTCTCACTTTGCAGAAAAGGGAAACGCAAAGATAATTCACTTGGCTTTCAGGGGCCCTGCACAGATCAGTCCTGGTGCCTGGTTAGGCTCCATATCCCCAACTCATGCCCTTGCTGCCAGCCTCTGCTGCTTTCCTTTTATCTAGCCACATGGCCATACCTCCGCGTTCCCAGTATCATTGCCAACAAACACTGTGGTGCTGCTGGGAGCGACCTGCAGCCTGAGTCTGGAGGGAAACTCAAGACTTTCTCCTCTGCCTCCCCAGTGAAGCATCGCAGCCATGGTGCCCTCCAGCCTAACACACAAATGCTTTTTACTGTAAGCTGCAGGGAGAAAGGCTAAATAAAACCCAACAGAAATAGTCATGTGGCAAAGAATAGACAAGATGATCTGTTCGGGCTTCCTACTCTCAAATTTGTGATTCATTTATACAAGCCAGACTCAAAGAGCTCCCACAAAGAAGGAAACTCTAGAAAGGTCACACAGTTCCAGTCCTCCACTGCACCTCACTGCTGAAATATCTGTATTGCTATGATTTCTTGCAGACACTAGCACTTTCTGTCTTAGTGTGAGCCTGATCACTAGTTGAGCAACCTCAGATAAAAACAAAACATTTATAATACACACATAGTATACATACACAGGAGTTCCACCTACATGGCCTTGGTGAAAAATATTTTGTGGCTGGGCTTTTGTGGTTTATGGTATCACCAGAAACACTGGTGTCTCCCTGTGTCCCAGTGCACCCGTGTGTTTAAGAACCCTCAAGCAGAATATGCAGTTGAAATGTTAAAAAGAAAAAGAAGAAGGAAAACGTAAAGAAAAAAAATTCTTTTTTTCATACCTAATTATACCATAAACCACTTGCGTTGTGTTCTTCCAGTCTGCAGCTAAATTCCAACACTGAGGGTATCTAAATAGAAGCCCTTACACTGTATTTATCCCTGAAAGGGTATCGCATGGCTAACACTCGGCAGAGCAGCTGGACCACAGGAGAGTCTCTGCTTCAGAAATGACATGCCTTCTGGGAAGACCATAACGAATATTCTCAGCACAAGAAAAGAGCCTGCTCTTGTGTGGTCAGCTGGTTAGGTGGGGGACTGGGAGACAGCCTGCTGTCTCCTCTCACGAGGGCAATTCCTGTAGGTGTATCAGATCGCTGGATGGAGGGAAAAGTTAGGTCTTTTCCTTGCACCACAGCACAAAAATACAGCCTTCTGCTTCCTATCCTTTGCTCCTCTGTGCACATCAACCTACTCCAGCTGATACAATTGGCTAGAGTCCCGCCAGGCAATTCACTGAAACGCCCTGGCCCAGGAGGGAGCCAGCTAATTCCAGGCATTTCCCAGCAATGCAACTTTACAGATGGCCGAAGCAGCAGTTTGCCTCTGCCCTTCACCGTCGAAGCACGAGCGGTGAAGAGAGCCAGCCTTCTCCACGCTCCACGTGCTGCATGCCATTGCAAAAGTAACACAAGTACGATCAGCATGTCGTATGCTGCCTCCACTAACTGGTCCACATTAGAGAAGCAGTTGTCATTTTTTCCCAGCTAACTGAAATATCTTAATACAGGAGTGGTAAACGTCTCGGTCTTGAAGTTTAAAAATCATCATAGTGGTCCTGACACAAGACACAGTTCTGGGGATTTGGGGGATTAGAAGAGTTAAAGAAACAGATACTTTCAGATGAATCATAACTCACACTTAAAACTTTATCGCTTCACTCAATTTACTGTACTTGTTTTTCTGCTTACAGACCTCATATTCCTGTCAGCAAGTTAGTGGTTTCCGAATCTTATGATACATACATAAGTAGAAGCTACCAAGTAACGAAAGAAATCATCAGTGAATGTAAAGGCAAAGGTAAGTGCTGCAGAGGGGGTGAAAAACAAGACAGGCTGCAGTGTGAATGCTGATATTGCCGACCAGTCTTTCCCTGTTCAAGAAGATGAATCCCCATATCTGAGTCTCTAATCCCCTCTCCCAGAGACATTGGAAACTCCAGGTTCAACTCTAAGTGTCAGAACTATGAGTTTGGATATGCTCAGCTTAGGAGAAAGGTCCATAGACTTAAGTAGGAGAAGCATTTTAGGGATCTATGCCCAGTGCAACCTACCTGTTTCTCAAGGGAATAAATAAGCCATTTGCACTCTGCTGTCTGTTACCAACATCAGATGGGGCATCTTCCATCCCCTATCTGAGCTACTCTTCTGAAATATATTACCCATAAAGACTGTAGAACATTTCTCCAAACACAATATTGAAATAAAAAAACCTCTAGCTTCTATTTTTCATTCACAGTAAAGGAACAGGCTGTTTCTAAGTTCCGGTGATTTCAGTAATTTCATTTCACTGATCCGTCTCTGTATTCTAAACTTTAATAGTTTGCCCACAGACCTCAACAGCACAGTGGGACATTGGTTGTAAAGGATCTTGGAAAGGGAAATCTAAAGCTATTGCTGTGGAAAACCAGCAACTGAAATTAAAGTGCTTGTTTTAATCAGAATTAATTTGGGGGTAGAAGAAAAGTATTTGCTTCACAAGGCAGCTGAAATCTCGCTGGAATTCTTGTTTTCTTCAGAAAGCCATTTTAAAACTAAGTAGCACTGAGTTAACCATTATCCTGAAAATTGAGAAATGCTCTAAATATGTTATTAAACCATGCTTTTTCCCCCATATACACATAGTTTGATGTGTTGTTACATGATAAACTGAACCCATTTTGAACATTTTAAATGTTCTGCTTGATCGCGGGCAGCGGTCCCTAAAGCTGGCTTCATCTCCCTCCTCAGCCTGCGTTTCTCACTGTATTTCAGGAAATAACATCCTGATAGTGGCACACGCGTCCTCCCTGGAGGCTTGTACCTGCCAGCTCCAAGGGCTGTCACCGCAGAACTCCAAGGACTTTGTACAGATGGTCCGAAAGGTAATTACCAGCAAAGAGTAAAGCTCGCTGTCTTTACAAAGAGAAAAGAAATATGCAATCTGCTTAACCAGGCAGAGGACGCTTTGTTCCTCTCCTCTGATCGTTCCGCCCATTACTGAGTTTCATCCATTTCAGAAGTCAGGAGAGTAAAGCAGATTGGTTTAAGAGGCTTATCTTAACGTGTCACTTCTGTAACAGATAGCATGGGATCAGACGCCCACCTACAAATGAGCTTGCAGTGACTCTGCTTTAGGCTTTACCCGGGGCCGTACAGAGGCTCCCACAGTGCCCTCCAGTGCCGAAACCACCCTAACCACAGTTAACAGGGCACTTCTGCTCTACAGCACTTCCCCTTCTCACTTCACTCTAAAGAGCTTTTAACCATCAGAGAAAAGGCCTGAAAATTATAACGGGGTCTTCTGCCTTCATTGCTTTACTCCTGCCCTGGCTAAGGAGATGGCATTGTGCACTGCCAGCCTTGCAGACACTCACTGGGATATTCATAGCTGATACTAGATGAGGACACCCGAGCCAGAGTAGCATCCATATTTCTCCTCCACATCTGTGCTGGCCTTCAGGGTTTGGGACCATGTCAGCCAACAGGACATCTTTGGTTTGAACTGGCCCATATTTAAACTACGTTACAAGGATATAATCTGTCTTTCCCAGTGTTTTGCACATACAATGGTGTGTAAAGTCTGGCTGTCACACCTGAGTCCTACAATCATCTGCTGAAAACGGGCTTTGGGGAGAGGCGGAGAGAGAGAAGAGAGTGAAATGCTTTGGTAGCATTTGGTAGCTTTGGTGGTGAAATCCTTTGGTAGGACTCGACCCTTCAGGGAGCTCCCTCCTTGCACAGCTCCATTCCTGCTCATTGCCTTTATTTCCATCTCTCTTCACACAGATTCCATACCTGGGGTTTTGTTCATGCGAAGAACTGGGAGATACAGGCGTTTGGCAGCTTACAGACCCCCCCATCCTCCCTCTCACACACGGACCAACTGGAGGCTTTAACTGGAGAGAAACCTTACTACAAGAATAGGCAAAGCTACATGAGCAAGGAAAACCCATGGCCTTTCTAAGCGTTGGAGAATGTCTCTTCTTTCTTGTGTTTATTGGCAGTGGAAAAATAGTCATAATATGTTCAGTGGGTCACACAAACAGCTGTTCTAGCATATCTCTCACACAGCCAGTCATGCAAAAATTCTCATGTACAACTAGACAAATACAAAAGGGAGTGATCTGAGGGAAAAAATATTAAAATACAGATCGAAGCTCTTGCACAGCAGGAATCTCTGTTTAGTCAGTAGCTCGTATGTTTTCCTACCTTGAATGGAGCTCTGATACAGTAACTTTCACTGCCTTCTGCACCACCTTAGAAACAACTAGCACTGTGTAAAAGTCAAGCATTCAGGATGCTGGGGTTTTTTTCACTACTTTTTTTGCAAAGCATTAGCAGGCTTGTTCAGGACCACGTGTTGAGACCCCCCTCACTCACAACCCCCAAATTCTCAGCACCTTCCATAAAGCGTATCACCACCAGCTGGAAATGAGAGTCCAGCATTGCCTCTGCAGGCAGCATCAGATTATTCCTCTTCTCTATTTGAGCACTGTGTTAGGTGTTGGTGTTGGGCATACCGTGGATGCAAAGATTGATTGACGCCGATCCACGTCAGAAGAAAATTCTGAATTTCACGTCAGTTACAGATGAAGTTTGCACATCAAAAGGCAGCACCGTTGTGAACAAAGACTGGGAGCAGTTTCTTTTAAGTGAAGATGAAATAAGCCTTTTCCAACAAAACCGCAAGGGTTTTGAATTGTGGGGGGGGGGGGGTCCCTTTATTTAGGTTATTGAAATCCACCCTTGTGCACAGACCCAGCCTAAAGTGTTTGTGTCACTTAAATTCCCTTCAGAAGACCTTGGAAAAGGGTTTTCCCTTTTATACTGAGATTTTGTGCCGGTCATTTACACACTGGTGGCTTTCTGTCCCTTGTGAGCTTTCCTGTCAGCCCGGGTGAGATTCTGCAGTAAGCAGCTTTCTTCAGGAGGTAATGACAAAATCAAAAAGACGCTGAAATTCAACCTCCGCTGCATGCTTTGCTTCCTTTTCCTTAATTCCTAAGTGCCATCTGTCATAAAGACAAAGCAGAGCTGAAAAAACAGTACACTTAAATTTAGGAGTGACATGCTTTGGCCTATTAAGATGCTATTTATCCAGTGGGGGAAGGGTTAGGATTTTGAGAGAAGGGGAAGAGAAGGGTTTCCATCCGTAGCTAAAAATCTGACATCACAAGAAGTGTCCTCAGTGCAACAGCCTGCAAGATGCCAATACCAGCCGCTTCACAGCAGAATGCAAAATACACCACAGTGGGTAGTTTACAGTATAAACTGGCTTCAGAGCAGATTTCTTTTAGATTAATATTAGCTTAAGTCATCAGCTTTGGGTCAAAAAGTTCCTGCAGACATTTGGGTCTTATCAGTGTAGGCTCACTTTCAGAAGGTACTTTGAAATGTGCTTAAATGGGATGAAAGAGAATTAGGCATACTCCTTTCTTGGTTTGGGCCGTAAGTCTGCGTATTCCCATAAATAGCATCAAAGGCAAGTTCAGAAGTACCAGGGAAGAAATTCTGGCATCCTAGGTATCCCTCTTCTGTCCAATTTTTCCTCTGCAGAAAGCGTTAGTGTCCTCATTTGAAATGCTTGTATGGCACAGCTGGCCAACTTCGACAAAGGCTTATTATTCATAGCAAGATCAAAGTTTGGTTTGTGTTGGTTTCTTTTAACCTATCAAGCCTTCGGCAGGACAGGTCTCACCTTCAGTAGGATATGACTGAGCTGCGCTTTCAGCAGTCAGAACGAATAAGGAGTGATAAACTGCAATCCCCTCTTCCTAAATGAGGCAAAACACTCAGCAATTGCAATGTAACAAATCTTAAGGGGTTTTAGCTCAGCTTTGCCTCTGGGTTTTAATGAGCTTGGCCAGGGACAGTACACCAGATTCTGTACATATTCTGAGTCAGCAGAGAGCTCATCCTGTGCAATATGTACATTGTCACGATCCATAACAATAGTCCATTATTTATACATTTATGACTATGTAATACACAGTAGGCCATTCATAAGTGCATTATTATACAGGGGATGTATACTGAAAAGTCAGGGAGATAACTTATGACGCGACAGAAGAAACTGCTCCTGTGCAGTTATCCTGTTGTCACTTTAGTTTTTAACTGTAATTTAAACTATTTTTGGCTGTGTACACACATTCTGAAGAGCATTTCTGGCTTGTTTTCCTCCATGCTTACTCACTGCAAATTTGCAAAGAGTTTAAAACTAAATAGATGACAATCACACCAAAACTAATTTGGTTACTGATGCATGTGTAATTCTCCGGACTACTTTTTGTTTCACGCTATGGGCCAGCAAGATGTAATTTGAGGCAACAAATATTGCCTATACAAAACAGTGGAGGCTGCTCCGGTCCTACTGCAGTTAAGCGACGTTACAAGGAGTTTATTTAGACAGAAGCATGAAACAGAGAGAGAACAAAACCTGAATGCACAGTTTGAATATTGTACTAGCTGATCTTTGCATATAGTAAGAAACATAGAAAAGAATGTTCTGTTTGAGAAGGTAGATGTTAAAATACCCTCTTCTTAAAAAAAAAAGTATATTTTTGGATGTTTGGGAAAGTATTTTGACAATTTTAGTCTTATCTCAAATTAGATTTTTCAGGTGTCAAGAATCTCAGAAAGAAAAATCTTATTTTCTTCTAGCATTTTGATTTCTCATAGGGGTTTTGTGTTAAGTAGCCTCATGTTAATAAGGCTTGTTGGGGGGAAAAAAAGAGAAAAAAAAAAAAAGATGTTCCTTTTAAATTTTTTTAATTGACATGTTAAGAATACAAAACAATTGCTGCTTCACTTTCACTTCATTGCTGCTCATTAATGTGTATTTAACGTCACTTCAGTGTTTTGTCCCAGAAGAATGTTAGACTTGATCTATCTAAAGGGCATGCAAGTCTATCCCTTGCCTTCACTGTGAGCTGCATCAGATCCCAAGAGTTTAATTAGGGTATAGGAGGGAAAAAGCAGTTCCCTCTCTTCCCAGTTAAGGAGTAAAGCTGGAAATCTGCCAAGAGTAAGTTGTTCATCCAGTATTTTCACAACTGCAACTGAAGGGTTGGGCTAGAAACATACAAGAATCAAAGCGCAGAATCAAATTCTAGCACAGCAGCAGCCGACGGGATAACACTCGGCACCAGAAGGTCGAAACCAGGGTATTTGAAAAAGTTCACGTTTTGATCAAGAGTTCGCCCTTATCACTGGACTCTCTATCTCCCTCTGCTGAAATGGATGGGAGGGGGCTGCAGCACACCCCAACCCCAAGGCTTGAGCTCTGCCTGGGGATACCTTTCCAGTTTAGTGCAGGTGCCAGGTCTATAGTTTCACGCGTTCCCTTTACATTTAGTGCAGTGGCAGCTACAGCCAAATCCTTAAGCCCTCTGAGCATGGAACCAGGTTCTCCTTGAGTATAAATCGACACTGTATACTCAAATCAACAGAACTTTGCTTGTTTATGCAAACTGAGGATCCAGGCCATAACTTCAGAAAAAAAACGTATTTCCCTTTTCACTCAGACTGAACAGTTTCAGAAAGAAGTCAGCTGATGGTAGGAGCCTGCTTCTCTCCTCTGGTGTTAGCTTCTAGTGTCAATGTTACTATAAAAGTGATAATTTACATCACCAAATAAGTGGTGGTTTACAAGAATTCTGCAGGAATTCTCTTCAGCAAAGGCAACGCCAGCAGTAATTCTGCAAAGCAAAAAGGGTGGAAGGGATGCTAGCGTGCAATTTCCCAGAGTACGATTTTGTATCCGCAGCCCTGAGCCCCCCAGGTAGCAATAGCTCAGGGACGTGGGTACTGTCATCTTTGACCGTGCGCCGACTGCGTCTCTTTGGGGGAAAAAAAGAGCCAGAGGATGGGGAGTGGGTTGCATACAGCACTGTGACAAACTCAGCCTCTCTACTTAGCTCCTGCATACTGCAGGAGGATGTGAGGGGTTGTAAACTTTTCCCTCTGGGTCCTGTGGGTGCTTACAAAGGCCTGATCCAGAGCCCCGGGAAACAAAGAGGAAGATTTCTCATGATTTCCTCAGGCTTGGGATAAATCCACGCAAAGCCTGGTCCTACCACAGGCTGCTCCCCCCCGCCTGCCACTGACTTAATGAGGAATTTGGAGGGCTCGTATCTGTGCGGGGTTGAGCCCTTCCAGTCCTGATTTAAGAAATGCATGCAGAAGTAGGGTGAGATTTCGTGTCTGATTATATTCATGTTCATTTCAAAAAGAGGGATGCTAGATAGTTGAGTTAGGCTGTAGTCGACTAACCCTCATTTAAACCCAGAGCTGGAAATTAGTTTGCGATGCTTCACAACTTAAAATGTATTGAAATTCTGTATGAAAACTATTGTTTAGAAAGGGAGCCTTAATAGGTTTGGTTTGTGGTTTGATATGTTTTGTTTTTAAAAAAGAGCTTAAGCATAGAGGAAGTTATCTGAACTTTAAAAATATACGTGAAATTATGGTGGTAGCAGACATGCTTAAAATGGTGAATGAACGAACAAGAAAAAAAATAATTAAGCAGCAAATGTGATTGGTTGCATACACTCTAAATCGCTACTTCTCACCACTTCCTCAAATACTTGTTCCCTGGGGAATATTCATGAACCATACATGCTACATAACAGACAATACGCAGCCAGTTCCTTTCTATTACTTCCCATGAAAATGTATTTTCTGAAGTTTCTCTCTGTGGACATCTCTTAAAACTTGATGTTATCAACGGATACTTTTTTTTTATTTTTTTCATTTTAAACCTGTTGTATCATTCTGTTTATTATGTTTTTTAGTGTGAGCAGATTGTATTTATTTGAGAAAAATGTTTGCTGTTTAAAAAAAACAATAATTGTATTGCCAAAAATAGCTGTAATTACCTGTGACATCTGTATTTTTTTATTTGGGGGGGGTGGTTTGGTTGTTTTTAAATCTCAGTTTAAAGTGCTAACAACTGTTAAAACAACCACTGCATTTTAATTTGCTTATGACATTAAATGGATTTCTTGGAAGTCAGACAAAAATGTCTCGTAGATGATTTAATAAAGATGCCACGCACCCGCACCTTGCCCTTCCTATTTAAGTTTTCCTCTCAAGCATGTTGGACTTTGCCGGAGTGAATATTCTGACACAGACCTTCAGTGAAGTACCTGATTAGAGGGGCCGGTACATTGCTGGGGTGCACCTGAGCAACGTTTTCAGTGGCTCCAGCAAGATGTAGGTAGGAAAAACACCTGTACTGGGCATATGCCTAGAGAGCAGCTGTACTGGGACCTTGAAATAAAAAGGGAGTCAGGGCTGTTTCTCAGTTTGGGTTGCAATGCTGCCCTCACCGCATCCTATTTTGGGGTGCAAACCTCAGAAGCATCAAGGAGAAAGGGGAATTTGAGCTACGTTTTTCTTCCCTCCACTGAAGATGAAGTTCATTTATTTGACAGCAGATGGCACAAAACCATCTCAAGTCTGGTTTTCCATCTATTGAACAGGGACACAGTTTTCCCACTGGGTCAGAGGCAGGTGGCTTCAGTGTGTCTACAGCTGGATGGCTTTTTTCCCCAGATTTATTTTACTGTCGGGTTTAGGTGTGTGGAACTGGAAGCACAACTTTTAAACCAAAGCAATGCTTACCTTTACAACACATACCTTCTTTCTTGATCTGGATTTTTTAATCCAGCAGTAGTTTTATCAGGCAGTGAGACTCTTTCCTTTCAAACCAACTATCTACATTAAACTTTATGGCCTACAGCTCTGTTTTTCAGTAAAACTAATTCTATTACAATTAACATAAAAGCCATAGCTTTTATCAATCAGACAGACACTAATAGAATGATGTACTTCCATGCACCTGAAAGTTTAATGGAAACAGGTTCCAATAAATTAGAAGTGAAATGCATAATGTATTTATAATTAACCACTTTGTCCAGTTCACTCAAATCCATGTCCTGCAAATGCACAGTTTTTAAACCATATTTCTTACCTATTAAAGTCAGTTCATTTTGACAATATTAGTCATTTGCACTAAACGTTGGGGAGTTGCAGAGAAATGCCAGAAGAGGATGTGCCAAAGCCTTTTTGGAAATCAGCACACGTGGCTACACCACAAAAAGAGGCTCTGCCTACAACAGGCTTGGATAAATCTTGTGATGTTACTAGACATTGCACACAAGGAGACACAAAAAGGTTTGCGATGCTCCAGATAACTCCTGAAATAATCAGACCCTCAAGGGGACACGGGAAACCCAGATTCTGCCACCGGTCCTCTGGGATGTAGTCATCCCTCTGCCCCATGCTTCAGAGAACCTTTCACAACCACCTCACCAATACTCTTCATTCCCCGGAGAGACACAAACCACACACAGCAAATTACCATTCTCTCGTTATTTGTTTTGCCAGGATCCCTGCAAGCAGAGCAAAGCAAACCTCCCGTGCACGTGGCGGTATGCGACGCAGAGTGACCCAAGACTGTTTTTCCAGTGATTTAAACCGCACAGCTGGGTTTTCAAGCAACCTTGCCAGTTCCTGCACTACGGCAGTGTCCGCCAAACAAGCTCTGCCTTCCTGGGTGCCTCCCCACCTTGAGGAATTAAATCCTGCACACAGCGCACCCGTAGCATCCCTGCAGCAGGGCTTACCCCCGGCCCACGTTTCTCTCAACCTTTAGCCTCTTCTCCTCGCCACATACACCTCTCCCCCGCACAGATGCTGAGTGAGAGCGAGCCGGAGGGGGTGCAAGGTGAAATACCCCCAGTCCTGTCACCCACCAGTTTCATTTTAGGGACCTGTGAGGTCACCGATTTCTCAGCGGTCGGAAACATGAGACGGAGCAGGGGAGAAGAGAGTGGAACAGCTGAGAGAAGGAAAGGAGGCAGAGACCCCGGCAGTGATGAAGTCACGGTAAATCTGCTCCCCCCGTGCTGAAAAGGGACCTGCTGCGCAGCGGCCCCGGCAGAGAGAGGAAGCCAGCGCCGTCCGCCTGCACCCACACCGCAACATGACTTTCACCAGGGTGCTACACGTCGCGGCTCTGTTCCTGATGCAAGGTAAGCGATAAGCATCGTCTTAACACGATCTCCCTTTTGCAAGCAGTCCAGCTTGGAGAGCTCCATTTCCAGTTTCAGCATGCCACGCGCAAGGCAGCTTTGCTGTTGTTTTCTTGTTGGCAATGCCACGTTGTCATCCAATTCCCAGAGCACGCTGGTGCTGGATTCCAGCTGACTCCTAAACCCGGCATCGAGGAGACCAATTCACCTCCTAGCAGCTGGTGGCATGCTTGAGATGGCAAAGCATTGGGGAATCTAAAGATTCTCCCTTAAATTTGGATAGCGGATCACTGCTTACTTTCCATGGCTTGGATATCTGTGTATGCCTTTGTTCATGTATTGTGTAAAGAAAGGCTAATATAAGAAGTCAGAATAGTTTAGAAAGCACTTGCAAAGTACTTTGAAAATGAAAAGCACTTTAAATGCTCAATCTCCTTACTCCTACTACTAGAGGATGTAGCTTATACTTACTTTGTTAATCTCCTGTCTTTCATACACAGAAGAGTGTGAGAGATGCATATTTGACCACGTCAAATAGAGAAAGATTTAAGTAAGGAAAGCAGCAAGACAGCTATTTACAGCTCAGGATTCTTGCAGGTTTCACTCCTGACCTTTGCAGGAGGACTGCACGCACGAGCCTGGTGCTGGCCGAAGCAATAGTCCCTCTCCCTTCTCAACAAATGCTGGAGGAGAAACCATAGCAATGCTATTGCTGACACTTTGCTAATGCTCTCACACACAAGGGTATCGTTAACAGAGGCCACGTGAAACCTCGGTGTCTAAACAGCAACAAAGCATTCTGTAATACCATATGCTTAGGATATTTTATTACCATTGATTGTGTTTAACAGAAGCCAGGCCTTAAGGAGCTGTCGGTTACATTCTAGCTGAATCAGCACTTGCAGTGCCCTTTAGACTTGCTCCAAATCAGCAGCTTCCACTCTGAGCACACAATCCCTCTTCCCCCAGTATTGCTACAGACTCCTGCATGCTGAATTTTTACCTGCTGACAACCGCTAGCTGCTCTTGGCCATCAGAATTAATTCAGACTCCCAGTCACAGGTTGGCAGCCACAGGTCAAAAATAACTCATTAAACATGATGTCTCTATAGGCTACAGTTTTAAAGATAACTCTGAAATGATGCATTGAGTGCATATCACCGCAACAAGTTCTCTGTGCACTTTCTGATGGCTAAAATAATAGTAACCAGAGGCACGAACCATTCTGTTCAGTTGCATCCTACAATTTCTAGCAAGAAATGTTTGCCCTTTCTTGCCAAGAAGGTGGATATATCACTGTACTTGATGCCAGACTAATTTTTCCGGGTAGCTGGGGCACCTAGGATCCACACAGTACAAGAATCACAGTCCCCTAGAGCTGGCACGGCAGCATCTCCCATGCCCCAGTGACTGTACTGTGGTGGGCTACAGTGGCTTGAAGACCACAGCCATGTCAAACTGCCCCCCATGCGAGGAAGGAAATTTGACCTGTGAGTCATGGTCTGAATGAAGTCATGGTCTCCCATGGAAGTTACGTCTATGCTCTGTTCTGGGGGCTGCTTTCTTCTCTTTTAGAAAAGCAAGCAACACCCCCACCTTTCCTTGTTCAGTCTTGCTGCTTTCACCTCAAAAGGTGTGACTTGAAAGACCCCACAGTGCTGTTAGCGACAGGAAACCATCGCTACAAAAAAACACAGAAGGGCCCTGTGCAAAACCACAGACAAGGTCCTCTCTGCTACCTTAACAGCATACACCTCCCGACACAGGTCTTCACAAGTGGAACCCCTGCAAGGAGGTTTTCCTTTCCTACCGCTCCTCTGCAAATGACCCCCACGTGGCACAAGCCCTGAAAAACCAGCTGAGACACTAACCCTAGGAAATGGAGGTGGAATCAAGAGGAAATATAAGCCAAAGGCATTGATGTGCCATATGTGATGGTAAATCAGCTACGGCCACTCTAAGTTCAACAGGGCCTCACCGGCGCACGGTGATTCAGTCGAACCCAACCTGTGGTGTCTCCTGGCAGTAAAGGATAGACAGCAGATCTGTATTGCAGAGTTTCTCCTTAGCAAAAGCAGCATACATGATGCTTACAAATTTGGAAGTAAAAATATTGAGATATTACAAGGAAATCTCTTCTACAAGCTTATAGACTCCAAAAATTAGATAGCGAAGAAAGAGAAAAGACCTATGGTGTATTTGCTATTTGTGAAGTCCCAAGCTACAACACTGACCATTTTCCTGGGCCACGTCTGGCCCCCGCAATGTCGGGTGTGCTCAACTCAAGGGTAAGGCATGGCAACAGATCCCCAGGAGAAACTGCTGTCTTACAGGGAGACAAGTCCTTCCTCTGATTTTAGTGGTAAAAAGATCAGGTCCAGCAAGAATGCCCTATGATACTTTCATTTCTGGTATATTTTAAAATGTTTTTAAGAAAATGAAAAGCTTTCCTGAAGCCCAGAAAGATTTGTTTCCCCAAACTGCAGTGCTTATGTATGCAGTAGGAACTTGCAGCAGACAGCTATCTGGAAAATAAAATCAAAACACACAAAACGGGAATGAAAAATAAAACCCTCTTACTGCCTATTTACCTAACTCTGACCCAGGCACTGCTCTTAGTAATTTCTCCAGGACAGGCTTTTTTCTGAGGAAGGCAGTTCATTCCAGGTCATCAAATATTTTCACAAAATGTATTATAGATCTTAGAATGTCTGGAGAGAAAAACACACTTTACTGCCCATCTGTAAAATTAACTGGGAGGAGAGAAAATGAAATTTCATTTTAGTAACCTGTGCCATGCCAGGTTTGTGGATCCTATCTTTGAAAGAAGTTTCAAAGCCAGTTCAAAGCAGTTGCAGCATTACAATTTCTGAATAAAACCCCCTCATTTTTCAGAGGCGCTGATCATTCACTGCTCAGTCATACAGACTTGCAAATCAGGTTCAACAGCTCCAGAATGGAACATGGAATGATGAAAATTAATGTTTGTGCTAACATACAGGGAGAATGTGCATTAAAGGGGTCTGCTATCAATTCTTCGTTGACTCACGTGGAATAATGTTTAATAACTAAACCTGGTTGTGCTAGCAGGTGAAGATCACAAACCTTTGGTACAAGTCTTACCCAGTGACTGTGATGACCTATCTAATGACTGTAATTTATTTATAACGGTGCAATCATATTGGCAAGTTTCCTAATGTAGAAAAACCTTTACGCCTTTGAAAAAAGGAAAGTTGACATATTACTCTGTGTGAAACATCGTCGCTTTATTTCATGTCACATTTTAATACTTGTTTTTTCCCTTTATCTCTGGCAGGGGATTTTCCAGGAGCTGGCAGTGAAACCATAACTCTAAAGGAAGGAGAGGACCTAAATCTCCGCTGCACCCTCAGCAGCGACAACAGTTCAGCCCGGCAGTGGTTTAACCCTCACGGGTTTGCCATTTTTCTAAACACCCACCGGGGTAAGTGTGAAAACTGAATGTAGCACTTTCCACGGGGGGCTGGAGGGTCACTCAGAAGTGTGCTTTCCTGGCTCCCACCCATGGCCAGTCTGACTCACCTGCTCCCCAACTGCTCGAGGTGGTTTTACATTCAGCCCCTTTCTGGCAAGAAGCTGACGAAATGGAAACCTCCACAAGAGTGGTCTGGCACTAGAGCTTTTAGCAATGAACTGTAGTTACCACCAGCACCAAGAGATTAGCACAAAAGCCTACTCTTGCCTTACAAGAGAGACAGGAGTGGACATGCCTGAAAGCCCTGGGTACTCTTCCTCTCATCGGCAAATTCGATGTGCATCAAGAGGAAATTTTTAGAAAACAAGCAGTGATTTCCAATATGTGCTGACAAAACCGAAGTTACAATTATTGTGTTCCTTTCCACTCCCTACAACTCATGTCTCTCTGTCCTTATCTCTCCTCCTGTTGGCCTAAATTCGACAGCTCTACAAGATAAGGACTGCCTTGGTCTTCCCCATTTGTACAGTACCTAGTCAGCACCTCTGCTTGCTAAAGCCTTTAGGCTTTAATGATAATAATGACTGGGATTTAGCCAAATGACATTGGGTACCCAGCTCCCATTGAAACTGCCCAGGAACTGAGCGTCCTCTTCGGTTGCTCTGGGAAGCCCAGGCACCAGGTCTTGCCACCTGCATCAAACCAGGCTACTAATATTTCCTGCAAGTATTGCCAATATTTCTAAATGGAAAACGTAATGAGTAACTGTTGCTCCTATTTACTCAGTTACAAGAGCAAGTGGGATGAGTGTTCATTAGCAATTTTAAATGACTCACACATGTATGTATTTTCTTGTGGAATCCAGGATCCCAAGTTCAGTACTCTCAGTATAATGCATATGAACCATTAGAATCAAATGGGATCAAAAAAACCTCAGTGCTGAGCCACTGACAGCTAATCAATACGGGAAACAGGGCTACTGCAACCTGCCCTGTGCTGCTTTGACATCCAGGCTTCCAAAAACCACAGCAGGCTATGGCAGGAGTTCCCCTCTCCTGTTGTAGTCTATTAGTCCAATCATGCACCCAAGAACTGCAAGACCTAGGAGGAAATCGCCTCTCCATCAGTTATCTCTATTTTTTACATATATGTATGTTCTCAGTATTTTACCCTGTAGAGGTAGGCAAGAGCAGCAATAATTCCTTCATTCATGCAAGTTCTCTATGGCCCTAGCTACAGCCACAAACACTCTCTTTCTATGCAAACAATTTTGGACTGAGACACTTTATTCTGCCCATGTCCAGTTTTAAACATCTCCACCTTTTAACGGCTCTAGCCTTTTTGATGCTTCAAGTTTTGCTGAGTTGACACAGCAATTTAATAAGGTTAGGGAAAGAACATATCCACTAGTCTCTATAGGAGCAGACCCTAACCCGAGTGAACAAAACGGTATCTGTCTTAAATCACCTGAGGATTCAACCCATAGTTTCCATATCCCACAATTCCCCCTTCAGTAAGACGCGTGATATAACACCCACAAGGACTAGAATTTGCAAAGTATTTGGATCCTTGATAAGTCAGACACACTGAATATTTTCCTTCTGCAATACAAAAGAAAACAGTCCTCATTTAGGGAGAAACCAAACTTTACAGCGCCAATGGACATTTTCATTTATTCTGAATCACCACTGTGAATCTCAGTCACATTGCTTCTCCAGTAAACCACTTCATGAATCAGTTCCCTCCAGTCTCATAGCTAAAAATATGACAAGCTAGCTACAAGTCTTACATCATGGTGTTTTAAAGATCCTTTAATAATTAATCACTTCATAAATTATAGTACTGCTGTGATTTTCTCCCAATTCTGTATTTCAACAAGACCTAAGCTAAAAAAATTAAAAATAAAAAGATAGGTTTTGAGGTCTTTTTCTCCCTAATGACTGGTAGACAGCCCCAGTTTCAGTTCAATTTAAGGGCAGAAAGTTACACTTTCTATCCTGCGATTGTGGGAAAAGTCCATGTGACTTGCTGGTCTGATCCCAAGGACTCCCATGAGTCATCCAGCAGGAGGAATGAAGCAAAGACTAGAAAGTTGAGAAAGAGAGAAAGGGAACTGTACAGCAGAGTACAGATATCCTAGGAGATGGTCTCATTAAAATCAAAGTAATTAGACAAGGGTAGGAGAAGCAAAACAGGCAAACAATAAGCAGTTAATAAAGAGGTGTGTGCTGACCATAGTGTTCATTTATATATCAAAAAAAACCACCCAAAGAGGGGAAGTGATTTTTTCAAAGCCAAACAAAGGCCTGGGGAATGGGGAAGAGAAAGGTCCTCAGTTTGTGAATCTATGCTGTATATTCAAAGATCATACTACTTTTCTGACCATATATCATGTCCTCACACCCCAATGTTTGCTTGTATTAATCCATCTAGGCACTTAAAGAACCCAAATTGCTACAATAGCTGGGAATACAGGAACAAGACCCCCTGAAAATAAAAGCAAGAAAAAACATGTCATTTTGCCTGCTGACAGCACACATCTCCCCTTCTTCAATTTACTACTGCGTCTGTACTAGCGCAGCACCAGCTAGGAATGTTTTATGCTAGAACTGCTCCCTTACATCAAGTGCTGATGAATTAGAAAAATATAATAAAGAAAATGATCCTCACTCATTACTGCTTTGATTATCTGTCTTCCTCTTATGTACCAACACGCATAGCATGCTGGGTTTTCTTTTCCTTACAGCTTTAAGAGATCAGAGGTACAAACTTATCCGTTATTCAAAGGATGAATTATCCATCCAACTGTCTAACGTAACAGTGCACGATGAAGGCGTATATAAATGCTTCTACTACAGCACCCCGTTCAAAAGCAAGGACGAGGCTGTCAAGGTATTAGGTAAGTTCCTTCACCTGCTTTGTTCCAGAGGAGCAGAACAACAAAGCGAGCTCCTCAACTGCAGACCTGCGTTTCTGCCTGCAGTTGTATGGTGCTTAACACAACATAAGCCTCGTCTTAGCTCAGTCCCCCCCAAATAATGCTATGTATGCAACCATTCATAAAACTGAGTAGAAAGATGTACTATAACTGATTCTAAATCTTACTGCTGCAGCTACTCCTTCTAATCCAGTACTGGAAGTATCCCAAGACACAGAAAGGAACATCACACTGTCTTGCTATACCCAAGGATCTAAACCACAGCCCCAGATTACCTGGCTGTTGGACAATGGGATAGAGCTCCCTGGTAAGTGTTAAAGGACCAGGGATTGATTACTAACAATTTCTTCTTATCAGCCTTGGGCGCATGTAAAAATAATGGAGGATGAAACACCTTCTGCAACACATCAGCTGGGGCTACCACTCATCCTCCACTCATTTAGTACAACTTGGACCCCATGGTGCAGGTTTGGAGAAAAATCAGCACTAAATTCCAGTATTTGTGCAAGGGAGAGGGCTCATTTGCTTTGCTCACATTCAGGGCAGACCACCACCACTTGGCACCAAAATCCCTTGAGAGTCTGCAGGGAAATTCCGCTGAAATAAAATGAAACCAAAACTGTGGAGGCACAATTTTCAAAGCCCCAGTATAAAGTCTGTTAACAAATCCATTATCACTATTTCCATATTGTAAATAGTAGACAGATTTTCCTCAGCTTTGCTGAGCAGCTCACAGGCACACCAGCAGCATTTCTCTCTCATTAATGTGTTCAGAGCCAGGCAGCTCACTAGCAGGAGCAAGAAGAGAGCTCAGGAAACTCAGCCCACACCACCCTGCAACGCTCCCAGCAGTGAGAGGTCTGCACGCATCTGGGTGGACACAAGCGAGGAGGAACAGAGCCACCACATAGCTCGATTTAATTTGTGTATGATATAAACAGCTGCTTTTGAAGGCCATGTTCTAATAATAACTACCTTACTAGCTGTAACTGTAGCACAGTGGAAAGGAAATGCACATCTGTATCACAGTGTGAGGAAAATACCCATAGATGAAAATGCATTTTCCTTCACGTATCAACAAGCTCTTATTTGTATTTTGCATCATCAAGCAACATATTCAAAGCTTAGACTAATCTTCCTCCCCCCAGCCCCAAGATGGCTTTTTTAACTAAGAGCTCTAGAAAAAAAGAGAGAAGTGTGCTGGCCTCAATATAGCTAGAACTCAAGACTAAAGAAAAATATCCAGGCTGCCAGATACACAGGGATTAATGCATCAGCATAAAGCCCTATGCTTAAAGGAGTTGCACTCAGGGGAAGCAGCATAGCTGGCAAGTGAGGGACATGAAAGCCAGGGCAGGGAGCTATCTGCAATTGCAGGGGGAAAGGTGCTCTGGAGCAGCGCATAGGTCTTGGAAAAGCAGGTTCTAAAATCCTGCATGTGTTTGGGAAGAGCTGGACTCTGTGTGTGACTATAAGGGCTTTGGAGAATACCAGCTGTGAAGGTTATGAAGAGCTCAGGGAAGCAGTATGTCACCTCTACGTTTTTATATACATTTTTCCCAGTGTTCTTCTAAAACAAGGGGTTTCCTTAAACTTGAAACAACCTCTTTTCTGGCCTGATAAAGGACATCATTTGTAACATCACAACACGCAACTCAGACACTAAACACCTCCCACGACACATAAAGCCAACCATGCATTTCTCCACTTGTCTTAGCAAAAACCTATACTTAACCTTGATCTCCTCCTTACCTCTGTAGCATTAACCCCGTCAGCCCTTAGAGCAAGCCATCCCAGGAAGAACTACCTAACCTTCCACCTCCCGCCCCACAGGCACCTGGAATGTAATTAAGCAGTGCAGGGCCTGTGCGGTGTCTGGGTGGTTGATTTCATCTGTGGCTGGTTTTCAGAGAAAGGAATATTTGCATGAAGAGGTGCTGATTTCACCATGCGGCCTGCTTGTGGCCGACGCGAATTAGAGAAAGGAAAAAATAACTGCCCTAATTCACTGTTTCTCAAACTTTCTGCATGTGTCTTTCCTTTTTTTTGTGGATGACAGTCTTTGAGGAACACTCCTTCCTCCCCCTTCCATTCTCAGCTTTAATCACTTACTGCAAATATTTATACTAATCAGAAAATAGCTAATACATCTTAATTACTGGCAACACCTCAGTTCCACCAGGGCTCAGCAGGAGCGAACCAGTTGTAATTACTGAGCTGTTGCTGACAAAGATTATTTCCTTCCTAGCAAAAACACTCCGAAATCCTTTTGAGCTCTTACATGACCCTGCTGGGGATGGAAAAGAGGGTTGAGAAATACTGGTCTATATGATACAGCAAGTTATCTGTAAAGGCTAATTTGGAAACAAGGAATTTCCTTCCTTTAAGACATAAGGGTGTTACCAAGGGTAACAGATCAAGAGAAAGCATCAGTTTGCTTCCAGAGAACCTCTACATTATACACAAACAGTAGAAATTATTGTGTCCCCAATGGCATTTAAAGTAAACATCTGAAAAAACTTTCCTCTCCACCAGAGCTATTCAAACATGTCTCTTTGTGTCACATGAAATACATCTTTATTTTTCCGTATCATATAAATGAGTAGAAGTCAGTATTACCTGGAGGACTAGGAACTACATCAGACAAGTTACATGGCTCTCTCTAATTCATTATGGCAAGGCAATTAATCTTTGTGTTTAACTTTGCCCAGCTGCAAAAGGGGAAGAGTCAAACCTGCACTATACGGATGATGGAGGACTTGCACAAGATTTCATAGAGTTATATACGTGTTTATTTATTACAATCTAAACATTGCACATCCATATTTATTTTATTTTATTGCACAACTTCTTTTTATGTTTGGGGTAACAAATCCACAGCTATTAAGACACAAATTCAATGCCCTTGAATATCACATAGCAGAATCAGAACTTTTCTAGATCTCAATCGTGCTGCAAAACAGCAGGTCCTTGCCTTGAGGCTCCCCACTGCGGGCCATGCGTGGCTGTGGCACACAGCAAAGCAATTTATTCTGTTCAGTAAGGAGCAAAAGTGCTGGTGGGCGTTTGGACGTTTCACTGCGGTCCTGCAGGGTGCTGTCGGGGAATTTCCCCACATGTGTCATGAAACTGAGCAGAGGCTGTGGGTTGAGCGCAGGAGGTGCAGCAAGGTTTGCACTTAACTGCCAAGGAAGAAAACATGACCTTGCTGCCTTTGGGCTCCCATGTAATCCATTTACACAATGAACCACTTGTGCACAGTAATCAGGTGCTGCTTTAGCAGAGCAAAGTAATGCAGATTGTGCCTGGAAGGTTTTTCATTAAATTGCTCTTGACTAGAAAGCACTTAAACGTTTTCTTCCAATGGGTGTATAGGTGACACTAAGCACAAGTTAGAAGCTGATGGGAAGAAATGGACCACAACCAGCACGCTGACAGTCCTCGCCTATGGGCCCAATTCAACAGCCAGCTGCATCGTTCACCACCAAGCACTAAGGGAAGAGAAGCTGATGGCATCTTTCCGGTTTGAGGACCTCCCTAGGACAGGTATCACAGGCTCCCTCAGCAGATTTTTACCACTCTGAAGTGGCGAAAGTTATGCAGATACATACGCAAAGCTGAAGACTATAGCCTACTGCCCCATGTGTGGGATCTATTTTTAAATGAGAGGGCTACCTGGGGCAAAGACCAACTCCAAACTAAGATTTTGGGGCTTCTTCCTGCTTCTTAACTACCTTAAAATTCATTAAACATTAAGCCACAGCAGCCCAGGCAGGTCAGTTCTCCAATGCTGCTGCTAGGATTCAGGTGATGTTTGTCGTAAAGTTTTAAAGATAACTCAAAGTTTATGTTCTCAAAAAGCTGTGAGCTTCCCGTATCTCCTGCATATTAGACACATGCACCTGGAAAGCGAGCAGGGTGTAAATATTGTAAATTAACACTGAAGCTGCTTGCCCAATAATTCTCAGTTTGCCTTCTGCCTATTTACTCATCTTTGGGATGGATCTAATTATTCTTACTTCATTCTTCCTTATATTGCTTGATTCAACAAATGCTTACGAAGTGCTCTGAAAGTTGTACTGTTGTCGGGTTTTTTCAGCGACAAAACCAAATCCTGCACCAGCTTCGCATGTCTCTCAGAATGAGCAATCTGCAGGTAGGCATTAATTGCTTGGCCTCTTTTTAATTAATGCACAGGTGAGATAAATATGGCATCTATTCCCAGTTGCCATCAGCACTGAGGGACATTTTGCACAGCCTTCAGAACCACTTTGGTTTTTTTCCCCAGTGACCGCAGCAGTGTCAGACCTGAACAGCAGCACGGCCTCCGCTCCAAGCTACCCACAGCATACCAGTAAGTGTTTCACTTTCATTTTTTAATTCATTTCTTAGCGGTAAATATATTCAGAGGACAGGGAAGCTGAAGGTGGGAGGGTAGGACTCTAAGTACAACCTCTGATCAGATAGAGCACCCAAACAGTCAGGAGCATGGCATGTCCAGGGCAGGTTTCATTTTTCAAGGATCAGTTCAACGGCAAAGTGTGTCTTCTGATTTTTATCTTGTGTTTGGGGGGTGGTGGGTGCCTTTAGGATCCAAAAAAACAACCATCCCTTCTGCACTACCAGAGGATCCAGCAGTTACCAGCTCAGCGCCAACACCAACCCAGCAAAACCTCCAACCAGACACCGCATCTACTTGTAAGTTTGGTCTTAGTCACACGCATTTAACAAAACCAGGACAGAAATGCTACTGAGAACAGCGTTACCTTCCACGTTACAAACAAGCATGTGCCATAAAACCCCCAGCACTTCCTGCTTGTGCGGGGAGCCCTCAGTTTTACAGCCATGAAAGCAGGCAAAGCCTCTCTGGCTCGCTGCAGAAGAACATGAGCATCAGCAGGAGCAGCAGCAGCAGCTCTGGCAGCAGGTGAGCCCAGGCTGGGACCTCTCCAGCCGGTTGCAGTAGGTGGCACTGTGCAACAAGGCTTACCTGGGCATGCAGCAGGCTGCAGGCTCCAGCGGCTGAAGGCAGGAGGTGTTTCCAGCTGAAGAATTGAGAGCTCCACTGCCCAAATCGGTTGGCCAAAACCGACCAAGGTGGGCGCAGGCATGACAGGCCCTGCAGTGAAAAAAAAACCAGTCAGCTGGTTTAGAAATACATGAAGTCTTTGCTTATATCTGTTTAAAAGCGCTACATCGATGATGACAAACGTCACAGAACGGCTACATCCCGATAAACGATTCCTATGTACGCTGATAAACGTACATGGAGAGGGAGCCTGAACCTTTTAACAGGACTTTCACCAGGTGTGCTTACATACCTGATAAGGAAGGACATCTCTTATGAATGTAAAGTTTCGGTAGCCACAGCATGCGTTATCATTTTGGTTTTACAAATCAAAGGAGATATTGTCTGTGTGCATAAGAAAGCCAGAGCTCACCTCTCTGTTTGTGCAGGGTCCAAAGTAACGTCAGCTGCAGCAGGAAAGGAAGAATTGGCTGGTTCACCAAGTTATCGTGTCCCCAACGGTACGACCTTACATCATCAGACATGGGTGGCGGTGGCAAAGGACAGGGATTCTCACAATGGGTGACTGCACAATGTGAGCTATGAAGACAGTAAAAGAGTAGTCAGGGATATGAATACCAAAAAAAAATACCTGCTTTAAGGAAAAGGATACATGCTCATTCCTGGGTTTGCAAGCAAGAGAAGCAAATTGATGGGCAGGGAAAGCCCCAAAATGACCAAAGAGTCAAAGCTCAGCTTTGTTTTAATTTGGCTGTAAAGGGGAACCATTGAGTTCAAGAATGTGTATGAGATTCTCAGGATTTTCTGTTCATAAAGCTTAGGTGGTCTAGATTAAAACAAAATACAGTGTTAAGGAAGTGAGCACAGAGCTTTAACTCAAGGGCTCTAGAAGTCCCTTTCCATTGCAGTACCAGGTGCCCTGGACTTCAAAGCTGCTGGGAAAATATGCATTTCTTAAGTATCCCTTTGCCCTTCAGAGAAATACTGTTCTTTCCATTCCTCCAGGGACTGAAACAGCATTCAATGGCAATGTCACAGAAGAGGAACTTTCCAGGACAGAAGCCTCACTACCAAGTGAAAACGTAACTGTGATTTCCATCATCACCTTCGGTACGAACTCTTTAATGACAGCTTCCAAACACGCAACGAGCTTTCTTACACCAAGCTGGTTCTCTCTGATCGTGTATCCACCTTCAAACCTTTTGTCAGTACACTAGGGTAATGCTGGCTTCCAATCTTGGGGAGGGACCACAGAAACACAACCATTTTTATCATCTAGAAAATTTTAAATTTTACTGTTTGTTGTGCCAGAGCACGAGTCCACTGATTTCAATCAGTTTTTCTTGTTCATACAAGAAGAAAAAATTTGACCTCGCATCCTAAACTTAAGTCCAATAAAGTGACTTCTGGTCTCCCACCATGTTCATCTGGCCTTGTCCAGGATATATCATTCTTAATTACCAGAGACGCACGGGAAGCTATTTAACAACACAAACATACACCTGCCTCTTTTACAGAGCAAGATCTGAAATCTGAAGGCATCAAAAAGAAGCAGAATAATCTCTTGCTGCCAATCCTGGTGGCTGCTCTGATTTTCGTGCTGCTCATCATTGTCCTGCTTTTTATGAGGAAGCTGAAAAAAGCTCATGGAGCGTGGAAGAGAGGTGGGTGATGGCCCTGTCAGAGCAACTGCTGATGCTGCTTTATTCAGAGGGGCTGGAGAGCTGAGGAGCCTGTTAAGTGGAGACAAGACACCATTCCTCCAGCCACCAATAAAACATCCTTCTCCCATAGATAGCGACTGTGACTTGTTCCAAACAACTGTTGAAGAGTCCCTGTAACTGACGGCCTTGGGCCATGCTTCAGCTGACACGAGGTGCCATGAAAGCCAAAGAAATTGTTGTCCTAGGCATCTCTCTCAGATGATCAGGATGATTGGATCCCCATTTTATAACTAGTCTCTCAGGATTTTTTTGCTCAAGGCAGAGAGTGAGAAAGAGTCATGGAAAAATCTCACCATCTTAATTACATTTGTTTTCTGCACAGAAAATGATGTTTCAGAGCAGACACTGGAGAGTTATAAATCCAAATCTAATGAAGACAGTCCGGGCCATATGAAGAATGGAAACGGTAAAAAGCTTTAACCAACATAAACTAAGTAGAGCATTGCTACTGACCACAGCCAGAGCAGATTGCAGTCAATCTTGCTATACAGAAATATTTGCAAATTGCATGTTTTAAACCTGAATATTCTGAACCCAACCCTTTCATACCTGGAGGTCCACCACAGAGATTATAGCTTCAGCAAGAGTGATGCAGAACCGTACAAAATGAAAATCATTGCTTTTTAATTTCTAGGTTAGACTGGACAATCACAATGCGTTTATCTAGTTTCTAAATATAATCTACTGAAACACTATTAAAAATAATATGCGTGGTATGTACCAGGAGTACTGCTATTGTTAAACTGTCCTCAATGGCTCTTACGTGATTTCACCACCAACAAAACATTAGTGCTTCATCAGTCCTGTCCCCAGCCAGTGACTACAGACCGAGGCAGGTTTGTCAGCCTCCTCAGCTGGGGTATTTCTGCTCCACACTTGGACTTTTTTCTAAACAAAGGCAGCTTTCACAGGTGAATAAGCCCACATAGCAAAAATGGGGGAACTTTGCCAACATTTTTCAACACGAGTTTATTGCAGCACCTAAACTGCATTAAAAGAGAAAGTGGCTTGTAATTATTGTCAAAATATTTTCCAAACTTTCCTTCTTTTTCAAATATTTTAAAATAAATATTTAAATCATGCAGGTACACACACACCCCCTTTACAAAATCAGTAATAAATGTCTGTTTATCTTTCAGTTGTCAGTCAGAAGTCCAACACGCAATACGTAACAGAAGGATATACGGAAACAACGCAGAAGACTCCAGCAGACAAAAACATTGCAATAAGTGAGAAACTGTTTGGATGTGGAAAGGAAACAGATGTATAGCAACGGTAAATCTATACAATGTGCAGAAAGGCCACTGTTTCCTGATACTTATATTACAGCGTTCAGATATCAGTATGATTCCAAGGAGCAGAAGTACAAGCAGCTACCCTTAATCCAAAAGCCAATTCTGCTTTTCTTTAAACAGTGGGACAGGTAGATGGGACCGGTGCTCCCAGAAACCTATTAGCAATGAAGAGACTGATCTACCTGAAATCCTCAGAGGATTTAATTAACCACTGCCAGAGACAGAGCTCATCGATCCCACCTCAGGTGCTATCAGCGACTAGGGTCCCGGCAAGGGAACACGCAGGCTATGAAGATATTCACGCCATGCTTCGGCCACCTCCTCCTCAAGCACGGGACCGCGGAGGAAACCCTGGGAGCTGCAAACCAACCGGGACTTGTATTATCTTATTCTGACCCCAAACCTGGGCATCCAGCTGCATTTCACCAAGCAGGAAAGCATCCTGATGTCCAAAGTGTTAGAAAGAAAGAAGGCTGTTCCCCCCTCGCTGGGACTTCTGCCTCGGTTTGTCACCTCGACCGTGACATGACGGCTCTCTCGGACTGCATCCGCACCGGTCTGCCGGCGGCTCTGAAACCCAAACGTGCCGAAAATGTGGAAGTCCTGTCAGCTAAGGGGCTGGCACACGCGGAGGGGATGCGTGATGTTACCCACGGGACCCCCCAAGCCAGCAGGCAAAGCGAGGAGGATGGCCAAGACTTCCCACCTGCAGGGCCCCGGCCCGCCATCACCGGGACCCGCTTCTGCTGAGGGAAAACCCCACTGAATTCCTAAAATAAAGGCCGTTTACGTTACAACAGAAAGCCGTACTTGTTTTCCTCACTAGATGATCATTATTTCTCACTAGAAGTTAAGGGAAAAAATGCAGAAAACCGTTTCTGAACACCGCTAGAAAGAAATAGTTCCATTTTGAGGCGGAAAGTGGCTTCGCCCTGCAGCCCCTCGCCCAGCCCGGGCGCTACCACGCTCCCCGCGGAGGGGGGGGCGGGAGAGGAGGCGGACACGCTGCCCTCCCCCCCCGCCACCCTCGCGCCTTGGTAGGTGCGGCGCGGCGTCCGCCAGTGCCGCCATGGCGACGGCGGGCCGGCGGGTCGGGGCTGGGGCTGAGGCTGAGGCCTTGGGGCAGAGCTGAGGCCTGTGAGGGTGAGAGGGGGCCTGTGAGGGGGGTTGGGGGCGAGGGGAGGCTTCGGGGTGGGGTGGGGGACACGCACGCCTGGCCTGGCTTTTCCCAGGGGGGCTGAAGGCCTGCCTTCAGGCCGGAGAGAGGCTCCTGGGACAGGAGTTAGGGGCAAGGCCTCGCCTCCCTCGGTGGACGCACTGCGGAGGCTGACCGGGGGTTGCTGACAGGAGAGGCGGTTTCCAGCAAAAGGTTCCTTGCCGGTGCCAGGCTTTCCTCTCCGGGCTGCAGGGTGGGCACCACCGCCCAGCAGCGAGAGGAGCAGTGGATACAGGAGTCTGCCCAGGTGTAGAAGGCCTGCCGGAGGGTAAATTCGCGTGTGACAGGCAGTGCTAACTAACCCTGAAAAATCAGAAATTATATTTTGCATTTCCATATCTAAACAGTCGCCCACATACTAAAAAAACTCACGATGTGCCTTTAAACGGAATGGTCACACTGTATGCGCTGTAACTGACTAATGTACATGTCTTCACAAAACACTGCCTTTTTCCTTCCTCCCAGATGCTTGTATCTGGTGGTGCAAACGACTTATGAACATTTAAATGCAATCAAAGGAAAAGAAACTCTCTTCCTAATTTAAGAAGCGTTCCAGTTCTTTTCACTCTGTTCTTCTCTGTCACACACACTTTCTTGCTGATAGCTTACACATCAAGATGGTATAAGTTGAATAAAGAGAACATACACAATTTCTTTTACCTCTCAAAAGTTAACATAAAATTTTGTTGCTCTGTCTTAGCTTAATTTTCTTTTTCATAAGCTGTTTATACATGATTAGCTTTGTTACCACTAATAGTTTAAGGTGGATTTCATAGCAGTAAGTCATGCATTTGGTGTATTGTGACCTTGATATTAACTGCTTAAAGGAAAAGATGAGAGTAAAGAATTGTTTTAACTATAGAAGGTTGAATTGTGAGCCTAAGCCAATGATACTGCCACAATTCTAGCTTTTAACAAATACAATCATTATTATACAGCGAGCAACCTTTTTACGTTTACTCTCGTGTTTTCCAAATACAGGGCTGGTGTATACACCCTCAGTGCAAAACACAGAATGAATTCTTCAGATATGAAATATATTTCAGTTTCTTCTCCACCCACTTGCAACGTGAATAAAACCCATGTTCCTCAAAATGTACTCATGCAACCAGATTTCCACCCCGCAAATTGGAAAAGGCCATCTGTAAGCGAAGGGGACTTTGCCTCAAGTCTGCACAACTCCCAAGAGTCAGACTCTGAAAGCCTTGTTCAGGAGAGACAGTATCAGTTAGAACTCCAGCAGCGGATTCATGAAAATGAAGAGCTGGTAGGACTGTGTTCTGATGAGTTGGAGAATGACAGCTTAGAAGATAGCTTGGAGGAGATGAGTTTAAAAGAACAAGAAGGAGTTGAGTATGATACAAATCGATATACAAATGGAATACAAAGGAATGATGGTAATGGAAGGTAAGGCACAGGATTTTAGTAGATGAGTAGAATAGTTCTGACACTTTAAAACCTTACATTCCTCAGAACATACATGACATCTTCAATACCAACTTGTATTGCCAAAGTGCTATTAAGAGCAGCTACGGACTTGGTTACACACCAAGATGTACTGCTTCATCTTACCCACATTTGTAATTATTATACCCATTTCTCCAACACAGCCTCAACTGTTTATTATGTTGGCTGAAACACCAGTGTAGGAGGGTAAGAAGGAAAAGAAAACATCCCTCACAGACGCATACAGGTTCCCCGTGTACTGGCTCTAGACACTGCATACAGAGGCGAATGCTACATGCCTGTTTAGTTGCCTCTAAAACAGGCAGGCAAGAAGGGAGGAAGTGGCGAACAGATGCATGTTAACCCCTACTCTTGAACATTGCTGGGTAAGCTAATGGGGGAGCATTTAACAACAGTTTCTTCTGGTCTGTTAAATGGCCTATTAAATGTAGATCCCCTCTTATTCCTGTCTACCTGATCCAGAACTGCAGTCAGTGGAAGGAGTTAATGACTGTAATGGGCTGTAGATCAGGCACTACAATATTTAGCAGTACGTGCTGGCTACTGTCTCAAATAGGCAGCCATTGCCATGTAACTGGCATTACCTTCAGATGGTGCAGCAGCTAGATCATGGGCTAGAGGGTTTCTGGAGCTGGGCTGTGAAAAAGGACCAGAGAGAAAACAAGAACCAGTACCAACACATCCTCTTTTTGTTTCTTACTGAAAGACCTGCGCTGAGCAAACAGGCTACTTCCCGTAAGAAAACTTAGAGGCAAAAATTGATGGGTTGAATCAATGCAGTTTTGTCCTTATAGCCGTATAAATATAGAATTAAAATTTCCAGGGTTACTGTCACCTTTAAACATTCTTTAGAAAGCGTTAACTTGGTACCTAAAATAAAATTTAATTTGCTGTCATATGCATAAAGGTTTAACACTGCATAAATTAGGAATAATTCTCAAGTTTAAAGGGATTAAATTAAACCTGAAGTAATAATAATGTGCAGTTTCAATTTAATTGTCTACTTAAAATAAAATGGCAAACAAATGAAGGCTAAATTATTAACAGCATGCTTTTATTCACCTCCTCAACAGGCAAAATGGCCAGTTATTGAATATTTTATTGTGAGTGCAAATGATGTTAATTGTACTAGAAACATGCTCTAATTTTTAGTAATTTTTTTGACTGAATACTGTGCTGAATGTGAGGCTCTTCATTAAATGGAAATTTGATTTTATTTTGTTTGAACTTAGCCTAGTAAGTACTCAAATGCAGTCCATTAACCGGAGCAAATATCACAGCATATACATATGAACCCCCCTCTCTACATCCATTACTAACCTCGGAATTTGAAGAGGAAACGCTGCATCTGTTGTCTACATACAACGCTTTTGTTGATGAGTACAGAGTCCATCTAACCTTTATATCAAGTTGGGGGGAGGAATAAAAGGTGCACTTTTTGTCTGCAGATGATTAGAGATGAAGGAGCTCTTCACACTCATTTTGTTCCCGTGCAGTGACCTGGCCTGCATAATACAATTGAGCTGCTGTGCACACATTTCAGCACAATAGAACTCTTTAGCATTATACTCTGTTATTTGAATCATTGCAATTATATCACATATTTCTGTACTCATTTCAAAATATGGTCACCTATTTCTGTTTGCCTGTGGTGTATGACAACTAGGAATAATAATGTTTTCACCAGTGTAAATCATCTAATCTCTAGTACACAGGATACCATGGCATGAATGCTTACCTGAAATGAAAAGCATTGCTGGAGAAACAGATTATTTTATTATTAGGAGCCACTTGAAATATAGGCATAGGCATGTAACTAATTTAGAAAGGATGAATAAATGATTTATGGAAATGTTAATATAATTAACTATGCCACAGTTTGGAGAATCCAGCAGATCAGTACATTTCTTTTAATAGGGGCTGAAGAGTCAACCAGGTTTCAGTGCCTATAAATGTCACTCTGAAAGGCTCACCATTTGTCAGTGCCCAAGAAACCAGGACTATGCTGCAGGTCCAGTTAAGAAAAAACAGCGTTAAAAGCTTTTTTTCTCCCACGCTCCTTACTCCTGCCACTGCTTGCACGTCTCCTGGAAGCCAATTTGTATGCATTTGGCTCCTGCAGTTGGTTTTCCTCCTGTTGGATCAGACAATAAACCATAAACAGAATCAATTGTGGTTTTTTTAAGGCAGACCATCTTTGTTTGCTTTATGACAAATGTAGTTCAGAGCAATGATTTGGACACTTGTTAAAAAAAAAACAAGCCCACAAACCTTTGTGATTTATGTTTTTCTACACTTATCTCAATTACAGCCTGTTTTTTAATGAGAAGTTACTTTAAGTCTTTTATAGACAGTTTTTTATTGAAACATCATGATGTTTCATAGGAATGAGAAGAGAGAATAAAAATACAGAGCTGTAGGCTGTTCTTGCTTAGACAGCCTCAAACTGACGCTTGCGAGAGTGATTTTACTTAAAAGATATCACTTTTATTTCACACAGCAGAGTCTTTGAAGAATGAGCAACACTACTGTCTTTCGTAAGCTACATCACTTTAAAGGAAGCAACAGAAGCAGTACAATGTATCATTTTATCTTTTAGTTGATTCTACTAGTACTTATGTTTTCTATGCTAAATTTAGGATAAAGATTGTATTCTACTGTGATCTGAATGTTAGGCCAATTTATCATTCGCTGATAATGAAAATTAAAAATTAAGAGGAGGTCCTGCCTAAGTTTTCTACTAAAAAAAAACTTGATAAAACTGTTCTGATCCCGATCCTACAAACGGCCATGCCGTATTCACTGAAATAATTCAGTTTACATAAATAATTTTGTGTTTCCTTTTTTAAATAGGAAACAACAGTCTGTGGACAAATATTTCAGCCTAAGATACAATCCTAATTGGAAGAACACAAAAGAGGTAGCAGAATTTTGTGAGGCAGAAAAAGCATGCCAAGTTGCTGGAGGAAGCAGCGTGGACTTTTCACAAGATTCATTTTATCTCCATTCCAATGGCTCCCCAGAAGAAAAGAATCAACAGGAGGCAAAGTCACAAGATTCATTCTCAGAGTTTGGTACAGAATTATTACGATGTCATGAACCAAATGCGATGGTCAGCAATGAACCTTTCAGGCTGCATACCAAAAGGAAGGAATCTGCAGACAGCTATAATTTCAAAGCTAGTCCCAGTACATATGGCAGTGCTTTTTCTCTTCAGATTCAAGAACATCGACCACAAAGAGCAAAAAAAGACTTTGTAAAAAAAAATAAACGGACTTTAGGATTACGTTCAGAGAAGATAAATTCCTATCTTCAATTACACAGTAAAAAGCAGGAAGTACTTCATCAAGAGCCGGTAGGTAACTTTTACATGTTTTCTAATCGGTATAAACTGAGGACTGTCTGGTGTTAAAATGGAATAGCTGCATGATCAGGTTTGCAGAGGAGGTAAGTAGATATACAATCTATCATGCAACTGGTAACTTCAGATTTCCAGTGAGAATCTTGTTCATCCTTTATGGAATAATTGACAAGTCCTCAGTGACTCACAACCCCAGTGACGGCCTCGTTACAAGCCTAGTTAAGCTACGTATATTCTTGTCCATGAAGCATGTCACAGAGGTGATCTCTCACTAGTTTTTAATCTTGATGCTAAAGAAATGCTGGCTTCCTTCATATGGGATCTACATTGCACCTAATCAGTAGTTCTTTTTTTGCTGCCTCTGATTTTTCTCTGCTTGGCCAACATGAATTTGGTAACAATCACCTCTGCAAATAGCATATTCCAAATTTTGCTCAATGCAGCAAATGCAAATTGCTTCTAATAGCAGAACACTCGCAATTTTTTAACTGCAGTGGGAAACCCTGATGTCACCATTTGGCTTAAAAAGCTGTATTAGTGTTGTTCCACTACATTGATCTTAACAAAAAAGTGTACGTGAAGTTACAGTTGAGTTTAAGAACCAGAAAACACATTGTGGTCACACTGCTTTCAAAGGCCATGCACGCTTTTGCTTATCACTGTCATTTAGGGCCACACATGCAGGAATATCCAAGAAATATGTGTTAGATTTGCATGGTCAGACAACCCTTTCCCCCTACTTGCTTTCTCAGCCAAACTAAACCTTATGTTTGAAATCAGTCAGCAGATAACAGTCATGTATAGTACTTGGATTTGAAGAGCCTAGCTTTCTTATGATTGACTGTGAAATGTCAGACAACTTATATTAAGGATTAAGTGGAAATGTAATTACAGTTCCTAATGAACGATTATACACGAGTTTGTTGCTTTTACTTGCTACTTATTATGAATAATGGGAAGGTGGGAATCGTTGAATCACTCCACGAGTTGCAGCATAGAAAATTCTTAACTTGCAAAACTACAGAGACTTTCTGCTTCACGTGACACATTTTCCAAGGCTAATGAACAGTTGACACAACATTAGAGGGCATCTGCTGACTACATTACAATGAGTGTAATGGTGGACAAGCTTTTTTCTAGCAGAGCTATTAAGAGCACTTGTTTTTTTCAGTTATAATTTGGTTGATGGTAAAAATAATTAGTGTAGATTGGTGCTAATTAAAGCTGTGTTGATATGATTATGTTTACTATTTGGGGAATTCTGAAAATGTTTCATATGTAAGTATTGGAGCCAGGGATCAGGACTTCGTTGTGTAGACACTATTGAAAGATACATAATAGAAAAAAAAAATCTGTTAAAATCAGGGCTATGTTGTAAGACTACCTTGCTGAAGTAGCCGTGGGGACAGCAGAGCCGTGACATAGCAGGAGCCAGGCAGCATGCATGTAGCAAGGTGTGTTTCTTTCTTTGACAAGTTCATACAGCCGCAACAGCATCACCACCTACTGTCAGCTACCTTTGTATTTGCTGTGGATAGGCATAGGAGGAAGTACTTACCTCTCTTGTTCTTAATCGGGACATCCATTGCTCCAGTCTCTTTGGAGGGGGTGAAAGAATGCCTGGCAGAAGCACCTTGTTGACCAGAGCTGGCCCATGAGCCAACTTTGGTCACCTCACCTGGAAAACTGTATCAAAAGTGCAAAAACACCAAGTATGCAAAGAATCAAACAAGCCACATGTCTTCTGCTGGAGCGATCAAACATGTTCTGAACACTGTTTTTTCCTAAACTGGATTATTTTGAGGATGTTAAAGCTGGTTTTATTGATATGTTCACTGTTGGCTATCAGGTACTGTGGTAATGAAATAATGTTTACATTGAAGTAAGTACTTTGCATACCTTTTTTTCAACTGACATAACATTAGGTAAAATATTTGCAGCCTTGTTCTTGCAAGATTTACAGCGGTTATCTCAGTGCATACAGACAGCAGGCTGTATGTACCAAAACATAGCATAAATGTGTGTTGATCTGTATATTTACTAATTTATATTGCATTTTATAAAGCATCAAGTTCTTTGCAGTGTTGCCTGATTCTTTAAGAACCTGATGATGAATTTCTGAGAGAGAGAGAGAGAAAGAGAGAGAGAGAAGTAGTGGCCCAGTCTAGCTCAGCTGTACTCAATATGAGTTGCTTTCCTACCTACAAGCCCCTTACTTCAAAGCAAGGAACATAATGTACAATTTTTTAATGGCTCTAGACCAAGGCACTCAGACTCTCTGTGCACTGCGCCTTACCTCAGTGTAAACACCTAATCAAGATTGCCTGCGCTTCAACAATAGCAGCCAAATGCAATTCGAGAACCACAAGCCTTTGAAGTCCTCACTGCAAAGGCCGGTTTTCTAGTCTGGGATAATGACATGCCATGATTGCTGTCTTTGTTGTATCTTTTCAGTAGAGAAGCAATTATAGGCCTCAATTTAACAGAATAGGCATTACACAGCTTATGATTCTCAAAATGCAATTTCATTTGATCATTTTCTCAATTTGATTGGTATTAATAGAATAGTTCACAAAAAATGCTGGCAGAGGTTGTGTCCTGTTCCTCTTTCAAAGAGATAATGTAGAAGTATGCTTTACCTGCCCAGTAAACTATCAATACAGTGAGTCAGTTGGTTCCACCAAAAACATCTTACTGACTGCAAGGCTGTATCTATCCACAGTTCAGGAAACCTGTGTGGTAACTTAATTTGTGAACTTTTCTAGTCACAACTAATAGAATCTGCATTGCCATTTGGGGCAATGAGATCACCTGAAAACTCAGCAATAAACCCTACCTACCTTTTCCTAGTAGTCCTAATCTCTCACCCCCAAAGATGAGAGGCCCAGCTCCCCAGAAGGATTTAACACTTCCTTCACACTGATTGCACCATTATGTTTTTCAGTTAATAATTCTCTTGGTCACAAATGTCTTCTCAGTGCAAGTTCTCCTGTGTTAGCCAGTGTCACTCTGCAGCGGTGCATAGGTACTTCTACCACAGGCATGAGTCCAGCACATAGCTGTAGTCTCTTTACAGTGAGACTGGCTAACTGCACACTTAGTTGAGGTCACGCCTGCTGTAGTACTTAGCAGGATAGTTTGGGACAACACAAGTATAAATAAAAAGAAAGCATTGTTTTTCCTGAAGTTTTATAGATTGGAAAAAAAAGTTTGATGCTTTCAAGAAAAATTTTCATTATTGCTATATTTATGAGGGTATCGCTTCGCTTCGAAATCTGTAGTGCCAGCAGCTACCCTCAAAAAATTGCTCAAATTTGATTTCCAGCCATCATGCTACCACGACTGCAGCCACCTGAAGATGTTCTTGTTTGTGGGCTTGCTGTTTTGCACAAGCTGTTTGATACTGTTGCCAGGCTATGGGTATTAGTTGCTTTATTTCTGCAGCTACTCCTTGTACTATTCTACCAACATTACTATGTTTTGCCATCTTTTTCTGCATGACCCTATTGTTCAAGATCTGCTATGGTGTGTGTCATCCATCAATATCTTGGTACACTGGCTGATTGCTTGGACAATGATGATTGTCTAGTTGCTTTTCTGTTACTAGGTTCATCCACTGGCTCTCATATAAATGGACAAGCCCAGACATTTGAGAGTTACAAGTAGGTTTCTGTGCTGCATACTACCTGCAATTTTCTTTGCCTCTCTTCTTCTTAAAAGTAGAAGTAATACTCCCTACTGCTACACCACTGTTAATTGGTTTTCTGCTTCCTTTTTCATTTGCTCTTTTAGCCGTCTGTTTTCTTGTTATCTGTTGTATAATGCCTAACTTTAGCATTTTAGCTTTAATAGGAGGCAAATTATTTCTCATTCTTTCCCCAAGACTTTTAAATGCTTTCATCAGGTTGGGCTGTGGCCATAAACATTCTTGGTTTTTAGGTTACAGATCCTAAAATTGTTGATGAAGAACCGGTTCAGAGTGTGCTACCATTCCAGATTGTGAAAATGGAGCCTGAAGACAAATGGTACCTGAAAGCGCAGCAGCTCAAGGTTCCTTTTTGATAGAACATGACAATTGAAATATATATATGTAAAAGCGTTGAAGTTTGAATATTTAAAGCTGTAATCTCATTACTTTTAAAGTACCAATTACTGGCAATAAATCCTTAGATATATATCAGTGGATAATCACCAAAATTTAATGCATATGCTGCTTTATATACCGAATGATTTTAAATCAAAATAGATCCCAAATCCCCAAAAATTCTGAGCTCAAAAAATCTTATCTATTTAGGACATTATTTGATTGATAATAATGTAAAAGCACAAACTACTACATGGTCTTGTTTATGGTTCATGAGGATTCTGAGCTAGAACTTAACTACTGTTGCATTACTTGTCACCTAAAATCCCCGTGAACATCAAGGGGTTACCATAAAACAGAAAATGTTACAAGAAGAAAAAGTCGCACTGACCCCCTCCCTACATGAGTCTATAGATCTGTTTTACGCTGGCCTTTCAAACCAATGCAATGGGATAGTCTTTGGAGCAATAAAAGAGACCAGGTTATCATCACTGGTGAAAAACCAAGAACTTCAGAACCAGAACTTCAAGGCAACTGGAATTATTACTGGCAAACCTAGTTACTCTCTTTGTATTACAAGTGTTTGAAGTAATTCAGGCAGACTGCTTAAATTCCCTGCTGTTTACTTAAGACTGGAAGCTGCATTTCTGTAAAGGACAAACAAGATTTTATGCTGCTGTTCATTGTGAGAGATGTGCCTTATATGTGGAATTTCAGAATGAAGGAGGTGTTTTACAGGACTGCTCATTCCATTTAAACAGGACAACATTGGCCTGGTCCCAGTTTGGCAGCAGTTGATTATTTCCACCAGTGGCACAGTATGCCAGAACATTAATCATTACAGCAGAGGTCGAGCTAACAAATCATCATCTTGGCACCAGGAGTCAGGATTCCCTAGTGATAAAGCTTTCGCCAAAACATTCTGCTCTGTATGTGGATTTAATACCTACCATTAAGTAGTTATTCTGAGTGCATATGCTATGTAGTGATTGCAAGTGTTGCTAACAAAAGAACCCTAGAGAGACAGGAGAATGAAATGGAGGATTTTAGTGCTGACAAAGATTAAATGGACTGAGAATGGATTTGTATATTCCTTGGAAGGAAAGCCATGTCTTTCCTCAAAATGGGCAACACCTGATGCTGTAATTGGAAAGCGATAAATCTTAAATAAACTCCAGATTTAGAGTATGTCAGTTTAGCTCAAGACAGTAGTCCTGGTGTGCTTAAATTCTTAAATTGTTTCTTACCATTTGGATAATATTTTGCAGGATACAGGACAGGGAGGAGTGCTTGATTTAGAAATGAAATCATTTAAATCATTGACATCAGTCTGCTTCTACTGTGGACCAGTCTAATAGTGTGTACATAGCCATCTTTTCCTGAAATTTAGTACAGTTTACTTTCATTAGAGGATAAAAACCAAGAACTGATTTGATTTTTGAAACCAGGTGGTTGACGGTAAGCTACCACTTGTCTACAGGATTAGAAACAAGTAGTCCTGTGTATTTAAGGGCACCTATTTTTGCACCTCGTTCAGATAAAACTCCCTCATTCCATATTTACCACAGCATCATTTCTTAGATATGGTCTGCATCTGTAAGGAACCATTTTTATAGTGTTCTGCTTCAGAATTTGTCCCAGGCCATTAAGCAGTTTTGATGCAGTAATCTGCATTGTCTGTGCAGCACCTGAGTAGCATCTGTGCTTCTGATCTTGACTAGGGGTTCCTACATATTTTAATTTTAGATTAAGTCTGGCCAGGCCATCACTTACTCTAGCCATGACCATAATTTACTGAGTCAGGGTTAGACAGAAGCAGCTCAGAGTGATTTGGATGGGTCTAATCCAACTTGTGCAAACTGGCCTAACTCATCATCAGTAGGTTAAAGAACTGTTATAGCTGTGAAGGACCAATACAATACCTAGGTCTCTTTAAGGGCCCTTCTATGAAGACATGTTTTGTTAATTCAAAAAACCCAAACCCGAAGCCTTACAAATGCCACAAAGAAAGACTGTTCTCCACACCATGCTAGACTTCGGGTCACAGATGCTTTTCCTTTTACACTTCACTCTCTGCTAAGAGCTTACTTTTAAAACTAATTTCCATCATGATACTCATTCAGCTGTATAAAATATTGCTATAACCCTTTTCTAGTTGTGAGTGTACATGAAACAGGGGTGACTGGCTCCATACATCCCTGATTTTTAAAGGGACAGATGATTATGCACTCCAGCCTGTTCAGGCCTGTTCAAGGTACCATGTCAACACATGTTCAAATTTCAGTACATGTTCAGAACTCAGCTTCATTGTAACCTGCACAGCTGTTTAAGGGCTGTCTGAAATAAGAATGGTGTCCTGAATTAGAGTCATAGAACATGATGTAATCTAGTCAAAACATCAGTTAATCAGTTAATTTGTAGAATTCTAAGAAATAGCTACATGAAAGGCATTGTGACAGGCAAACTTACCCATACACTTGTCTATTGTTGATCTTAATGAACATATAAAATAGCTATCACTGAAATTCACCCCACTTTTGATAACTTGTTTTAGGATCACCAAAATAAGTCCTCCCAGAGAAACAAAATAAAATCCAACCAGAGTCTGAAAGGGAGAGCTTTCCCAAGGAATGATAGCCAACAACCACCAGGAAGACCAGCAGAACCAAAGTCTTGGCACCACAGGCACCACCAAATATCAGAATTTCAGACTGTTTCCATGCAGGCAGTGGAGCAAGACAGTAGCAGCACACTGCAGAAATGGCTGTATCCAAGTCCTTCTGTTGGCCCTGACACTAATACAGCAGCAAATTCAGATACTTGCTTAAGTAATGTCCAAAATTCAATACATTTTGTTAATCAGGATTTTACCACATCTACCTATCCTTTTCATCCAACATTACATAAATTTAACCCAGCAGAAGTTGTATCTCCAGCATATACCAACAAAGAGAACAAGAAATACCAGTATGATTCTCCAAATGGACTTCCACATGACCAGCAACATTTATACAACCATGTCACTGTGCAGCTTTTTGGAGGAGATAACAGTACCAATGGTCAAGTACCTCCACATCAGAGGAATATTTCATCTACTTTTAATGTGAATTTTCAAGAATTGGTGAAGGATCAAGGATCACTTCAGGATTCCAAAAGACACATTTATGCAGATAAAAGGTATAAGAACTCTGCAATCAGTAGTTTATGATAAGGATATAAGTGTTGAAACACTATCATAACACTATGATGCCCAGAATAAATAGACATAGACAAGAAAATGTTTTAAAGTCCAAAATACAAAATTATTTTGCTACAAACCTGCCACTAGAGACTACTACTGACTTAAGATTCATTATAACTATTGATTTTTAAATACAGTATTGGAAAAGGACAGTTCTGTACTCCAGGCTCTCTTGCACATAGAATTTTCCACAACTGAAAGTTTCCTTCTGAAAGGCTAGAAGGTGGAGTTTAAAAAATAGATAGCAAAGAGCACTGTGCATAAACTAAGTCTACTGCTAGCTGCACAGGTTTATATCAAAACTTGCCTTGCGGGGTGAATATCCAGAGTCATTCCAGTGCCAGCTCTGGCTCGCTACACATGGGGAAGGGCATGAAAATCCTTAGCTATGTAGAATTTCACCTGCCTTGATAAAAATGAAGGGTTTATTTCACATGGACAGTTAATTCTTTCAGTACTCAGCAGGCCTGATCCAAAGCTATTTAAAGGCAGTTTTCATTGGCTTAAGCTAGCTTTGCATCAGGCTGAAAATTTCCCCATCTATAATTTTTCCATGGACAGTTTCCATACATTTGGGTGCAAGCAAAGTCAGTCATTGTGAAATACCCGTCTTTCTATCTTCATGTTCTCAGTATATTCTGTGAGCAATGATCATCCCATGTACAGATTGCTTGTTGAGCTATCTGCTGTATACAGATATATAAGATTCTTATTTTTCCCCCTCTTTCTTTTTTGAGGCCTTCTCAATCTTCTGTTCACAGTTCACCGACAGCTCCTTGTACAACCTCCCAATTTACACAAACGACGGAGCGACATCACCAAGAAATCACTCGTTTGGCAGAAGCTCACTTAGCTGACAAGCACTTGTTCAGCCTACTTCCACCTATAATCCCACAGGTAGAAGGTGGTTCAGAGGTAGATCCAGAGAGCAGTGAAGGAAATCAAGTGAAAATAAGCCGAAGCAACTCAGAAGGATATCTCATGCAAATGGAAAAGCAAAACCAGCCTAAAGTCAGCAAGAAGGTAAGCAAATAGATGTAGATTGAACGGTTTTACATTTCTATTTCCCCCTCTGATTAATATTTTTTTCTTTAATAATCCAAAAATCTTAAACGCCCCCCCCCCCCCAAAAAAAATGGGGAACGGAGAAAAATTTTTTTGTTACAGAGAGCATGCTGACACACACTGACTTGCCCAGAGCATTAAAAACCAAGGAACAAAGCTGGAAACAGACACTAAAATCATTCTAGTTTAAAGAGCAAGGTGGTTCACCACCACCTCTCTCTATGTCACTTTCAGTCTTGATTAGCTCTAAGAACACACAGAGCAGTGTTTGTCCTTTTAGTTATCCAGTGATAAAATGATTTAGAATAAAGCTATTTGTATAAAGCAGCAGGTAGCCAGGGCTCAGATCTGAGCAAACCATTATCCTGGTCATGCTCATTTGCTATCCAACTCAAATCTCTTGGTTTCCAAGGGAATCAAACTGAACAATAACAAACTTAGAGGATTTGTAAAGCTAACGGCGTAAACATTATTACAAGTCTCCTGATGATCCCATTTTGGTCCTTATTAAAACTTGGTTCTTTTTGTCTTTTCTGTGTGTCCAGTTTCATACTGTAACCAGTTAACACAGATGCAGTGGAACAGCATAGAGATATCCCTGTGTGTCCATGACAAATGTTTAAGAAGTTAGCTCCAAGTCTCGGGGCAGACAAAGTAAGCTGGAATAATTACTCATGTGTTTCATCTAGAAGGCAGTTTGTGTATTCCTGCTTGAATGCCTCTAAGAAGAATTAGCTGGATTATGATAGTAACTGAAGGGCAGATTTCCTTCCCTTTCTGTTCCCCTAAGTTCAAACCATTGTTTCTTTCCTGTATTTTCAGTAGCTTTCTCACGCTTCATATGTGAGGAATGCCACAGAGAGTAAGACTGTTTATGTCTCACAGAAAAATCCAGCTTTTCCTAGTAAACAGATGCAGTCATACTCATTGCATGAAGTGAGAAAACCCTGATTTTGTTGCAGACAGCTAAATTATTAACTCTTCATAGCACCTTAAATTAAAAGTTAGGTGTAAGTATATCACAAAAGAATAGGGATAAATGACACAAAGAAACATCAAATAGAAAATTCAGTGCATAGAATTAGTTTCTCTGCAGTTGAGTTTAACTTGAACACGGCCTTCGAAGAAATGCACATTTTATTTGCATATAGAAATGTCTTGGTGTTTCTGCATTACTCTGTGACTGAAATTACTATAGAGCCCATCACAATGAGTTTCCACTGACAAGTTTTAAAACATAGTCCACTTCTAAAAATTAATCTAGTGTTCTTGAAAGAGATTAGAAAGATTCTGGAAGTATTGAGGTCTTTGTAGTAATGTCATGAAGTATTGAAATGGCATCACCCATGACTCACCTTCTGCCTTCCCTATGCACTTGTAAAGCTTTTGCTGTGCTGCAAGGCATGTATTTTTGAACTGTCTGTGAACAATTTTCCATTGCAGTTTTGAGAACAAGGAAAGGTTACTGTTACTAATATCATTTGCCTAATTTTTTTACCACCAAAATCAGGTACTTTTACTGCTTCTCTTGTAACAGTTTCTTTGGAGTTTAATTCTAATAACAGTCAAATGGGTCTCTTTAAGCTGTTGAAAAATAAAGCTCACAAAAGATCATTTTTTTACTAAGAAAGTATGTCTTTGTGATTTGGATGATTGGCAATTACCCACCTAGATTCAAAGGAAATACAGTGTAATTTGACTTGTGCAATTAACTCAATCTTTTTGGTCACTTACAATCCTTAAAATGAGACGTGCCAGAGGTAAGACTGAGACTGCAAGTTGAATCCTGCTCTTATCTTGGGCATCCGCTACAAGACTTGCTTTAATTATGCTCTCTGTGAAATCATATAAAGGAAAACCTGTTACTGCTGTTTGTTTTTCAGCCATGTAGCTCAAAAGCCTACATAAATCTGAATGTGAAGCTTGGAGGCCTCGGACCTGACTATGAAGCAATCAAAGGGAAAGTAAGCAGTCCTTATTATATGATCTGCTTTTCAGTTGTGCAAAGTGAACTTAGGCAGGGGAGAATGGCAAAGAAATCACTGCTGAGAAGCAACTTAGGTTTGTCTGGTACTTTATGTCCTTGACTCCAGGTCTAGCTTGAGATCCTGAGGGGAGATTCAAAGAGAAGGAAAGACAACTGTATTGTGGATAATTTTAACCCTCTAATTTTGTAGTTCCAGAAACAGGGAGTAGTTCACAGAATTCAATAGGGCTAATAGCACATCAGTAAATTATACACTCATGTGACTGAGTTGCACTGTCATTCCCGTAGTAGAAGGTTTGCCTAACCTTCGAAGTGGAAGGAAAAGAAGAAGTTGTGTAAACACAAGAAGAAAATCGCTGATTGTGTGTTACCCTATTGAAATGGAGACAGATCATTCAGAAGAAGTATCTGAACAACTGATATCATTTGACCTGTTCTCTGCTGATAATGAGGGTCTGGTAGCAGCTGTATATCTAAGGTACTGCAGACTCCATCCTGCATGCTTTGAGACCCTATTAATCTGACAACAGGTGCTTTATATGGCATTCTTTATAGGAACATTGTAGGACAGCAGGAAGGAAAAATGATAAAATGATCATCCCTTTGGAGTCATTGAGAAGCCCCTGTATTTTCTTCCTCCTTGCCATAAATGAAACAGATTAGAGATCTGAAACTGGAATGGACAGAGTGGTGCATAGCTCAGACCTCTGTGCGTTTTTAACACCATCATAACACTTCTGGAACCTGGCATGCCACTGGGGTATCATTGCATTGAAAGGAAATAATTGACATTGGCTGATAACAGGGGCAAGGTAGAGCATACTGCTGAATTTGAGCATAGTGAATTGCTGGAAATACAAAGACACAGAATATCAGTTAAGTAAATGAAGCATGTCATTCAGGGCTTTAAAAGTAAGTATAGAGGTTTTAAAAGTCATTGCAAAAGCTGACAGAAATGAGCACAGCCCTTTTTGAACTGAACAGATATATTGAAACATTCAGAATAAAGATGCACCTGTTGCATTTCTGTTGAGCTCTATCCTCGATACGGTCCAAGAAAAAGCTCTTAAAAATGAAGAATGACTAAAAAAGCTGTGCCATTTATCAGGATTTCCCGCTGTGCTCTGCTGAGGAATGATCAATAGCGTAGCCAGGTTAAACAGCAACAGGGGTGTAAATGGAAGACTCAGGTGGAAAAAGTGTTTCATTGCTGGATCCACTGAGACATTTAATTAACCATAGACTTCTTTCCTTTTGTCAGAAAGAGAAGTTAAAGCAACAAAAGGAATATGCAAAGCAAATTAAGGAACACAATATGAAAAGCATTGCTTCTGTTCAGAGGTTACCTACAAAACCCCAGGTCATATCTTCAGTGTCAAGACAGAAGGTAAGAACAGAGCCCCTTTAAAACGCACACAGGGAGGGATTCTGGACTTTGCACAAAGAAAAAGAAAAGCATAAATTTAACTTACAGTAGGCTAAAATAGTTTGTCCCCTTTGATTTTCCTTTTGACAACTCTAAGGACTTCTACTCTCATGGGGTGCTGGCAAGTGCTCATCTGTGCATCTATTCTGTTATGGCTGTAGATTTGTGCCAAGAGTTGCCGATCTCTTTGCCAACAGCAGTCTTCAGTCCATCCATCTGCCTTGCTCTTCATGAGAGCGTACCAAGTGGAAACAGAGCAGTACTCCATCCAAGCTATCAGCACTCAACTTGGCTTAAACAGCTAGTGATGTTTTCTTGGGGAAAGTGTGGCGATAAAGGAGAGTGGGACCCTCCTAGGAGCTTTACCCCATGCAGCACATGCTCTGCTTCACATCAGTGGTAGAGGCCACACTACTGCAGAGTGCACTCTTCTAATGGACCACAGATACCCTCTTTTTAGTCTATTTTCCACCTGCCTGTCGGTCTCACTCACAAACTCTTTTCACTTCAGTTGCATAGCTACAGTAATTGGTCTTATTTTTCAAGCCCACACAACATCACTTTAGCCTTCACTGGCCTTCAAAAATAGCCCAAATGAGCAACAACTGACTACATGACAGTGGCATACATAAACAAACAAAGGGAGCACCTTTTCCCTATTGCAGGAAGTGATAAAGCTCTGGAAATAGCATATATTTTATCCAATCAGTTCTGCAGGAGCTCACCTGCCTGGTGCTGAAAGCACGCTAACGGGTATTTCTCCAAGGTGACGAATGCAAACTGCATGCTTCAGGAAATAAGTTTTGGAGTTTAATATCAATTGAATTCTTCAGTTACTTGCATTTATTTCCAAACCTCATATAAACCACAAAGAGAAACAACAGTATTCTTTGGATGTCAAAAGGTCTTTGGATTCCTTCAGAAGACTTCCCAGACACTCTTTCACCAAGAACGTGAAATAATGCAACTTCCACTTGAGACGTAACAGGTGTTTCCAAATACATGCAACTGAAACACAGACACCAGAAAATGTCCCAGGTTAAACCAGGGCTTTCTCAGTTTCAGGTTTTCTGTAATACTGTTTCCATTCCCTCTGCAAGACAGCCTTCCAGATTCCATACATCATTCCATACTATCTGACACTCTTGCAGGTATCTGCTTTGTATTCCTCTTTCAGCACGGCCCTGCTCAGCTTCAGTGAGACATGTCAGATCTAGAACAACAGCTTGAGTACTCCTGTTTTTCTTTTTAATTTTGATAGTTAAGCTTATCATGCAGTAGAACGTAAGCCCGGTTAAACAGAACTTACATACTTGTCGCACAATATAGCCTTTACCTATGTCTCACATTCACACATACAAGTTTACCTATATACTGCTACAGAAATACATACTGGGAAAAGCGCATGATAAAAGGAAACACTCTGCCAGTGTGGGAAGTACAGTTCTTCAAGATATGCTGTCCCTGTCAGTATTCCATTACTGCCCTCCTTTCCCTCAGCTTCACGGTATAGTTTTTCAGCATACACACACTCAGAGTGTCTGAGGTAGAAAAAAATTGGAATGGTGGTTTATTTCATGCTGCTGTTCATATTCTCAGTATAGTACGTGTGGGTCCTGCGCAGACTGCGTGTTACTGGTAAAGAAATTTCCAGTCACAATAGAATATGCATGGGTATAACAGAACTCTGGGAATTCTGTGAGAGGCAATTCTTTGTTTCACTCTGAAACAGTTATGTGTTAAGGGTTGGCATGTCTAATACCAGCCTCACTTGTTCAGAAATCTTTTCCTGTTCAGAACTGTGTTAGCTTTGAAATTAACCAAAAAGGAATTTGGCAAGGGATTATTTTAAATCAGGTTCCAGAGAATTTAAAACAGTTACCAAGACTTCATTTCAAAACTTGTTTTAACTTTTTAGGCCTTTCAATACATCAATTCCTTAGAATTTGTCATAGGAGCACTCAGTTTCCATCCATGTCATATTAGCTTGCAGAACTCCCTGCTATAAGATATGACTGAGGACAAGAGCTTAATGAGACTGAAAAAAAAAAATGTTTGTAAACTTAATAGACTCGTGTTACTTTTTCTTTTTAAAGAAAAAACACTGCTTCAGTATTTAAGGTGGCCTCCAGTGGTAAGTGTCAGAAAGCAAATCTCCTTGAGGTGGGTAATTTTGCCCACTGCAGAGGTTTCTTGCAGTCACCACTGAAGCATCTAGTATTGAACACTGTCAGAAACAAGATCAGGAATTAGCAGAACTATTAATTTGACTCAACAGAGAAACACCTAAATTTTCTTGGAAATATTGGTCAGGTTTTCTCTTAATCAGTTACCCCAATTTTCATGTTTTTAGGCTCTGGAATATGCTAAGACGATTCCTAGACCAAAGACTTTCACGGCAAGACAATCGGATGAAGAGGTGAAAGAGGAGCGAGTTCTGCCACAGACTTTAAATGGCGACAGTTTACCTCAAATCGCATCCTTGGAAACTTTGCAAAATAGACACGAGAAGGAGAAGCAAGTTGTAGCTGCTTTCAGAACCCTTCATATCTTATAAGTATTTTGAAATTATTAGGGATATCTTCAAGGCAAAAATGTCTGAACTCTTTAATTATGAGCTATGACCATCACATCTTGATTTACCATTCCATAAAGTGGCTTAAGTTTAATCATCGTTAAATTTTAGAATCAGTTCTATTATACCTAATTTTAAAAAATGTAAACAGTTGCGTATGTAGCATTTTAAATATGATCGTCTCTGTTGTTATTTTTCTTTGAAATCAACTGATCTAGCAGTTGCATCTTTCAGACTAATCAGCTGTTGGCTTGCCACAGCTGGATCATTTTTAGACATGTCAAACATATGGACATATCTACAAAACACTAAAAATAAACATCAGTTTCATTTGATGATCTTAATACCAGCAATGTTTCTCTTTTTGAAGTGCAGAGATTTTGACAGACTGTCCAGAAATAAAGCCAATAATAATCCATTGCTGGTAAGAAAGAGAATAAAAACGTGCACCAAACATAGCAGTTGGTAATGATACAATACTAATTACTGAAATGTTACTCTGTTATCTGTTAGTGAATAGTTGTCACATCAAGACCAAAATTTTGAAGCTTAACCTGGAACAAGGAAATTCAAAACAACTACTGGCTGATCATGCAGACAATCTGTTATTAGCCAGAAGCAGTTGGAAAATATATTGAGTAACTAAGGATAATGTTGGAGAGGAAACAGCTTTTAACAGATTAAATCTATAAAAGTAACAACAAACAGATGGGTTTCTTACGATGGTTCCGTTTCTTTAACTTAGTAAATTATGAATTAAGTCAACATATGAAATGTGATTAGAACCCACAGCAAGGGAATTTTGAAGAAAACACACTAAATTCTCTTAGAAAATAGGCTAGTTGAAAGGAAAAAAAAAAACCAGCAACCTCGTGATTATGTGTAATTGCTTTGTCCAATTTATTAGGTCCCCTTTTGTATGGGAGGAGAGAGAAAATTAGTCTTTGGGCAAGAAAAAGGGTTTGAGTCTCCTTGAAGGAGGCTAACAATGAAAAGGTAAGGTGGGGAATAAAAGAGATAATGTCTTTGAAATGGCTTTCTCTTTTTCTAGATGCACCTTTTCTTAAAGGTAAAGATAGAAATATGTAAGACTTAACACATTTCTGGGTTAACATTTCATTGGCTGGATGTCTCACAGGAAAGATAATTTTCCAGTAGGTGTACAGTGATGTCAAGGCATTGGAGGTATGACATATATTACTGGAAAAGTCCTTTACCTTTCATTTTTTAGAGTCCTGGGTGAGTTTGACCTAGATCCTACAGTCCTCAGGATGCCTCAGTCCTCCTGAAAGTGGGTTAGTTGCTGAAATACGCCCTGCAGTCAGGTTCCCAACCTAATATGGGAAAAAAAGTGATGGCCATACTGCATCTCTCTGTCATGGAAAAAGGACATGTTCCTTTCTTTAAAGCCATCCTGACCCACCTGAGAGACAGGAAGCTCTCCACCCTGTCGGTTGCTTCCCACCACCCATGCCGAATTAGACTTTTAGACTTCTCTGGCGGAAGTTTGTGACATACATAATCTTTGGGGGAAGCTTGGTGGATGAAGCGTCTTCCAGTGTGGGGAATGTGAGTCAGGTTGCAGGGGAAGTGTTTTGCATATCAAAGTGCAGCAGCAGACATCTTCAAATGTCCACTGCAACTTCTGGAACAGGAGCATCCTCTGCCTCAGCCTCCTTTCTCCTCACCCTTGGGAACTGCATTTGCCCCTTCTGTAGAACGTGCATGCCTGCAGCATGATCCGTCAAGCTAGGTTGGGTGAATGTTTCCATGCTCTGCCAGTTGCTGCTTTGCATTTATTTTTAAACCAAATGGTAGCACTTTGAAGCATTTCTGATTAGGGAACCTCAACTTGTTGTTTCTGCTTAAAAGTGATAATCCCCCCTTAATACAAACCTCAAGTACCTATTTTAATGAAACCTTCAGATGAATATCAAAGAGCTATTTACTCCTATCTAATATTTTAATTAGATTATATTCTCAATTTAACCCATTAAACCCCCTTTGATGATCTCCGTGTTTAGTGTTTAGCCCCAGATGCTGGAGGTAATGAATATTGGACCTTTGATTTAATGAGAACTTCTGCCTTTCCAGCCTGACTCCCTTTGTATCCCCCTTTTTTATTTTCTGAGCTATAGAATTCAGTTAATTGAAGAAGTCTCTTACCACCACACATTAAGGAACCTAAATTAGCATCCCTTTTCTGATTAGAAAATGCAAGCAGACATTTTCTCTTTGATCTGAGGATTGAGTTGAAGTAGGCAACAGTCCCCTGAAAATGAGCTGATGGCCTTATTATTTGGCTGACATGCAGATGCGTCCATGTGGTGCAAAATGCTTAATGTCTTAATTGATCACCTTCCTCCCTATCTGTTATCCTACTACCTTTTCGAGCTCCCATAAATTAGGGTGATCATTCTGGGTGGGTGGTGTGTTTCGTTTGGGTTTTTTTTTTACTAAAACAATGAACTTTTAGGAAACATTTAAATACTAAACCCATGCTAAACTAGAAGCCATGTATGCTTACCTGATGCTGCATCTGGGGGGGGGAGGGGGATAGATTTTTTTTAAAAACACTGATCGTGATCATCTCACAAACCATTTGGAAAGGACTGGTTTTTTCATTTTCTTCTTCCAGAAAAAGACATTATTTGCAGCATATGTGGAAAGAAAATCTTTTGATCTACCTCAATACTAATGCAAATTTTTCCTGCACCTAACAGGGTGGCATAAAAAGGGACTATGCAAGTAAATGATGAGCATCCATCTGCTTAAAAGCAAAGGCCAAAACTTAATGTCTTTCAAATTATGAAGGCAAGGAATTTAAATAAGAAATAGGTCTTGGATTTTGCATTAAGTATTCAGGGAGAGATTGAGCTGGAGTAGAACCTGCCTGCCATAGTCCCATGGTTCCAGCACAGCTATCACAGAGCACAGTGTTACTCATCCAAGGGCACAGGCTGCCTTCACAGGGGCAGAAATGTGTTTGTGTACACCACCCAATAGAACTTCTCAGCATTTACTTGGAGGGCCCTTTCTAGTGCCACCATTTCTTCATATTTTAGATTCAGGAAGTGTAGAAGCTGAGACCACCTTCAGTGGTCAAAGACCTGGAGTCAGTTCTGCTTAGGAGCAATGCTGCTGCAATAACATCACCATCACATTTCTTTCGAAGATAACTGAAGTCACCACCATCTCACAAAAGGTATGAACAGCTGGCTCATCGGCTGCTGACTCTGACAAAAACATACTGGTTTATCAGTTAAAAACATTAAATAAGCAGAGCCTAAAAGCCATGTTCCGTCATTACATCTCTAAAGACAAACTGTCAGAGATGAGGATTGTAAACCAGATGAGGTTATGTCTTAACTCCTGTAGTCTCTGAAGACTTCAAATAGGCATGGACAAGCTATAATGTCCAAACAGCCCACAAGCCAAGCATTTGATCATTATCATCTCCGGTTAGGGATCAGTTCTACAGTAAATTATAATAGCATGAAGAATATGCCTTTTTTTTTTTTTTCCTTGCATGTTGCCCAAACCTAAGTGCTCTCTGCGTGAGAATAAGCAGGCATGTGAAGAAAGGACCAACTCTGGTGACTGCCTGTGTGGTGTGAGAAAGAGCTGTAGATGCACAAAATCGCAGTGATAGGTAAAGGCAGTGAATCTCCACTGGTGACAGCTGCAAGGGTGAGTTAAAGCAGCCTGCCTTACAGAAGAGCCTGCTTTGAACAGAAGTGATACTGAGCCAAAAACCTGGATGGAGCAGATGCTAAAGAAGCATCCAGCAGCTCAGCAAGAGCTTTGCATAATCATTGAGCGCAGAGTGTGCAGCTGCAGGTAATACCACAGGGCTAGTTTCCTGTGTGTCGTAGGAGCACTTAAGGGTTTGTTCCAGCAGTCAGACCAAAGCCAACAAGATACACAACACTGGAGACTATTGAGTCTTTACTTTAGGAAAGGAAGTTGAGTGGTCTCAGCTATAGCTGAACAAAGCGAGTCACAAAATTTGGTCAGCTTGCCTTTGCTCCTGGCATTTCAGAAACCTGTATCATAGAGTTACCTCATTATCGTGAGTTAAAACCAACTTCTTCCTTGAAAGACTATCTGTACCGTAACAGGTAGAAAAGGCACTGCAGTCCGCTGTGGGATCACCTTCACTAAAGCATACGCTTTACACCCACCTGCCTTTATCACCAAGTGCAATGTATTGCTACCACTGCATGAGTACTATGTCAGTAACTGTAGCCACCCCAAGGCACTTCTAGCAATGGAGCTAGAAGTGTTTCATCTAAGCTTATTATGCTATAGAAACAAGATAATTCCAAGGCAGAAATAAGCCGCTTTTTAAGCCAAGTAAGACCATCCAAACAGGGGTTTGCAGTTAATTAGGGTGATGCTGTTTGGTACAGTGACTAGAAGAGAGGAAGAAGAAAGTCATCAGCTCAGGAGGCTACAACACTCAGGAGTTCGCAGTGCTGTAGTCAAGCCTCCTCTCTATGTTCACCTGCCCCTCCTCGGCTCCTCAGTGTGGTCCACGCCTGCAGAAATTTCACTTCAGAAAACCAATGGAAAAAATCGCACTAAGTCCATCAGCCAGCAGAGAGAAACAGTGAGCGGAAGTTGTAGAAAGAATTTTGCATAGTGCACGCAATGCCTGGATCACTTGCTGGGCCTGGCCATAGGTTATTTATGCCTTTGCCAAGCGACAGCCCATGGTACTTTCAGGGTCAACACTACACATGTGTTTAATAGCAAGACTTTGCGAATGATTCGCTCTATAACTGCCCATACAGCCTGCATATCTGATCTGCTTTTACATAGCTCTAGCCATAGAGGGAAAAAACTTGGGTTGGAACTGCTTTCCAGTCCAATGAAAGGTAAAAATGTTAAGGGCAGCAGACAGGAAAAGGCTCAAAATCAAAACAGAAAGCAAAGGCTGATGAAAGGATTTTATAGACCTTTTTTTTTCAATTTTCTTTAATGAAAACAACAATAAACATTAACCACTTAGGTGCTAAAATAAATTAACAGGAATCAATTTCATTTAAAAAAAAACCTCACAGAAGGATTTTAATGAAAATCAATACTTCAGTGGATTTCTTGAAAAATAAGAAATCCACCAAGATTTCCTATTTCCAGCAATTATTTCCTGCAAGCCATTTCCACCCCAGCATTTCCCAAACAAACATGTAATTATTTAGAAGGAAAAAAAAAAAAAAAAAAGAGTGCACCAGCTCTAAACAATATCTCCCCTACTCCTCAAGCTTCTTAGGGAGAGCAGCAAAGGGAGAGGCAGGAAAAAGCCAGCAGTTGTCACCGAATAAGTCAGGACCCGTGAATAAAAACTCTTTTTATTTATTTTAAGAGAAAAATCTCTGAAATAAACAAACAAAATGCCTCCCCAGCCCTTCCTTCTTCCCAGGACCCTCTCTACTCTCCAAACACACGATAACCTCTTCCCAAAAGCTTACCCAGACTGTCTAGAAACGACAGCCTCCTGCCACCGTCCCCACAGGCATTGCTTCCCAGCCTGGACGGAGCTGGCTGGTAGGAAAGGGGATGTCTCAGGTAGTGACTATTTCCTTCTTCTGTCTCAGTCTCAGGGGTTTTTGCCCTCATTTGCACCGAACTTTCTGGGATAAGCCGCCTGTTCCCAAAGCCTTCTCCTGTTACCTGCAAGGCTCAGCACATACCACTGCAGTGTCCGAACCGGGATGGGGACTTCCCTGGGGTTGGGTGGTTCACAGTCTGCCTGTATTTGTCACTGAGGTTGCTAGTGATCAGTGGCTTTGGTTCTAAACATGATTGTCATTTTAAACGTTAGCCAAGGTGCCTAGAACCGTAGAGAGGTGAAGGTAAGTGGGTGTTTGTGGATTTGGTTTTACTGGTCACCATAAATACTTTGTGAAGAAGAAAGTTCCTGTAGCGGCAGGGGAGAGGCAGCAGAGACTTGAGAGTTATTTGACTCATATTCTGACCCTTCCTCATAGACCTGGCATGTCCTAAGTGTGATAATGCTGGTGGCAGAAAGGGCTCTTTGTCACACCTCTGTGCCCCAGAGAAACTGTGGCACCTTGCTGCTAAAGGGGCCCCATGAACGTGGCCCTGCCCAGGGGACCGAGGTGAGGACACCTGTGGGTTTTGGCTGCCCCCACCTTACTTGCCATCACTTGCAGCGCTGTCTGGGTTACGACACAGTAAAAGTCCTGTGCGGCAGAGCCTGTTCCTTGGCCATACTCCCAGTGCCTGCACCTGAGTCCCAGGCCCTGCTACTGCAAGATGAGCACTAATTTTGGGAGTGTTCGGTGCAGCGGGAACGTACTTGGCTACCCAGCATCTGATCACAGTCCCTGATCTGTGTTAGGAGGGCAGAGCCTGGCAGTGCCCACTGGCTGACACCACCGTTTTCTTAGCATCCACTGGATGCCTTGCAAGAGAGCAGTGTAAATGCACAGAGGGGGGAAAAATTGCTTTTGCATGCCCGTGCCCAAAAGCTTCCATCACTTGTGCATCACATCTTCTACTTTTACTTTCTCCTGCCTTTTTCCTTTGTGTTCTTTCCAGCTCAGAGTGTTTTTGCACACCTTTGTCTTTAGCAATAATAATGAGAGAACAAACAATTCTTTGCACAAGTAAAAGCAATCACACACAAATGTAAAGAAACAAGGTTTTTAATATCCCTCTTCATTCAGGTGCAATTTTTTCTAACGGTTACATGTTCTCTCTCACTAAACTAAAGGCATTTCTCTTGTGTTTCTCTAAATACTTTGCTGCCCAATCCTGTTACCAAAGGCAAGTGACTGGTGTGAAGTCACTGACCCCCACAGCAGAGCCCGACTGGCCAGGCCAGCTCAGAGATGGGTGTCTGTACCGTACCGCACGGTGCTCTGCACAGTGCCCAGCCCCGGGAACAGCAGTGGTAGACACAGTCAGAAAAAAATTATCATATAAATATCACAGTAAAGCTTCTCTTTTATATCACTTTTAATAGTTCCCAACGAAACGCGCACTCGGGGAGGCTGACAATCAGCACAGAGCAAAACGAACAAAATACTTGGTGGGCGACTGAGTACGGATGCAAACGAATGACGGCATCGAACCGAAAGGTTTTCGAGACGGTTTCCATCACCTCCCTGCCTACGGCCAGGTAGGTGCTGAAAGAAGGGAAGAGCCGCGGAGCTGGGAGCAGCGTTGCCAGCCAGCAACGTGGCAATGTGAAATAACCTGCTGTACCCGGCGCTTGGCTCGCCGCAGTGTTTCAAATCACACCAAGGCTTGAGGAGGAAATCGGTTGGGTTTACCTTCTGAATTATAATTTTTAGGGAGGTGGGTGACATTTTAGCAAAATTTGTTGATGCAAATGATTGTCCTGGGAGTGTTTATAAACACTATGTAAAAGACAACTAGCCATTTTCTGGACAGGTGGTTGGTATTGGGTATTTCCCCCCCTCCTCAATGTGTGATCTTTATTATTTTATGTGTAAAAAACATAGAGGGAAACCCACGAAAAGGAAGCAAACATACACATTTCAATCGCCTATATTTTATGTATTAAACAGGGACATATTTTCCCTCACAAAACCACATGTCCCGTAATCCGACATGCCCTGAAAGTGCTAATGACACCAGACAACCAAATTAACTTCCCATTAACCAAAAAAAAAAAAAAAAAATTTAAGAAAAAAGAATTTAAAAAACCTAACAAGACACCAACCTGCAGACAACATCTGAGCAAGCACAGCCTCTCCTCCAGGTTTTTACCGAGGAAAGCCCCAGCCCTCCCCTGGAGATGTGGAGGCTTTGCTGCGCTTCCCAGCCAGCAGTTCCCCCCAGAGAAAAAAAAAAAAAAAATTAAATAAAACAAATTTTAAAAAATCTTAATTTACCTGGAAATTAAAACCATTTCCCTGGCAGGAAGATAAAGGCAAAGCGAGCATGAACAGTGACTGCTCTATCTGACTGCAACACGGAGCTCAGGCGTTGGGGCAGATGCAGGGGGGGGGGGGGGAGCCGGGGGGAACAGGAACCAAACGTGGGACCAGCTCTGGGGCTCTTTGAGAGGAGAAGAAAAGTATCCGGAAGGTGATTCACACCTGGAAGCCGTGAAGGAATCAGGCTGCCCACCTCCAAGCTGTAGAAAATCTCCTTTGCTCGCTGGGATTGCGTTCGCTCTGAGCAGCCCTGGCTGGATCGAATTATTGCTGATGCCCCCCCCCCCCCCCTTCCTTTTCCCATATCGGAATTAAATAAACGGTAATTTTGGTCTTACCTCTTTCTTTGGAGGGCGTTTCTACGATTCTTTTTGAGTCTAGCCCATGTCCTGGAAGCTTTGCCCGGGATCAAACCCCACCGACCGCACTAGAGAGGGAGAGGGCGAGCACCAGCCCAGCTCGCCGGTGCATTTTTTTTTTTTGGGGGGGGTGAGGCATGCCCTGCCTGCCGCCCTCCGCAACCGCAACGTGCTGGCACCGGGTATACATTTAATTTAAAACCGAGGCAAGTTCGCGGAACGGAGAAAAGTCCGATATTTCGAAGGGGAAGGGGAAACCTAAAGGCAACTCGCCTGGTTTTGCTCTCCCTTAGCAGATTTGCAGGTAAAGCTCAGGCGTGGGGGGCTGGGGGGGGAGTGGGGGGAGAAGCCGGCGGTACCGCGGGGTCCTCTCCGGGGCAGCGCTGCCTTCGCCCCGGGCCCACCAGCCCGCCGGGGAGGGGGGTCCCCCCGGCATCAACACCTCCTTCGAAAAACGTGACACCCCCCCCCGCCTTCCCCCCGGGCTCCGGCATTAAGGCTGGGGAGGTAGGGGCGACTTGGGGGGCCGGGGCTGGAGGCAAAGCCGCCCCGGAGAGGCAGGTGAGCCCGGCTCGGGCCCCGGTGCTCCTAAAGGCGGTGGGGGCCGGCGCAGAGGTCCCCCTCCTCCAGGACATCCACCTCGTCCTCGGGGTCCGGGAGTAGGAAGGGGCCGGGGGGGCCCTTGCGGGGCTCGGCGCCGGCCGCCTCGGGGAGCTCGGGTTCGGGGGAGCTCTGCTCCCGGTTCTCTTCGCCGGTCGGGTGCTTGGGGTCGTCCTGGGTTTTCCGCAGCTGCTTTTTGTGCTTCATCCGTCGGTTCTGGAACCAGGTTTTTACCTGGGGAGAGCAGGAGGGAGGGGGAAAAAAACCAACCAAACAAACAAAAAAACCCCAAACGAACAAACAAACAACCAAAAAAACCCCAAAACCACACACACACACAAAAAAAAAAGAATAAAAATTAAAAAGCGAAGCTGGGGATGCTGCTTGGGCTACAAAGATGCCAGCCCCCTTCCCGGCGGGGTGGTGCGGGTCCCCGCCGCCCCGGTACCTGGGTCTCGGAGAGGCTGAGGGCCGTGGCCAGCTCCACCCGCTCGGGTGTGGAGAGGTAGCGTTGGATCTCAAACCTCTTCTCCAAGCCGGAGAGTTGGGAGTCGGAGAAAACGGTGCGGGCTTTGCGGCGGCGGCAATGCTTCCCGGGCAGCTCGGCGTGAGCGTGGTGCTGGAACAGGGCTGGCACCGGCACTCCTGGGGGGGGGACACACACGGAGGAGACCCGGGCTGCCCGGGGGGGTTCTGCCCTCTGCGGCCCCCAGGTTGGGCTGCAGCGGCTCGGAGGTGGGCTCTCCCCCTGGCTCTTTTTTTTTTTTTTTCGTTTATTTCGTTTTTGAGGTTGTTTTATTGGTTTGGTTTGGGGGGGGGGGTCTTGTTGCTCTGAAAACACGGGGCTTTGCAAAGCGTTTTCGCCTCTGCTGAACCCGCCCCAGCAAGGCAAAGGCAGCCCGGGCAGCGCTCGCAGCCTTCCCACCACCCTCCCGGCAATTAAACCGCAACGAAATGGACACGGAAAAGAAACCGGGGAGCCCTGGAAAAGGCTGGGAGGAGCGGGCAGGTGGAGAGAGGTCTTCCACGGCCCCCTCGCCCCCCCCCGGTGCACAACTCGGGCTGTCCGGTGAGAAACTTTGGAGGAGGTTTTTTTTCTTTCCAGAGCAAAAAAAGGGCCCGGGAAGGGCTGAGCGCGGATCCCTGCGGTGGCAGAGCCCCAGGGTCCGGCCGGGTGAGGGGACCCTGTCCCAGCCCCGGCAAGAGGAGCCGGCACAGCCCCAGCGGTGCTGCTGGAGGTGGGAAAACGAAGCCCGGTCACCGTCTGGAGGGACAAGGCAAGGAAAAAAAAGAGATGTTATCGGTCCAAAACTAAAAGTAATTAAAAAAAAAAATTAAAGGCAAAGAGAGGGAGAGGGAAACCCTCAAGCTCTCGGGCAACCGAGTGAATGACAAGCTGGAGGGCGGCGGGTTCCTTCCCCCAAAACGAAGCCGGCGCTGCCCGAAGCCGGGGCCGGGCCGGGGGCTGAGGCCGGCGGGGGTCGGGCAGCTGGGGCTGCTTGGCTTTTGTGTCCGTCCCCCCGCCGTGTCCCCACTTCGAAGCCAAGCCGGTCACAAACTCGGCAGGTTCCTCCTGCGAAAGGGGCTGCGCTTACTTACCCGAAGTGGTGAGGAAGTAAGGGTGGTGGTGATGCTCCGGCTTGTGCAGGGCAGGGTGCGGGTGAGGTGCCAGGAGGGTCGGGGTGGGCATCAGGGGGTACCCATAGTCCAAGAGGGGGACGCGGGAGGCCAAAGAGCCGGGGAAGTGCTCGGGGGGCACCTCCCGCAAGGGTTTGGGCTTGTGCAGCAGAATATCCTCGATGAAGAAGGAGGTGGGCCTGGGCGCGGAGACGGGGTGCACGGGTGAGGTGAAGTTGAGGTTCATTTCGGGTGTCCCCCACCCCCCACCCCCACCCCGGGGGCAGCGGGGAAGGGAGCGAGCCGGCCTGAGCGCTGGCTGCCGGAGGAGAGAAGGGCGGCCGGCTGCACCTCCCGGGGCCGAAGACAAGAAATAAAAATAACAATAAGAAACAAATAACAACTGGAAAAAAAAAATCCGGAGCAAAAATAAATAATAAAAATTAAAAAAAAAAAAACAAACAAACCCCACACCACTATCCCCCCAGCCAGAAATAAACTGCAAGAGCCAGGGGATGCGAGACGGGTGGGTTTGGGCTGCGCGGGGAGCTGCGCGCCTTTGAGGCGCGGTGGGAAGGGGGTTCTCCAGCGAG
>NW_010973209.1:3881224-3881430 GCF_000737465.1 Haliaeetus leucocephalus | reverse complement strand
CCTAAACGGCCCCCTTCCTTTTAAAAAAAATCCGGAGCAAAAAAAAAAAAAAAAAATAAAAAAAAAAAAAACAAACAAACCCCACACCACTATCCCCCCAGCCAGAAATAAACTGCAAGAGCCAGGGGATGCGAGACGGGTGGGTTTGGGCTGCGCGGGGAGCTGCGCGCCTTTGAGGCGCGGTGGGAAGGGGGTTCTCCAGCGAG
>NW_010973209.1:3849274-3881214 GCF_000737465.1 Haliaeetus leucocephalus | reverse complement strand
CGGGCGCACCTCAGCCCCGGTCCCGGCGGTGGGGTTGGGCGTTTTCCCAAATATGAGTATTCCCCCCACCCCCCCCTTTTTTTTTTTAAGCAAAAACTTGGGGGGGGGGGGATTATTAGCGCTTTCCCGACCTGTCCCACGCTCCGCTCCTAACTTATCCCCCCGCAGGCAGCTTGTGCCTTTCCTCTCAGGTTATTACCCCGTTGGGGTTTTGTTCCCATTCGTTCCCCGCTCAGCGTTGTGCTAACACTTTTTTGTGTGTGTGTGTGTCTTTCCTCTGTTTGTCTTTTTTTTTTTTTTTCCTAATCTGTAACATTCATTTCCCCGGAGTCAATTTGCTGAAATGGGGGTGATATACCGCATCATAGCCGAGATAATTTCGGTTCGCATCTCAGAAAATTGCTCTAATTATTGATGTTAAACTCAGGGAAATTAAAAGAAGGCACTTCTCCTTCATCTCCTGATTTTAAGCTCTAATTTGTTGAAATCGAGTTGTCATCACAATTCCAATCACTACCGTTAATAGTAAAAGTGTTCTAATAGAGCCAGAATTCGCGCAACCCATGCTATTAGATAATTAAGAAAGATGTTAGAAAGGCAAGTGCTAATCCTTGGGCACACGGACAGCATTTCCATCTGATCCAGCAGGTAGAACAAATTAATTACCAGAATCAATTAGTCCTAAAAGTACAGTTCTCAGGGAAGTGTAAGCCATGTCTTCCATATGGATGAGCTGGTAAATGGTAAATAGAGGAGGAAAAACCTTTAAAAGAATAGAAACGGCAATCGTCCGGTTTTAATGAGCCTGGAACTCGGAGCGCCCGAGTTTTCCAGCGGTGCCGTCTATTCTACACATGTAGTGCCCAGGAGCGGGCAGGCACCCCTGCGCTCATCCTGGACGCAAGGGACATAACTATCTATCTATATACACACATATACATCCGTGCCCGCACAGTATGGATGCGGGTGCACTGCTGCACCGAGGCAGGAGCGCTTCGGGAGGGGCAGGGCTGCCGGCAAAACCGCCCTCTTTTTCTCCAGGGAAAAGAAAGAAAGAAAAGAAAAAAAAAAAAAGAAAAGAAAAAAAAATCTGTTGCAGCGTCCCCTCCTGAAACGCCCATCTCGGCATCAGCCCGGGATTTTGGCCGGGGGTTTAAAAAATACAACGGGCTAACAACTTTCTCCGAGGAGCAAATGAGTAAGCAAATGAATTAACAGTGATGAAACAGGTCTAATGCCCAACTTGTTAATGGAGGGAGCGCAGCCAGGGGGGTGTAAGCCGCTTGACTGGCCATTTCATCAGCTGCGATTGTTTCTCCGGGAGGGCTGGGGCTTTGCTCAGCAGTGGGGTGTATATACATATATTTAAAGCAGATCTGACAGATTAAAGATGTGTTACTTCAGCCAGATTGGGTCACAGCTTTAGGACTCAGGCAAGAGTTTGCTTGCCTGACAGCCACATCGAGAGGGGCTGCTCTTCAGAGTCCCTCTTATTTAGGGTACAGCTGCGGAGGGGGGAATGGGGCCGCTGGCTTGGCGTTACCTTGCAGCAACAGCAGCAAAACCCGGCCCCGAAGCGGGCAGTGGCACTTCAGGCGCCGCAGCCTCTCCCTGGTGTTAATTCAAGGGCAAGAAGTAGAGGTGATACCCCCCCGTCTGGGGAGAAGTCCCCTGAAGGGAAGGTAACCCCCAGGAAGGGGAGACCTCTGCACTGCAGTTCTCACACCCAGGGATTTTTTTAAATTTAACATTTCATGGCTTTTTGCTGCAGGTATCCAGTGCCAGGTGCTTCCCGCTGTCGGCAGGGTGGCCTCTTTGCCCTACAAGCCTCTTACCTATTTTTCCCCTTTTGGCCCTCTTCTGCAGGTCCCCAGGGTGATGGGGACCCAGCAGTATGGATCTCACCCTGGCACCCCCAAACACTCCCAGCCCCAGCTGCACCCTCAGCCCTCCCCAAGGACCAGCCCCTGGATCACACATTAGCCCTTTTTTCTGGCTGGCCAGACCCACGTTCACAAGCAAGGTAGGGAGGAGCAGCAAGTCTGGCTGTTTTACTCACTGTGTGTTTCCCTTCCTGTGGCGGGGGACCAGAATTGCCCCTCAATGCTGCGCTCTTGCATCCTCCCCCAAACACCTCGCAGGACGGCGTAATGTCTCAGCCTGGAACCTGAAACGATTTAGACCTCCTCCAGAGGCACCCAGGTAGCCACACTACTGGGGAGTTCGTTTGTTGTTTCTTCAATAAAATAAAACAATTTCTACAGGCTCAAAGAGCTTTATAAACTTTGCTGGTAGCAATGCACGCATATCCCCCCCATATATGTATACACACACACAGAGCCCTTTCATGATTTAATAACATACATAATACACATGTGCTTTGCTTACATAAACACCAGTTGTCATTACTTGCACACTTCAGATCATTTGAAGGTATTATGGGGAAATTTCACCCAGGAAAACAGAAATTTATTAGACTTAAAACCTAGGGAGTCATTTAAAGGGTCAGTGCAGCTACACTGATGTTAGTAGCTTTATTTCAGTGTGTTGCATTAGGGATAAATTTGGTGCGGTTTAAAAATACATGCACTTACCTTCCCGCAGCTCTTGAAGAGGTAAGGTATCTTGGGAGCCCAGCCTTTTCATGCCTTTCAGGATAAATCCACTTCAAAAAGGAAGGGTTAAATTAAAAACAGACAGCCTTGATATGATCAAAATGGGAGCCTGGCTGCAGGAAAGAGGTCTGAAGAGCTTCGTTTGAGTAGCCACACTCGTAACATAGAGAGAGGTCTTTTGAACACAAAGCATGGCTTAATGGAGAATGTTCCATGCATGATGCTTCAGGCAAAACCGTTCCCCACCCCGAAGGAGCGGGGTGCCTCTGCCCAGAGGCTCACTGGGTGCTGCTGGTGAGAGGGAATAACACTCCTGTCTTTCACTGTAGCTTCTTTGCCCATCTACATTCCATCTGCCTTTGCCTACATCTACCCTTTCTCTGCAGGTCTCTGAAACCCATCTCGCCTGGTGCCCAACCCTGCCTCCTACCACTCTGCAAACTCGTCATAGAAAATCATGACTCCCAGGAGCCCAGTGATACCGTGTTCATGACAAGAGAGATTTTTTTAATTCATCTTAATTGATGTGACATAAGAGTGCAGTTAAAGGCAGTGGTGGGAAGCCCCTTCAGTACTACTTTAGGTCTGCACTAGGGGTTTTTACTGGCATTTCAGCATGGCCAGAGATAATATTTTAGCATTGTCAACCCTCTAGTATGCCTTGACACCAGCTCAAGTTTGAGGAGGGCTCAGTGGATGGGCTTTGAGGTTAAGCTCTGCCTAAGACAACGGCCTGGCAGGTTGTCTCAGGATGGATAATGCAAACGACAGGGCTGGGAGAGGTTGGGAGGGGAAAGAAAGTGTCAGAGAAGAGTTTACCTCCTAACCCGATGGCAGCACCAGGAGAAGATCCAGCCAAGTCTTCCAAGGCTCATAACTCTGCCACCCCTTGGTTTTCACCACCTTGAAAATATGTCGTCCTGCAGCCCACAGACTGGCACTCTCCTTCACTTGTAGCTGAGACGAAGAGAAGACAGAATGAGAAATAGACAAGTAATCAGCCTGTTGATTTTATTCCAAGACAATGAACGCTCAGGTTAAAAGCTGGGTCTGTGTTATTCTGACAGAATCCCTGAATCTACCCACAAACATCACGGTAATTTCGGGGCTACAGGTTCTAGGTAAAAAAGCATGGAGGAGGATGGAGGAACACTTCTGGCGAGGGAGCTGCATTAAGAAGTGATTGAGACAGGAAGGTACTTTTGAGGCTTGTATCACTGCCGATAATGGCAAGAATTTGGGGGATAAAAAGAGATAAGGCATCAATGACAGGCAAAATAAAATTTAGAGAGTAAAAGCTTAAACTGTAGCTTCCTCACACTGCTCGCCCAAACCCAACTGTCCATGCATGGGCTCAGGGGTTTCATTCCGAAATCCAGAATTTTATCTCTGTACTGAAAATTTGCCTCATTAGCTGATATTCCTGAGCATTTTCTGAAGGCAGCGTACTTACAAAAAGAGAATGGAAGTATTAACATCGACAGGTCTGGTCTAAACACTTTCCCTAAAATAGTGACTCTTATTAACTAAGACCTAGGATCTTTTTAATTATCTAATATTTGTCCTCAACTGTTCCAAAACACAGTAAGATTATTCCTTCTTTCTTTCTTTCTTTTTTTTTTTTTTTTTGGAATGAGTCAGAAATTGGGAGGGAGGCTTAGAAGTTTCCCTGGGACCTGCTTTCAATTAGTCTTCTCTTCATTTGGTTACATATCAATTCCTGCTCCTCATGTGACCAACCCATGGGCATTGCTTACTCCCTCGAGGCGAAGGTGATTATTTCACCCAAGACCATCTGTACTTTGGGATCTCGGCTAATCCTTTGCTCTCAAAAAATCCATTCTTGCTGCCGCAGTCACTGCTTTGCTGTTGCCTTTAGCACATTAATGCTTATTTGTTTTCTTCCATTCCAGCTGTGTAACAATCATCTGCACAACTCAACGTTTTGATTCACTTTTTTGTGCCAATGATTCAGAACCTCCTTTGTTTCCCCAATTTCATGATATATGAACCTAGTATATCCTTGCTTTTAACCTTCGGGGCAGGATAATCCTCCTTTTCCCTTTCTTATGCATTCAACCTTTATTTTGCTCCCATTGTTTTCCTACTGTTCTTTGCGTTTTCCTTCTGATTATTTGTCATACTCTTTCTGTAGCTCCAGGTTCCTCATGAAAACCTCATATGCCTTTTCTACTTAGGGGAATGCTTTGAATATGTGATCCCTGAGTCTGATCTCAGGCTGGCATAAGTCAGGAGGAACTTAAATGAAAACCAATGGAGCATATAAATCTAAATGACGCAAATATTTTGATTATTTTCAATTCCACTCTTTACTTTCCAACTTTAAAGTGTCTCATTTCAAAGCCTTAAAAATAAAAAGCACACCAGTGATGCACTTCAAGGCCAGAGGAAGCTATTATGACCACCCATTCTGATCTCTTCAATCATATGAGCCAGTTTCATCCAGTAACTCCTGTATCAAACTGAGAAAAAACATCCAACCTAGGTAGCCTGTGGAATAAGAATAACAGTTTTCTAACTCTTTAAATTGTGTTTGATACATCACAATGTACACCTAGGAAATACATGTTTATACATAAGGTGAATGAGAGGCTTTCTCTTATCTCTAGGTCTCTAGCAAGCCTCTCCATTCTTCTGTATTTATATTTTGACTAGCTCTATTGAAAATCTGTGATTATTTACAAACGCTACCCTAAGCTTTTGTAAATATGGTTCAGCCTTCAGTTAGAAGGTCAGTCTCTACTGGAGAGTAGATTATAGATCACTTCGGACAAGCCTCAACATACTGGCTTAGTTTCTCCTCCTAGTTTAAATACACAAATTGTTACATCATCTTATGCTGAGGCAGAAGATGTACACAAACACCACGTCTTAGATACCTCTCTCACACCACGTGTGGCACATGCAGAGTGATGGCCACAAACTGATGCTGTCTTAGCCGATCATTTTGTTAAAAGGAAAGTAATAATTCTTTACTGAAAGATAATTAAACCTTTTTCTTTCATGTTTGTTCCAAACAGATTGCAAAACTAGTTGGACCTAGTTTACAAAAATGATAACCTTCTTGATGATCGAAGGAAGAGATTGGTTCCATTACTTGGATTAGTCAGAGTTGTCCATGCTGTGGCCTTCAGAATAAAGGGAAAAATGTACTTTACAAAGATCTGAGTAACATGCTTTACTCAAAACATTTTTCTATTATATTGCTTCTTGACTGTTTCAGCTTACTCTGTATCTGTGCACTTTATTTTAAGCACTCCAGAAGTGGATGACGGGTCTGGGGGAAAAAGATAGAATCTAGTCAGCATCTCGCAAATGCATCTTCGAATAATGCTTTAAAACTGGAAATTACAATTTGAAATGGTATTCCATACATTTCCAAGGATGAGGTATTCAAATGGTGATGGATGATGTAATATAATGTTGTCTAATATTAAAAACATTTTCTCCCATCTGTCAGTATTATTTTTAAATGGAAATATTAAAATGCTCTAGGTCATCTGAAACAAGTAATGTTGCAGGTGGGTGCCTCATAATAAATTAGTAAGGTAATATTTGCATGATTTTTCCACACTGCAAAAAATAAAGTCAATTTATTTAGTTCCGCAATATTTGATTCAGTCCAGCTATTTCTTGCTCTTTCTGATATTTCATTTTAATGTGATTTCCTGCTAAAAAGAAAAAAAAAAGGCTTGTAGATCCGTCTCCAACTCTCCTCTTTCCCCTTACCATGGTAAGGTTTTAACAGAGCAGCCAGTTTCAGTCAGATTAGATGGACAATTAGCAGTCTCAAACATACACTTTCCCCAAATGTTTCATAAATAAGTGGCTGAACAGAAGGCAGTAACTGCATTATTGCAGCGTGAGTCTGATCTGCGTGGCTGGAGGAACCGCACAGGCTCTCGGTCACCGACCCCTCGCTCCCCCAAAACCCGACTGCCTCTTTTGGGTCTGGTGTAGCAAAAGCAAATGCACCGAAGTTATCTCCCAGGAGGATGCTGCGGGGATCACAACAGTTTCAGCAGCGGATGAGCGAAATACAACTGACTAAAAAGCTGACCGTGGTTTCTAATGTTGAAAGAAATCAGGGATCCTCTTCCAGCCGTTGCCTATTCAGGCAATAAGGCAGTGGTACAGGATTACCTTTAATTATTCATTAAAGTCTATAGGTGGTTCTAGGGGGAATGGTAACTTTCTGACAAACGTAACTGGACTACGGGATCAGTTTTGCATCTTGTATGCACGCTAAAGAATTTTGTATATGGGCTAAACACAGTCTGGATAACAAAAAGACTTATATGTTACAATTGAAGAAAAATCATTACATATGGAGTTTGGTGTTTCTTTTAGAACAGGAGAAGCACGATGGAAAACTGCACAGACTTAGAAACATGCTATGTTTTCTTGCTTATGGGATGCACCAATTTGATTTTTTTTTTTTTTTTGGTCTTGATTAAGCTTCCACTCAGCTAGTATTTTAGTAATGAGTTATGGGGTTTCCTAGCTCATAAATATGTTATCTGCTCTTCAAAGCTAATGTTAGAAACGATCAAAGCAGTGTAATCACCAGGTTCACCAATGCAAAGAAAGTATTTGTTCTCTGCCAAAATCTGCTTTTGTTTTCTTTTGACTTTGGGGGGATCAAGACTGGGCATTCAACAGCCTACAGCCGTCTTTGCAAATTAGTTTGCCATTTGTTATTATACATGGAAAATTAAACCTAGAAGTCCAACAGGTCAAGAGCCATAAGCTTGAATGGAGGAAAACAGCAGCACAATTATGGGAAACAACATATCATACAAAACATCCTCAAAGCTAAGGGGGTATTTTAGAATATTATAAGCTTGTGTGCCTTTCTAACAGCATCCCAAAGAAGAGGTGTGTGCGTGCACCCTTGTGTGTCTGCTCATCTGTGCGTTTCCATCCAACTGAGATCAGTCCTTGAGTCTCAAAATAAGTACAAAAAGGAGAATTTTCCAGTTTGTATCCTCTAGCAAATGCAATTTCCCTCCCAACACACATTAAATTCATTTAGCCTAGTGCATTTTTAATAGACATTATTCATCTATTACCTTAATGAGCTTGTGGTGAAAGCATATTGCCTCCCAATTTTAACAAAAGCAGTCTAATATTGCTGCAGCTTTTTCCCCTTTTGCCTTCTAAGGCAGCAGCATGGAGGGGGGAAGAAAAAAGCTATAGAGACAGATAAGGGTTTTATTCTGTGTCACAACACTACATTAAGAATAAAACCTTCCACTTAAACACTTAAATGAAAACATCGAGAAACTAATTTACCATTTGTAACCACATGATTTAAGTAGGAGCAGCTTTAATTTTCTTCCCATTTTCCTCATATTCAATGTGAGCCCACATTAGATTTCACTGGCTCAAATCACAACACTTAAAGCCACTTTCATTTTCTTTTTGATTAAATAATTGAAATTCCTGTCACTGCCTGCACTTTACTAGCACACAAATTTTATGTGTAAAGATAAATACTCTTTCTTTCTCCCATCCCTGGCTGTAGGCTTTTTTTTTTTTTTTCCTTTTTCTCAGTTTAATCTTAAAAGCAGGCAAGGTTTAGTTTATTGATGGTTCCATAAAATGGATCAGTACTCCATTCACCTATTTCATGGAATTATACCGCTCCCATTAAGTGATTGTTTGGAGAAATTATGGAAAGCCATCTTCTCTAATTTAGCTGTCATCATTGTAAGGTTACTGCTATCCAATCCTAAAAGGACAGGAAGCCTAGTTACTTGTGTGCTGTTCCCTCTCCCACACGCACGTCCATTAACGTCTGAAGCCTTGATTTTTATTTAAGTATTTGTTTCAATTAGGGTAACAAGTTTTATTAATGCTCCCTAATAAGTCACTCTGACGAGATTCAAGACACTTTCCATTGCAGCTCGGGGAATGGCCCAGTCAATATGCAGCATCAATTGGCACTGCCTGTGACGAGCAGTGGACGCAAAGGCGGCTTCTAGCTCAAGGGAGAAACACCTGCAAGGCTCACCCACCTTGGCCGCTTCTAGCACATCTTGCAGGGCTGTAGCAAAACCCATTTCCATTTCTTTTCCTTTTCACCTTAAGCTGCGGGAGAGAATTAGCACCCTTTAAAACACATCTCTGATGGACCCTACCTACCAGTAAGCACGCCGGAGAGGCTGGTGGCAGCTTGCTGTCTTCATCCCACCGGGTCTTGGGCCATGAGGGTGGACAGTTGTCACATCCCCAGGGGACAGGGAGGGTGGCGGTGCTCGAGCAAGGCAATTTCACGAATCCCGGGCTTCGTTATCGTTTCTGGCGTAGACTTTGGAGCCAGCACCCCTGCACAAGCTGCTTTGGTCTGGGTCCTCCAAGGGATGGAGGGGTCTAACTCTGATTAACAGGATTTAGATTGGCATACCTTGGCATCTCTGTGCTTCAGTTCCTTATATATGAAGCATACGTATATGTCTCATGGGTGCCCTGTATTTTCCAGCATCAGCCTCACGATTTAACTCAACACTCTTTTATGGCTACTGACTGCAGGAGATTTGACACAAAATAATGCGTGTTGCCTGAAGACCACAGCAAAAGACCTACAAAAGACATTTAAGTGAATTTAGAGAGACTCTGGAGCCCCCGTTCCTTCCCCTACCTAAATGACAGAGGCTCGTATAAAGCTCCATGTGTCCCCACTTTGCGGGCCCATGGAAGCAAACAGAGGAGACGGAACACAGCTGGATCCACGCTGGGCCCTGCTGTTTTAATCTGCTTGCCTAAGGCATCAGGTTCCTCTGGTCAGGAGGTATCGCAGGGTCACGAAGGATGCGGGAGAGGAGAGAGGCTATTGCCGCGGTGAGGGATAGGGGATACAGAGATAAATCGATAAGGAACTGGACTTCCATGAACACCCAGCTTCCATAAGAAACACACATTATGTTTCCCAGCAAGAACCATTTTGCCATTGCATTGCTGTGAGTTCTTTCCTAATCTGACACTTTGATTTTTCCTAGGCGATGCTTACAAAGTGTAGAGGCCCTTACAGCATCATGCAGGAGAAGTAGCTACCGGGAGGGGTCATGAGGTGCAGGAAGATTTCTTCCTCTTCTGCAGCAGCACGAATAAGAAGGGCAACGTGTGTTGCCTCTAGAGTGAGCTTTTCACTGATGTGAAATAATACAGAGCATGGACAGACATGGCCTGAAATGGCAACGGGCAATGCAGATGTACCAGTATCACCCAGCCGAGCACAACAGGAGCTCTCAGAGCCACAGCCACCACCAAGGACAAGGGTGTCTCTGCAGAGGTTATAAATGAAGACAGGAATTAGAGTGTGAGTCTAAATCAAGCCGATTATAAATCTGGCAATGATTAGGGTAATAAAACTGGCCACTATTCTGGCCATGCAAATAGCTTTGTACTAAGTAGGACCGGCAGCCAGCTCAAGAGCTCCCCTAGTCCATCCCCCTGCCCCAAACATGTCCCACACTTCCCACCTGGAAAGGGATGGCTCTGACAGCCTGGCTGCTGAATTCCGCTCCGATTCCTGCTGCCATAAACACCATGATCTTTAGATGCTCTATATCAGCAACGCCAACCTAATCAGAACTTTCATTCCTCAGCACACAGCAACACCCTCCTATTTTCTTAGAAGGAAAAGTCAGGATATTTTTACAGTAGCAAAATAGCAATATCTTACTGCTGACCTCATACCCCCACCAAAGCAGTGATGGCTTTGAATTTTGTATAGATTTCTTTGGGAAAAGGTTTGTGAGCTTCAAAAGTTGTCCAGGTTTTCTAACTGTATCTCCTGAGCTGATGAAAGACGCTGCCTTTTGCTGCCAGCCTCGCCAAGCTTGTCTCATACACCATCAGGAAAAATGATAAAGGTGACTTTCATTTTCATATAACACGTCAGCCCATCCCACACAATTTAGAAGCCTTCCTAACAGGGTTGAATAGGCATTTTCAAATGGGGAAAAAAAAAAAGGAACCCAAACAAAAACAAACTTTCAGAGGAAAATTTGCCACCAGCATTTCCAAGCAAGCTGGGTGCAGAAGTTAGGGACCTTTCTGTGAGTAAGGCAATGCAATAGGTCAGCCACAGCTTTTAATTCTGAAAGGAGGTCCAAGAAACAGAAGAAAAACATCCTTGTGATCGTCCCTCCCTTTCCCTCTAACTATTCACCCTAGGGGACATTGTTAACATATAATAACTGGGCATGTCAGAATCAATTAGGCAACTCATAATAAAGCAGATGCTGCTATTGTGAGGATGATGCAGTGAAAGTATGGGTATAGGAAGGCCCTCAGCACAGTCCGGGCTAAGCAGATATGATGCTAATTGAATTCTTGCTGGCAATTTTTCACCCCTAAATGAACAAGAAAGAGAGGAATCTTAGAGTCTCATCTGTTTAGCTTGTGAACAGGAAAATGTTTTCAAGCCCAGTAAATGAGCAACCTAATCCACAGGGATGTTAGCAGGAGGGGTTTCTTTAAAAAAAGCAATGCCCCCAAACCCTGATATGCTGAATATGAGTTGTGCCCTGTTCCCACACCACCAGCAGGGCTCAGGGAGTTGGTTATTTTATTTAACCTTAAGGAAACCGAGCATTTCTGCAGTTTTTCCTTGCCCAGATGCTGGAGATCCCACACGAGGCAGTGAAAGGGCTTTTCACCCTGCCATCGGCACGCCAGTCTGCCACTTGCACCAAGGCACTTTCAGAGCTTTAAGGAACCTCTGATGGCACAAATACTTCACATATGAACAGAAGAAGGTCTTAATTAGACCCTGGCCACCTGAATTAAAAACGACTCGTCTCCATGCCCCTTTACTGCTAAACCCACACCCAGAAACCTGCCTCTTAAAACTTGCCGATTCTCTCCCTTTTTCCTTTGTAAGGCTGCTCAGAAGAAGGAAGCTCAGCTTCAAGCCCTGGTGTTTAAACCCACTCAGATGTCCCTGAAGCAGCCTCTGACTACCGAGGAGGTGGATGGACCTGCCGGGCAGGAAAGTTGGGGTGCACGGGGACCCCAGGCTCTCCCCCAAGCCCAGAAAAGAGAAACAAGACCTTTCCCTGGAGGTTTAGATGCTGGTTTGCGAGTTGAGCTTCACTGAACTGAAGGTGAGGAATCCCACGTTTTTACCTGGACTGAAACCTAAATTCCAGGGTTAAACCTGCCGGGTGTTATTTTTTGGCTAACAGCTGTGCTTTTTATTACTACTGGCACAAAAGAAGTGATTTCCCCACCTCACAGTTATCAATGAGCAATTAAGTCTCTTCTAGTAACCCTATGCCGAGAAGGCCTTTTAAATCAAAATATTTTCCATTTGATTTTTTTAGCTGCTAAAGGAAGATCAGGAAAAATAGGCTAATTGCAGCTATCCTAATTAAGCTCCTGCAATAACCCATAATTACACCCATATTTATTACCTTTGTGCTGGACACTTTAACCTGTTGTGGTTTGTAATTAGCATGTCTGCGTGGGGGGCTCTAAGCTAACATCTTCTCTAGCCCAGTCCAGCTAGAGTTTTGATTGCAAGTGTGGAAACAAACTCTGTTTGTGAAACTAATTGGGGTAATTTACAAGGCTTTCTTATTAGCAGCAAACCTAGGTTAGAGAGCTGGGCTGGGTCTTAGCACGCTAGGTGACTCTAAGTGTATTTTATTAAAGAGACATTGCGGCATTACTGCTGAGCAGCACGAACATGGCTTTTTTGGAGCAGAGTTTGATCTCCTCAGATCAATACCTGGGCTTCTGGCTGACCCGCTCTCAGAGCCTTAGCAAGTCACTGCTTGTATTTAGGGGTGGGGAAAAAAAAAAAAAAAAAAAAAAAAAAAATCTCGTGCCTCAGTTTCCCCACCCATAGAAAGGAGATAGCCATTGTTTTAGGGGGTTGAGGGGTCACCCACACAGAATTCCTGCTTCACCCCACTTTACCCCATCTCCACAGCCTGGCAGCCCCTCAGCTTTCCAGTTATCTGCAGCAAGGGTGAGCCCGCAGTGCACTGACAGCGAGCTGCCGCCCTGCCAGGTGAGCCCAGAAAAGCACAACCTGCCCAGAGGGAAGGAAAAATAGGGTGCTTACAGCTCCTCTGGGATGCCCCATTCTCCGTGCAGCAGCCGAGAGGTCTCTCCTTGCTCCCGATGTACGCAGCAAGCATTTGCCTTCATCCTCAGGCTGGGAATGTGCAGGATGCCTCAGGAAAGGTGGGCGCAGCCCAAGCAAACCCACATACTCATTCCTTATCCTCAGAGGCAACGGAGGGTGGTTAAGGTGTGTAGCTGGATGTGGGCACACGTTTCAGAGCAGGGCTAGTTCCAGTTTTTCCAAGTTGTACCCGGGTTTTAATCTCCTTTTGCCTTAAAGCAGTACCAGGCTAAGGAGAGCAGAGCTCAGGCACTGCTGTGTGTCTGCTTGCAGGTCCCTGGAGCTGACAACACATTATTTCAGCTTTTTTTTTTTTTTTCCCTGTAACGAGGGGGTAATAAAAAGAAAATCAACCCCTCACATCCACACGCTAACCCAGAATGATATTTGGGTGGAAAAAAACTAGCGCCAAACAGCCCCAAAAATGCTGAGGAAAGGCTGAAATCCAGCCAGAGCAAACTGCATGAAATACCAGCCCCTGTTTTTGGGGGGGGGGGGGAATATGTTGTTGCACTTTCACTGTCGGGCTGTTCTCTGTGGAGGGGCTGATGTACAAGCTGCAAGCGCTGACGGTGCCCCGAATGGAAACGCTTTCCCTTGGTTGAGCGCTCCTACTCTAATGGAGACACAAATGGGTTTGCAGAGGAAAAAAGCACCCCTTACAGAAGCAGGACTGGTATTTGCTTAATTCAAACCACGCTGACTGCGAGGGAGAAAAATCTCTTTCCCTCTGCTGCCTGAAGGACTCGCCAGCCCAGAGGAGCTGGTGGGGTTTTGGGGCAAAAAAAAGCGGTTGCCAGCCGGTACCTGGAGATCCCCAGCTCAGCTCTGCAGAAACACCCTGCCCTGGTGCCTGGCTCTGCAAGAATCCCGAGGGCTCAAAGGGCCCTGAGGTGTAAAACTGCAAAGTAGGGGGGGTTGTGGCTAAAATGTTCGTATTTCACAGGCCCAGAGAGCTGTGGTTACAGGAATTACTTGATTTCTCAGGGTGCTGCAAGTCTTGAACCCGAGGAGAAAACTGCCTTTACCCAGACGAAGGCTCCCAGACTAAAAACCACTGAGGCTCCCTTGCCGCCTCAAAAACACCCAACAAGGTGGGCTTTGATTTCTGAATCCTTTATTACGACCCTTTTCTTTCTCCCCTCCATCAGTTGCTTTTCCTCCCTGGGTGGTCGGGTAATTTCTGTGGCCTTTCTGCCTTATGTTAAGGGATACGTTTTGGGGTCTGGGTCCCTTTTTCAGAATATGGGGCAGGGTGGGATGACTGCCTGTAAAACCATCCAGCTCGCACGCACAAAATATTTGTGGCTTTCTGGATGGATAAACTCTCCCCTGACAGACTTTGGGAGCTAAAATACAACAAGGGGACACATATGTACTCTGCGCACTGCAAAACCAACGCTATTCTGCCTGCCACACCTTACCCAGCTGAAAAAATATAAAGTGTCCATAGTCTGTATGCAGAGTGAGATAGCAAATGTCTTCAAATAACAAATTGCTGTCTTCTAATAAAAGTGCACTCGTCTCAAATCGGGGGGAGGGGGTCAGTCCTTTGAGGACAAAGTTCTAGATAAGCCCCACAATCAAAGCCACAGAGACTGCAGCAGAAACCAATCAGTGCCACAATGTATTAGTTGTGAAGAAGTTTATTGTAAGACTCAAAAAAAAGTAAAGAAAAACAAGGACTGTGATCTTTGCACTAAACAACACTGCCTTTATGGAAATAGTCAGAGGAAGGAAAGAAGAAATTTGTTAAATCATGCCATTTTACTGTTCTGAAATAAAGGGCACCCAGCACTGCCCACACTTATGAGGCCATTCAGAGCTGATTTATCGCTTGAGACCACAGAGACAAAATCAAGCCATTACAACCTTTTAAAAGCTTTCTTGCAACAAACTAAAAATATCCATTGCTGGCAGATGCAAGCTGTCGATAAGGAATTTAAGAACTCAGTATGAAGAGTGGAAAGAGTGCAAAGTCTTGATAAACATCTCAAATTGGGTCTTACTCAGTGGGAAACAAGTAGTTTATAGTGGTAATTGTAAAGGGCATTTTACATTGAATCAATTAAATGAAAATCTTTTAAACCCTTTTTAAAAAGAGACCTTTTTAAGTTAACAGGTGATTTTAATTGGAACCATGGGACTTGCATCACAGGAGGTAGGTTGGGTTTTTTTGTTGAAATTTTTTTTTTTGGAAGCATTCAATATAGGGGAAAATCGATACACTTCCATCAGCATTTGAACTCCTAGAGTCTTGCAAGTTGAATAGTGAAACTAAGCAAGAATTACAGTTTGCTCTGGTTTTGCGAGGCTTTTTCTAATAATTAAATATGTCTCCATCATAACTCCTTAATTGTGAAAGGTGCAGGAGAATTTATCAAGACTGAGTCACCTTAGGATAATTACTTTTAGTCAGAATCCTCTGCCATAACCTACTACAAAACAGCATACCTTTTTTGAGACAATTTACCTTTAGAGAAGATGTCAAACATCCCAGCTGACAAAATCAAAAGCAGTAATTGCATGTGAGCAGCATTTTACTTAAATTCCTTTTCTTACTTCTTCACAACTATGAAGGATATTCTGCAGAATTACCAGCAGCAGGCAATGCCTGCGAGCCTGAGGGACTAATGCCACGAGCAAAAAACCTTCCCTCAAAAGCAAATGATACTTTCCGCAATTGCCTTTTAGAGCTGGTGAGTTCCTTCCCTTCCCATTGCTCTGTAGTCCATCAAATCTAGCACTATCTGCCCTGCAAAGCTGCAAGGTGTGATCCAGAAACACCAGCTACCTACCTGGGAGGAGGCTGGGGAAAACCAGGGGAAGGAATAACACACGCTCCCCAGGTGAAGACTTGGAACTGGTTCCCTCCATGGAGCCCCGGAGACAGACATTAACTGGGTTGACCTGTGGATCCTTTCTTCCTTGCGAATAAACTTGAGCCTTTGAGTCTCATCTCCTAAAAGTCAGAGGGAAATGTCTGGTGTATCTAATCCCAACAGGGACAGCTGAGGTCTGGGGGCAGGCAGGGAGCTCCTGGAGAGGGAGGAAGGTTTGCAGACCTGCAGGGAGGGTAAAACAGGGGCTTATTGCAGAAAAGGCAGCAACCGCATCACACAACCTACCTGTGGATCCCTCACAGGCAGTTAAACGAAAGCTCATCCCTTCAACAAAAGCAACTAAGTCTTTGACGGTGCTCCCTTTTGCTAGCTTTAAACAGCTACTGCCTATGAATTTAAACGTGTCCATTAGAGACCAACAGAGGAACCAGTACCAGGGCTGGAGGCTGCTCAGTGGAGAAAGCCGATGCAGTACACAGCCAGAGAGCTCCTCTTGTAGCTGGGGAAGGAGCTGGCAGAGAAAACTCTGGTCCCGTAATGACTTCCACTGGCCAGGCAGACGCTCGGGGCAGAGGGGGAAGTATGGGTTTGCTCCCCGGCTTTGGGTGGAAGAAAAACATCAAAGGGGAACTGAGAAGTTCCCCAGGGGAATAGACAGAGGGAGCGAGCAAGGGCAGCCCAGCTTGCCCAGCAGATCTGGCCACCTTCACACAGCAGGAGTGTCAGCAGCTCCTGGGATTTTGCTGTGATCTTTGCAAGAGACAGTGTGCATTCCTTAAAGCAATCCTGGAGTTACATCCTGATGTTATCTCAAATAAAAATGTGCAAGTCTCTAAAAGAAGCATTCAGGCCTCCTGGGTGTGGAAAAAAGCCTGGAGAAATGGCCTGGCTGAATGCTAGGAGGAGTTCAAGGAGGCACAGCAGCGGGGATGGGGCATCCCAGTATCTCCCCTACGGTTCCACCCTTCCCTCCCTCCCTGAACTGTAGGATTAAGAAAAGAAGCCAGCAAGGTTGAAGGCATTAGGCATTGCCATGAGTTTCTTCACTTTACAGAAGCGCTCAGGTCACAGGAAACATGAAAGCCCCCCCAAGTACCAAACCGGCACATACCTGCTGCCTGCTTGACCGACCGTCAGGGGTGGCTTTGCAGCCCTCCTGCCCTTCCCTAACCCCACAGTGACTTTCTTGCACTTGCACACATAGTATTCCCAAACCAGTGGGCGACTGAGCGGCTCCAGAAAGCCGGCAAATGCCTTCCACATGGCGGCAGGGCAGGTGGGGAAACTGAGGCACGGCCAGTGAATCACTGCACAGAGGGGAGCAGGCAGCAATCCAGCCTCCGCATCTTCGGCGTCGCGCCCACCCTTCCTCCGTGGAATTGATGTGCCTCTGCTGTGCACTAAGTGATTAGTCTGTGGCTTCACTGAGTGTAAAGTTATGGAGTGAGAGATCCAATCACAGGCACAACTCCAGTTGTGCTACAGGCCTATTTGAAAGGGTAAGTGTTCTGCATTTTTTTTCATGCCTACAACAATCTAGACAAATAGGCTTTTAAATTAAGCAGTGATTTGGAATATAAGTGAGTGCATTTAAGCTGCTAAGAGATGGAAAGATCCTAATGGCTGAAATATTTGTCATATCACAAATAAACTGGCTGTATCGGGAGCTACTAATATAACTAATTTTTACCAAATCCTTCACTGCTCTGTGATAGAAAATGAGGTCAGCATAGGTTGAGGCAACATAAAATGAGCAGCTGCCAGAAGGCAGCACAGAATACTGATAAAGGACTCTGCAGAAACTGTACTGCCTGCCCACAGAAAAAAGGAATCAGTTTGTTCAAATTAAGATATAGCTTTTCCAGAGCATCCAGGGTTTTAATGAAAAGGTGCCAACAAATACAGACTTTCAATGGATCTGGAATACAAATGCCTGCCGAGATACTTCCTCAAAGCCTCTCTATCGCGCCCTAGACCTGGGTTCACCTGTTTTTTCCACATTTTAATCAGGAGGTCTGTGTGACTTTTGAAAGGCACTGGAGTGCGAGAGAGGGCAGGAGTGTGCCCTGGTGCAGCCGATGCGAGTCCCTGGGATTTCTACAGTTCCTGTGGTTCTTATGGGGCTTTCCAGTCAGAGGAATTAAACCCTGACTTAATCTGCCACTCAGAAGGAGGAAAAGGGAAATGAAGAGAAATTCAGAGGACTTGGCCCACTTTAATAGAAAAAACAACCCCAAAGCCCAGAGAAGTGTCAGGAAGAGCTCTTGCACCTCTAGAGGTTCAGGAACCAAGAGCAGCCCCCCAAAATCACCTTGTTTCTTCCATGCCCCCGTGCAATCCTATTACACCAGTAGAAGGTGCTCTGAGCTGCCGTGTTGAGGGTATCACACCCAGGGAAGAGAGGCAAATTCTCAGTGTCAGAGACGCAGCAACAGACTGTGTTTTGCCTACCGTGCTTTTAAGGCTGCCTCAAACATTTGGGATCAAGTGGGATGCAGTCATGCTGTGGTTATATGTGAAAAACAACATAATCGTTTTCATTCTCATAAAAAAATCAAGAACACTTTGGAAGGGGAATTTCCTCCCTCCTTTAAAGGCATGAACAGCCTGTCTTTGAATAAGAGGAGGGTTTTGGTTGTAATAATTGGCCCTTTTCATCCTTAAACCCCAAATGAGTGAAAAAAGGCACAAATAACTCCATTGGTCAAGAGGTAAACTGAGGCACAAAACGTCTTCCATAAGGGAAGAGACGGAGTGTCTTCTCCACCGTGGCAAAAAACAGGTCAGAGAGGGGAGCAGGACATCCAGTTATTATTCGGAATGGTCTGTTAACACAGGCTCATTCACAGATCAGCCCGTCTCCCTGAGCCACATGAGAGGCTGGCATCGCTGAGAGCGGCTCTCTGGGGATCAATACGCAGAGAGCCTTGGCAGGGGAACAGCCACCACTTGGGAGCATCGGACAATTTAAGAAAAATAAGATCAACATGGATTAGCAATAAAACTTAAAGCTCGCTGCATTTCCTAAATGGAATGGTGGAAGGGTTCATATTTGATAACCATTAAATGGTTTAATGAAATAATTATAACCCAGACTCCTGAGCCCGGCCACAATCAATAACTATGAGCTCTAAGCAACAGCATGATCCAAGTTCTGCCATTTTCACAGTGCTCCCCAGCAGGCAGAGCGTGCGACTATAGATGCGATTGACAGTAAAGTTGCATTAAAACATCCCCATCAAGGGCAATAATAGATTAAAGGCTACTGAGGCGCTGCAGTTGGCTGGTCAATATGCTTTATTTTCTGCATCACCCCCAATTTTGCCACCCTCCCGCATACTATTAGTGGGAGTCGATTTGCTGTCAATGACTAGCCCTGGCAAAAGATGCATTAATGCATGCTCACAAAAGCAGTGCGCATGGCATTATCACTTCACTCACTTTCAAATTACAGCCTAATGCTGTCTCCAGGCAGCTTGTGACACGTTAGCACTATGTGCGATTTGTTGGTATCGGGCTAAATATTTCAAGTCTAAAGATTTCATCAGAGATTTGATGACAGAAATAAACTACCGCCCAGTGGGAAATCATTCCGAATAATAGAATTATACATTGTTGGAAAATCGACAGAAAAGGGATGATGATGATGATGAGGGATAGTGGAAGAATCAACAGAAAAGGGATGATGATGTGGGATAGTGGAAGAAGAGCTGAAAAAGCACGAGGGGAGAAGGAGGGCTGAGCAACAGGCTGCTGAGTAACCCATTTGTCTGCTAACTAAAGGCAGCGTTACTAATGAATCCGGTGACGGGGCAGAGACTACAAGTCAGGTGATTGTCTGTACCTTGCTCCCAGATACCAGGCTTAGGTGCTCCGTTGCTGCTTTTAAACGTCAAAGAACCCCCCACGACACACGAAATGCAGGTGGATATGCCCAGAGGTTTCCTTTATTCTCTGCCGAAGCTCATAAACCAGCCCGTAACGCGTACGCCTCTGCATTCCCTCTGCCGCAGGCTGTACTGTGCTTTAGAGCTGGTGGAAAGGGCCTTGAAAAACCGAAGGCAGGAATTGCTCTGAGGATGAGGGGGGGCACGCAGCGGCAGAGCAGCCCGCCCCGCCGCAGGGCTCCAGGCTGACCCCCAGAAAGCACAGTGCGGGCAGGAATTCGGGGGGCACCCCGTGGCGTGGGTTACGCTGCCCTCGAGCATTGCAGGACCCGGAGGGTCAGCACCGGAGCGGCCGGTCCCCCGCCCCACGCGCCGGACAGCCCAGACGGCCGCTGCCGGACACTCACAAGGCTGGAGACCTCGACCCCGCTTCCCAACCTGGCACCCCGAAGGAGCTGGGCAGCCCTGGCTTTGCAGCCCGGCTGCTGGCGAAAGCCTTTATTCGATGGACGCCGTCTTGGGTGCGCAGCTCGAAGGCAGCAAACCTATTAATCCTTGCTTTTTCAAGGCCCCAGGACCTCTGCATTGACTACCTCCTCCAGCAAGCGCTCCTATCTTTCAGCCTGAACAAAACAGCCACGGAGTCAATCGTGTGATGAAAAAACAGGCACTTGACCAGAGAGAGGAGACAAGTACTGAGGCTTAGCAGCGAGCAGGCTGCTTGGTCTCCTGGTTTAGCTGCATTTTGCCTTCACAGCAAGCCCTTCTGTAATGGCAATTTCAAATCACAGTTTTGTTTCGTGCCCTTTCCTTACAACCAGCTGTTGCTAGCCACCACTGAACACCCAGCTCTCACTTTTCCTGAGCTGTTTTTATGATTTTTTTTTTTTTGGGGGGGGGGGGGGCCTAAGCATTATTTGAAAGAGTTAACAGCACCTTTGCAGTTGGTGGTGGTTAGGAAGTTCCCTCTCCTCCAAGGTAAAAAAGTCAAGCACAGCTTGCTTAATTATCCTTAAGGCTACTGCAGATTATAAACCTGGGCTTTCTTGCAAAACATGAGTGTTTAACCCCCCCAAACCTGTCTTTCAATAATGCTTTCTTCTTCAAGAAACTGTGAAAACTTCTTCAAAGCTCCCTTTCTTTGCATTTTGCAGTATGTGCAGGAAATAAACCCAGCCTGACTCCCAGAGCAAATGCAGGTTTCCCTCCCTCAAGAGCAGAGTGCTTAATGTTTTATAATAAAGCTGTACAAGGAACTTAGAGCTTTTTTCTTACCTCTGCTCCCAGACTCCCTGTGTAACCCTTAGGCTGTAGTTTTCCAAGAAGCTGAATTAGGTGCTTGAACAGGGCTGACAGGGCTGCCTGGAAAATCAGCCTGACTCTACTCCAGCTTCAGCTTCCCACCAGTTAGCAAGAACGAAGGTCTCCCCCAGCTGGGTCACTGACTCCAGCAGGAATCTCCTTCAAACCCAAGCTTAAGCTGCATACCTCTGTCCCAGTTTTATTAAAAATTAAATGCATTCTGGCTCTCTCTCTCTCTCAAACACAGAGAAATTTGGTAATACCCCAAAGCAGGAGCTTTTATAGGGGCAAGCCAGTAACATATTCCTCACCTGTTCTACAAAACAGCCACAGCACTCTATCTCTGAAAAGGGACAACAAAACGCTTTGAAAAGGAAAAAATATTTAATTCACCTGGGTGAAGATGCCTAGAAAGCAGTCAGTAGCAACCAAGCAGACTTCTGAGCTTGTAAAACAAGCCCTTAAACTAATTCCTGCCTTGCGAACAGGCTATGCAGCACGTTTGTGTTACCTGCAAGGGAATCAAGGATTCCTCTTCAACAGAACCAAATTCAGCCTCTTCTGGGGAAATATCAAGTAAAGCCCCTCCCTTAAGCCTACTAACTGAGACATTTTTCATGCTTTACTCTAAGACAGGCAACACAGGTCACCGACAGATCTCAGTTTAGCCGGACTTTATCCACTGACTATTCTTTAGTCCCTAAAGCATCTGAGAGTAGCTGCAGGGAGAGGCTGTCCCTGGACATCAGCATTTCAGACCCCCCTGCACTTCAGTATGAAACCATGCAGAAGAACTATTCCCTCAGCATTTCAACACCAAGCGGAGTGACTTGGAAGAGGTCCTCTGCTCACCACTGAGGCTCCAGTGGGAAGCTGCAATGCCAAGTTCAAAACAAATAGTCTTTCCTGTACAATGTTACTATTATTGGACTAATGCAATCTAAGAGCTTTGGGAGAGACAACCCCCATGAGACCCTCCTGGGAGATGAAGCCCTGGTAGCTCCTGAGGACCCCTAAATAAACTGTGAATTAACTTTGCCCTTTCCAGTAAGGCAGTAACCAAAGGAGGTCATTCATGGGGCCAGGTCTTTCATAGCCCTTAGCGCAGGGGAATAACTGGGCAGCTTCTACAAAAAAGAAATAGTTGCATCACAGGCCATGGGAGCTGAGTGGCCCAAGATGAAGCCATTGCAATAGCTGCTTGGCTGCAAAATTTGCTAGTTCGGAAAGCTGGGAACCTGAATGGGGAGTTTGCCTCCTGCAGAGCTCTCCCGTCACTGTCAGATGCAGCATTGCTACTTCTGTTTGCCCCTACAGAGACAGATCTTGCTCATCAGTAAAGAAAATAAAGCTGAATACTCCACCACTTTGGCAGAAAATGAGATCCTCAAAAGATGCACAAATTAAAATTGGGTAGATGTTACCTGCGTTTGTTTCTTGCACCCAGGGCAGCAGAATTACTGGCATGCAACAGAGAAACATGACAGCTACTCAGGTGCTTGCCCTTGACATTAGCCTCCCCAGGTACTGCTGTGGAGGATTCCAACCTATTACCCAATCCGCATCTCATTGAGAAACACTTATAGCAGAAAAAGAAAAATCTTGAATTTAAATTTTTAACAAAGAAAATGAGAAAAAAATGAATTAAAGTTTTTAAAGAAAAGGAAAGGACTTGAATTCAAGAACTTCTTGAATTAGCTGTACATCAACCTAAAAACAGTTGCCCCGTTTTGCACAGAACTCTTCAGGCTTCTTTGTAGTCATAAATGTAAAAAGTCACAAGTTTGACACTCTTTTCATTCATTTACTTCACTAAAACTGCCGATGTCCTCGTGCAAGCACCGGTGTGACCGCAGCAGCCCTTTCTCTCTCCCCCTCTCAGCCTCACGTCTCCCATGGCCTGACCCTCAGCCTGTACCTGTGCTTGTTCATAATTTGCAGTGTAAAACCTCATCCCTTAGCCTGACAAGACTGGTAGTTTTGAATCATAGCTCCGACAACCCCCAGGAATGCCCTCCTGTAAAAACTGTGCTGGCCTTAAGCCACTGTTTCTAAAATACCGCTTTCCAAAAACCATTTTCATTTAGTGTCCCCTGTGGCAATAAAGGCATTACACACTATTAATGGGAGATGCCGCTACGGACGGAATTAAATGCCATAAACATTTTGGGGGGGAATTTAATTGAAAATGGGGAGGGGGAGGCAAAAAAAAACCCCAACCAACCAAACAGAAAAACCCTTCTTGCCATTCTGTGGTCACAAGCTGCCATCTGCGGGCCAAGAGCCGCCAGTGCCGGCAGACAGCCCCCCCCAAGATGAAAAATGCATTTAATCGTTGGAGTGCAATACTAATCCGACATCATGGCTTTTTTTTTTTTTTTTTTTTTCCCCCCCTCCCCTTATTTTGTGAGACGGTGTAATTAATGGTTCGGTTATTCCCCAATTATCGTTAGGAAATTAGAATAGCCTCCTGGCGACGCAAAGGACATCGCAATCAGCAGGCGCGGACACCATGGGGTGGCAAAGGGACAATCCTGCCTAACTAAGTCACTGTCCTACGCTCAGGTCACCCGCTGCGCTGGCTTTGGCTGGGATAGAGTGAAATTTCCTCACAGTGGCTTGCGTGGGGCTGTGTTTGGGATGAAAACGGCGCTGATAAGACAGGGATGTGGTAGTTATCGCTGAGCGGTGTTTGCACAGATGCCGAGGCTTTTTCTGCTTCTCACGCTGCTCCAGGCTGGAGGGGGGGCACAAGAAGTTGGGAGGGGACACAGCCGGGACAGGTGACCCCAAGTGACCAGAGGGATGCTCCAGACTGTTTGACATCATGCTCAGCAATAAATCTGGTGGAGGGAAGCAGGGAGACAGGACAGACACACACACATCCAGAGCAATGGCATTTGTCTTCCCAAGTCACCTGCTTTCCTGGAGGTGGCCACGATGTGACATAGTGAATGAATTCCGTATTTTGCTTTGCTTACACACACAGCTTTTGCTTTACCTGTTAAACTCTCTACCTCAACCCACGAGTTTTCTCTTTTGCCATTCTGATTCTCTCCCCCATCCTGCCTGGGGGGGATGTGAGCGAGTGGCTGTGTGGGGCTGAGCCACTGGCTGGGGGTCAAGCACAACACTCTTAGGAGATGAAGGGAAGGCAGTGGATGTAGTTTTTCTGGATTTTAGAAAGGCTTTTTGATGCTGTCCCTCATAGTGTCCTTCTGGACAAATTGTCCAGCTGTGAGGTGAGCAGGTACATGATGCCCTGGGTGAAGAACTGGCCGAATGGCAGGGCTCGGGGGTTGTACTGCATGGGGCAACATCTGGCTGGGGATCAGTCACCAGCAGTGTTCCTCAGGGCTCCATTCTCAGGCCAGTTCTGTTCAATATTTGTATCAATTATCTGGATGCAGGAGCATCCTTAGTAAGTGTGCTGATGTACCGAGAGGTGCCACGGACTCTGCGGAGGGACAGGAGGCCTTGCAAGAGGGATCTAGGTAGCTTGGAGCACTGGGCAAACAATAAAGGCATGAAACTGAACAAGAACAAATGCCAGATTCTGCACCTGGGACAGAGTACGGACGGGCACAAGTATAAATTGGGAGAGGAGCAGCTGGAGAGCAGCCCTGCAGAAAGGGATGCGGGGGGGTGCCACTTGACAGAGGGCTTAATAGGAGTCAGCAGCGTGCCCTGGCATCCGAGAGGGAGAACCACATCCCGGGGCACACAGAACCCAGCATCACCAGCCGGTCAAAAGGGGGGATTAGCCTGCCGTATTCTGTGTCAGTGCGGCCTTGCCTTGAGTATCCTGTGCGGTTCTGGGCACTACAATTTTTTAAAAAGGATCTGAAGGTCTTCAAATGCGTCCAGAGGAGGGTTACAGAGCCGGTGACAGGGCTGGAGCACATGGCCTGTGAGGGCTCCGGGTCTGTCAAGTTTGGAGAAAAGGAGGCTGAAGGGTGACCTCATTGAGGGGATGCGGAGATGGAGGTGCTGATCTCTTCTCCCTGGGATCCAGGGACAGGACACGCGGGAACGGTTCAAAGCTGTGCCGGCGAGGCTCAGGCTGGACATGAGGAAGCATTTCTTTACTGAGAGGGTGGTCAAACCCTGGAATGGGCTTCCTCGAGAGGTGGTCGATGTCGTCCCCCCCATGCCTGTTGGTGCTTGAGAGGCGTTTGGGCAATGCCCTTAAGAACATGTTTAATAACATGGTCAGGTAGTTGAACTAGGTGATGGTTCTAAGTCCCTTCCAATGGAATGATTCTATTCCAGTGATGATTTTTATGGACTGCAGTCATGACTTCATGAAAAGTGCTGCTCCGCTGTGCAAGGCTTCACTGGGAGCAGCACTGCTGGTACTAGGGGCAGGAAAGTAAGAGGCCCTACATAATGAATGGTGTGGCACAAAAGATCCTGCAGCTCACACACTGGATTATGCCTCAAGGCTCTTTTTCTTTTTCCCAAATTTCCTGCAGGGTGGAGGTAGCACAGGGGCAGTCTCCCTTTTAACCATTCCACTGATCCAAAGGAAAGGATCCAAAATACCCAATGGGTAAACAGGGCTGTCCTGCTGCAGTGTGCTGACCCTGGCTGAACGCCAGGTGCCCACCGTTCTATCACTCCCCCCTCCTCAGCTGGACAGGGGAGAGAAAATATAACAAAGGGCTCGTGGGTTGAGATAAGGACAGGAGAGATCACTCACCAATTACCGTCACAGGCAAAACAGACTCAGCTTGGGGAAAATTAACTCAATTTATTACCAATCAACCAGAGTAGGGTAATGAGAAATAAAACCAAATCTCAAAACACCTTCCCTCCACCCCTCCCTTCTTCCCAGGCACAGCTTCACTCCCGGATTCTCTACCTGCTCCAGCACAGGCTTCCCACAGGGTCACAGCCTCCCTCGGGCACCCACCTGGTCCGGCGTGGGGTCCTTCCCGGTCTGCAGGTGGAGCTCTGCTCCCCCGTGGACCTCCCTGGGCTGCAGGGGGACAGCCTGCCTCACCATGGTCTTCCCCACAGGCTGCAGGGCAATCTCTGCTCCGGCACCTGGAGCATCTCCTCCCCCTCCTTCACTGACCTGGGGGTCTGCAGGGCTGTTTCTCTCACATGTTCTCACTCCTCTCGCCGGCTGCTGTTACTGTGTCCCAGCAACTTTTTTTCCTTCTTGAATCTGTTATCACAGAGGTGCTACCACTATTGCCAATTGGCTTCGCCCTGGCCAGCATTGGCTCTGTTGGACATGGGAAGCTTCCAGCAGCTTCTCACAGAAGCCACCCCTGTAACAACCCCCTTGCCACTACCAAAACCTTGCCACACAAAGCCAATACACCTGCTAACAATTCACAACACTTTTCAACCCCTCCCATTAGCATTTCAGCAGCTGAGCTGCGGCAGGCAGCCCTGTACATCAGTCCACCCAACCAGGGAACACTCACTTCAGAGGCAGCAATAGGAGCATTAATGAAAGGGGAACAATGCTCTGAAAGCTTGAGCATTGCTGTTAAAAAATAAATCCCTCAATTCTTCTCTGATGTTGAGAAAGAAGTTACTCCGGCAAGAGAGAAAAGTATTTTAAGCCATGAAGTAGCCAGATAAAAAACAACCAGCCCTGAATTGCTGATTATTCTGAATAATACCTCCCTATATAATAATGTGATTTTTATGGTCTAAGAGCTGCAACTTAATGAAAATTACCATTCCACTGCACCAGGCTTCACTAGAAGCAGTACTGCTAGTACTGTATGTAATGTTATATACACACTAACACATAATAAAATACTTATAATAAGCAATTATGTTGCTTCTTACTGTGGAAGAGGCTGCCTAAAGCCACATCCCCAACCAGCAAGGACCTCTACCAAACAAAGAGCTACCTCTTAAGTCACCTTCCCCAAGGGTGGGGGGACAGACAGGACCCTCAAGCTGATAAATGCCCCAAGGACCAAAGCATGATTACCCACTTTCCCTTTTTAGGTATTTTAAAGACACTCTTTTCTGCTGTGGCTCAATGGTAACTAGCTCTGCAAGTTCTCTGAAAACACTACTGGACTCTTTGAAAAGGGTGAGGTCACTCAGCTTCAGTTACCACTTCCTTAACACAGGCTTGCTGCTTTTTTTATCAGGTCTCTTCAGCTAAAGGAAGGGGCCAAGAAACCACACAGATAAAGCCACAGTAGCTCTAGGCAAGAAGTCTTAAATTGGTTAGATCACACTCACCAACTGTTGTGTGATCTTGATCTTCATACTCTACCATCGAGGGTTCCCCCCCCCTCCACTTTTAGTACAGTGGTCAGGACATACAAAGAAGCAGACACAGAAACATTGTGATGCCCATTAAATAGTTTTTATTCTTTAGGACATGAATTGCATTTCCACTTTGTTTACAGTACTGTAAAGTGCAACGGTATTCATCTCCCCTCCTGTGCACATGTTCAAGTATTTAAAATGCCCAGAAAATTTTAGTTTTACAGCAGCTCAGTTATGGAGTTTTATCTGGCAAAATATACCCAGATGTGCCTACAGGTTTGGGTCCTTCAATCTAACCCCCACCTGGGGGTCCTCCAATACTAACTGCTAGTGGAATGCATTGCCCAGTGTCTTTAGTCCACCTCCTCAATGGTTGGTCCAGAAGAAGCTCCACCAGATGGAGGAGCTCCACCACCAGGGAATCCTCCAGGCATCCCACCAGGCATTCCTCCTGCACTCTGGTACAGCTTGGTGATGATGGGGTTGCATACCTTCTCCAGCTCTTTCTGCTGGTGCTCAAACTCCTCCTTCTCAGCCGTCTAAAAAAGACAAAAGCTCAGCACCTGCTCCTCTCACTAAACAGATACAGTCTAAAAGTTAACTAGCACTACCAGGCTTACACATTTTTCACAAGTCTGGACTTATTTTTAGGCCATCCCCACCAAGTCAGACTTGCATTGGGCTAGATGCAAGAGTATTTCTGCTTGGTCTAGTTCCAACAGGACTCACTCAGATCACTCCTAGAGCTTACATTGCTCCTGGAGCAACAGGACCTCATTTTAGGTTAGAGAGAATCATACCTGCAAGCTAGCCAGATTGAAAGCTATATGCTTGCAAGCTGTGGTCGCTCAGACATCCAAGGAAGGTACTTGGACCAACACAAGTCTTTCGACTTCTGGTGGAAACTACGAATGGCTTTGGAATCACTTTCATCACAGCAACCAGTAGCTCTCCTCCATCCTCTGTAGCTTTCGTTGTAGCTCAGCAAGATACCAAAAGCAAACCATGACCAAACATCGAATATGACATACCTGATTCTTGTCCAGCCAGTTGATGATTTCATTGCATTTGTCCAGGATTTTCTGCTTGTCCTCATCAGAGATCTTGCCCTGGAGCTTCTCATCTTCAACAGTAGCTTTCATGTTGAATGCGTAAGACTCCAGGGAGTTCTTGGAAGACACCTTATCACGCTGCTTCTCATCTTCTGCTTTGTATTTCTCTGCTTCCTGAACCATCCGCTCGATGTCTTCCTTGCTCAGCCGGCCTGCAGAACAAGGCAGCATTTCACAGATCATCTTCTACTCAGTCATTTTTAGTGGTGGATTACAACCTCCCACACATTCCAAAGTCTACACTTCAAGCTAGCTTAAGCAGGCAGGCAGCAAGAGAGGCCCATAAGCTATCAGGTGCCCTCATCTTAAACCACATCATGGGCCGCCTTAGAAACTCATGGATTACTGCACTAAAAGCAAGGCTCATGGTTGTCAATCAAGATGCACACGCATTACAACCAAGCCTTGATAGAGAGAAGGCAGTCTGACAAGCCAAACTTACGTAACTAGCCAGTCCCTCCCACCCTCAGAAACACGTGATCCTTACCCTTGTCATTTGTTATTGTGATCTTGTTCTCCTTGCCAGTGCTCTTATCCACTGCAGACACATTCAGGATGCCATTGGCATCAATATCAAAGGTTACTTCAATCTGAGGTACACCTCTGGGAGCAGGGGGAATACCAGTCAGCTCAAACTTGCCCAGCAAGTTGTTGTCCTTAGTCATAGCACGTTCTCCTTCATATACCTAGTAAGAAGAACCAGCAAATTAAGTCCAAAGTTTGAATACACATTATTAAATCATAATGGGGTATTATCCTGAAGTGGCATGGTCGCTCAGACATCCAAGGAAGGTACTTGGACCAACACAAGTCTTTCGACTTCTGGTGGAAACTACGAATGGCTTTGGAATCACTTTCATCATTGCAACCAGGTCTTTACTCACACCCCTCACCAACTGTGAGAACGCACCACCTCTAGCCTAGGATTTACTTCAAGTTAGCAACCACTGGAAGCGTTAACAGGGTCTTACAATTATGTGAGTGCACATCACCAGCTCACGCCATTGTTGCTTGCCTACCTGGATCAGCACACCAGGCTGGTTGTCAGAGTAAGTGGTGAAAGTCTGCGTCTGCTTGGTGGGGATGGTGGTATTCCGTTTGATCAGGACTGTCATGACACCTCCAGCAGTCTCAATGCCAAGAGACAGAGGAGTCACATCCAACAGCAGCAGATCCTGTACGTTCTCAGACTTGTCTCCAGACAGAATAGCAGCCTGAACAGCTGGGGGGGGGGGGGGAAAAAAAAAAACATTAAAAGCCCTGCAACAGATACCCTGCACACTACAGTTAAGCCTACAGCTCGCTCAGACATCCAAGGAAGGTTTTGGCCATCATTAGTAGACTTCTGGTGGAAACTACGAATGGCTTTGGAATCTGATTCATCATTGCAAGTCAAAGTAAGCTTCTTACTGCTTTGAAAGCTTTACGGATTGAGGTGGAACACCTAGGGCTTACACCAGTACTGCTCCAAGACTGCAGTTCAGACAGCACTGAGTTTGCCAAGAACACCACCCAGTTTTAGCACACACAGAAGATGTGAATTTTTGTCATTACCTGCACCATAAGCCACAGCTTCATCAGGATTGATGCTCTTGTTCAGCTCTTTGCCATTGAAGAAGTCCTGCAGCAGTTTCTGAATCTTTGGGATACGAGTAGACCCACCAACCAGCACGATGTCATGGATCTGCGATTTGTCGAGTTTGGCATCCCGCAGGGCCTTTTCCACAGGATCCAGGGTGCCACGGAACAGGTCAGCATTCAGCTCTTCAAAGCGAGCTCTGGTAATGGATGTGTAGAAGTCAATACCCTCATAGAGAGAATCAATTTCGATACTGGCCTGCGTGCTAGAAGACAGAGTACGCTTTGCACGCTCGCATGCGGTGCGGAGGCGACGAACTGCTCTCTTGTTCTCGCTGATGTCTTTCTTGTGCTTGCGCTTGAATTCAGCAATGAAGTGGTTGACCATGCGGTTGTCAAAGTCTTCTCCACCCAAGTGAGTGTCACCTGCAGTGGATTTCACCTCAAAGATGCCATCTTCAATGGTCAGAATTGACACATCAAAGGTGCCACCTCCAAGGTCGAAGATAAGAACATTCCTTTCAGCACCAACCTGCAAGAAGAGATCGATTTTCATAATGCAATTCTTTTTCTACTGCTGGTTTAGCATGTTTACTAGTTGGACGTCAGAGACAAGTCACTCCATAGCATACCTTTTTGTCCAGACCATAGGCTATCGCAGCAGCTGTCGGCTCATTGATAATTCGCAGTACGTTGAGCCCTGCAATGGTTCCAGCATCTTTTGTAGCCTGACGCTGAGAGTCATTGAAATAGGCTGGTACAGTCACCACAGCATTAGTAACAGTCTACACAAAAAAACCCAAGCAAAAGTCAGTTATTATGTTAAGTACTCACACACAGAGAATTATTCATCATTGCATTTCACTTAAGTCCTAAACCTCACCTTTCCAAGGTAAGCTTCTGCAATTTCCTTCATTTTGGTTAAAACCATGGAAGAAATTTCTTCTGGGTAGAAACTCTTTGTCTCGCCTTTGTACTCCACCTGGACTTTTGGTCTACCAGCATCATTCACCACAGTGAAAGGCCAGTGCTTCATATCAGACTGGACAACAGAATCATCAAATCTACGCCCAATCAACCGCTTTGCATCTGGAAAAAATAGTTCGCCATATTAAATATATTCATTCACAAAGTACATTAAGTTATTCCTAAAAAACAATGCACAAAGCCCTAGAACACTGTACATAGCCTGTTATTATTACTTCCTGCCCAGCTGCAGGCACCACTGTTTCACCTCTTGCACATGCACAAACTCACCCCTATCACCTCACAGCCACCACAGCAATGCTACAGCTGCTGTACCATAAACCACAGTGCTGTCTAGGATTCAACCCAGACACTTAGTCAAGGCCATTTAACACTAACTGCCAAGAACAACCTGCAGCAAGCGAATTTTTTAACTGTAAGGCATATGCCTTCCCAGTATATAAAAAAAGCTGAACTATTAGTAACACAGTTATATTATTCAGACCAGAAGCAAATTAGTAGTTTCGATTTCCAAGAGGAAGCTTTAACGCTCCTATCAAGTCAGCAATTCCTATAACCAGGGAACATCTGCCATCACCACGCTAAGCTTCTGTATGTGAAATATGGAAATCTTGCAGCCTTACCAAAAACCGTATTGGTTGGATTCATTGCAACTTGGTTCTTCGCAGCATCGCCGATCAACCTCTCCGTATCTGTGAAGGCAACGTAGCTTGGCGTGGTCCGGTTACCCTGGTCATTGGCAATGATTTCCACCTTCCCATGTTGGAATACACCAACACAGGAATAGGTGGTACCAAGATCAATTCCGACAGCTGGTCCCTTCGACATCTTGCCTGAGGAAAAAAAATTAAAAAAAAAAATTGAACTGTAAAATTGAGCTCCAACTGCAATGCTCCCTGCCTCTGTTATCCCCCGTTTTACCAGCAACCGCTCTTTAGCGCATACGGTTAACGCATTTGAGAAGCCCAACCACGTGGTACAGCCCACGGCCGGGGACTCCATCTCCCATCATGCACCTCCCCGCTCCCATCACGTGGCCGGGGGCGGACATCTTAGGTGCCGGGCAATGGAGTCCCCGCTTCGCGTGGGCCGAGCTTGTCAGGCCATGTGGCCTGGCACAGCCCCAGCCCTGCTGCGACAGAACCCAACCTGCACCCATCGGGGAGAGGCAGCGCCCGCCACCCCACCACCCCAGCACTCGGGGC
>NW_010973209.1:3848536-3849038 GCF_000737465.1 Haliaeetus leucocephalus | reverse complement strand
CACGGAAATCAGAAAAAACCGCCGCTAGGTCGGATTTTAGAGAAAAAGGGCCAACAGCGCACAAGACTCTGCAGAACCACCACATTGAAACAGAAAAAAACACCACCGCAGCGACAAAACGGCCTCCACCATCACCCCCCCCACCCCCCCGATCCCCAGCCCGATCCCCCACAGCTCAACGGCCACTCCCGGTACAAGGGCACCTCGGAGGGCGCTCAGGCCGGACCACGGCTCTCCTCTCCCCCCTCCAGGGCGGCAGGCCCCGTTACCTGAACGGCGCGGACAGGCCCAGACGCAGACAAGGGAGGCGGCTCGACGAAAGCTGCTGCTCAATGAGACCGGTCGGCGCCCGCCCCGCCGCCTTTATATACCCCCTCAGAACCTTCCAGAAGGGCCCGCCTCTTCTCTCCGCTCCAGCCAATCCCCTCGCGTATTCCGCCACCCTTCCCACCAATGGCCGTCAGCCGGAACCCGCTCCCTTCGTGACGCGCACAGGAAGGGG
>NW_010973209.1:3687175-3848526 GCF_000737465.1 Haliaeetus leucocephalus | reverse complement strand
GGGTCACAAAATGGCGGCGCCATGCGGAGCCCGGCCGTCAGCCCCGGCCCCCTTCCTCATCCTCCCCAGGTCGCCGGCGCGGCACCGCCGTGGGCATCCGGCGGCGGGTGAGCGGCTTCCGTGCCCCCGGGAGCGGCGTGAAGGCCGGTCCCTGCCGTGGCGGTCCCGTACGCTGCGAGCAGCGTTGTTCGGGTACCGCTGCGCGCAAACGTGTGGGATTAAACACAATTAACAGCAGGATTAACGGCGGGCTAATCGAATCCAGCCAGAAACGAGCGTTTCGCTTTCCGATCGGAAAGCTGGAGGTGCAAAGAGCATACCGGGAGGAGGGGGGGGGCGGGAGATCACCCTCCGCCCCGAGAGGAATGACGGCATTTTTCATTTTTTGTGCTTCCTACAGCGTTTGCGCCAGTAAATCTCTCTCGGAGCACGATAAGGTATGGCAGCAGCGTGTTGCTGCTCTAATCCTCCCTGTTCTGTTCAAGGCAAAAGGCAGTGTTCTCCGATTTCTCCCCACACCCTCACTCTCACCCAGGCAGAGGAAACCATGTTGTCTGCGCTGTTTAAGGTGACCTCGGTTTCTCCCGGCCTCCACAGCATCTCCAGCCCTACTTTTTAATCCATCCTAAGATTTTTCTCGTCCGTAATCGGTGCTAAGGCACCAAGTGACACCCCTTGGTATGTCAGCGCTGCTCACTGCATGCTCTCAGCACAACTGACTTCAGTGGAAAGGAGACGGAGGCTCTCAACGGTGGAAAACCGTGGCTGTTCAGCGTCCTTGGGGATCAAGCGAGCAGATGGACGACCGCAAACATTAAGCTGGTCTCAGCGCCTTAGGCTGAAAGCTGATCAGAGGTCATAAATCACATAAGGTCAGGCTCTAGCAGGAGCGCTGTGAATTGCATCAAATGTTTACATGGCATAAAATGCTGAGCGGAAAAGTCAGAGGGAGTCGCTAGGAGGAGGGCTACACAAAACTGGTATCCTGGCCAGCCTCCGTGACCCTATACAGTGGGAAAAGGGGCAGAGGAACTTCTATAATCGGGGGTAAGAACTGCGTGAAAAAGCATTCCTGGTGCGCTCTTAACACTGCCCACAGGGTTGGCCTTAGACAAAAGACTCCTGGTGGCTGCTTAAAAATCAAATACTCGGGGGGCGGGAGGGGGCACTAACAAATCTCTCCTTTCAGGCTTATCCCAAACAAATGACTGGTTGTCCTCTGATACCTTGCTGTGTGCAAGCCTGCACCCTGAGACATATAGGAGTCAACGCCTCTTTCTTTCATGGCGATTTTGAGTGACCTCTACTAGGGAACGTGATGCAGTTACCCCAGATCAGCTGGCAGCTGGTAACCCATTATCAGACCACGAACATGCAGATTCTCACCGCCACACACCACCAGGCTCCCGTGACAGATGTGGTGGGTCTGCTGGCCCACGGGAAGTGACTCCTGTCAAGCAACAGTTTGTGGCTCCTATTCTTGCTGGGGGCTGGAACCTGAACCGGAATCTTTGGGTGACAACAGAAGGCGTAGTTTGGAGTTGGAACTTGGGTGTACAAGGTTAGAGACAGGAGGGGCAGCAGGAAAAGGAAAGGGGCTCCATATCATGGAGCACTAGCTGTCACTCTCCTGTGCCTTTAAAGATAAGGGCAGTCAATATGAACCATCACCCTGTATCTGACCAGGTATGGCATGCAAAGCACACTCCACCCTGTCCAGAGTACGCGCTGCTGGAGCACTCACCTCCCAGGCTACACAGGAGATGCTTCTCAGGAATGCACTGCTAACTTGCACTGAATACATTGCACGCCAAGTCTCACAGGAGCCGTGCTGTTAGCAAGGTACTGTGCTTGCATTTTGTTTTTTTAAATCATGAGCAGAATTTCAGTAGGACCCAAGAATAGCACTACCTGCGCCTTGAAATTAAACAGTGACATTTAGATGTGCAACCATACTTTGCTCCACAGACTGATAGCAAGCGAAGGCAGTCTAAAACAACAGTGAGTCAGTGCAGGGAGGAGGGCAGTTTTGCAAATGACTCATTACATTAGAAATTAAAGGCTGTTAACATACTGGACAAAAGTAGCTCATTTACTGTATATCAGAACAATTAAGGCTCAGCAGGCTGGACACTGACAAGTACTGTGTGTGGAGTTTTTTCAAATGATGAATTCCAACATTATTTTTTGAAGCCAATTTAGAGATCTCACGTTAGACATCAAGCACTGCTTCTTTAAGTGTTTAAAACAGAATTGGGAAGAGAGTGGAGATTGTATCAAAGACACACTTCCTATTCACGACAGAAGTGTTTGTTATTTATACAACACTTGGATCTGCATGCCCTGGTTGAAGTTTGAAAATCACACATTTCCATGGCAGTCCCATCCCTTTCCCACCAAGCTCTCCTCCTTCAGTGTGTCAGTACAAACTGATCAAGGTGAAAAATAACCCAAGATTCCTGATACTGTACAAAAGTATGCAATTGCACAATTCCTCTCAAAATGCGTATCACCTAATCAGGATTTTGGATGTCATCAACTCAGGAGGGAGCCAGTAAATAGCATTTCCTCATGAATCAGGGACAGACAGAAGGACACACCTATGAGACCACTGTGTTGTCACTGTGTTTTGTTTTAAATACTGTGTAATTATGTTGCAATTTTTACTCCCAGATTTCAGTAAAGAAGATGGCTGATGATGGGAGACCTCTGCGCAAAACACCCCCAGGGAAAGAAGGCTGAAGCACTCCAAGAGAAATCAACCACAGTTATGTTTAGTTACACTAAATTCCGCCTACATCTCCCTGACCGGAGATTCCTGTTAGCTAGTTAAAAATGTTTATCTGCAGAGAAGATCTAAACTGTCTGAACACAGTTCAAGGTTTCATTGTCATCTCACGCCCAGTTCTGGAGATGAACTGAAACTCAGCGGCTGGTTCAGAAGTAAGGTCACAGATGTGGGAGTGCAGTGTCACTGGAGTTTTGTATCTGTGCCGTGTCTATGCTGGCACTATTAACCATACTAGCTTGAAGCATCTACATCCTCAGCCAAAATACCTCAGGTGAAATAGCTGCATGGAAGTCAAAATGCCATTTACTTCAGTACACCTAAGGTTTCACATATTTCATACCATGTCACATAATTCAGACTGAAAAAATACCCAGGAAAAAGACCAGCTTCCCCACACTTTCTACACAGATATGCATGTAGTCACAAAAATGGTATTTTTGACTCCATACTTCTTTTCCTTGGATTCTGCTTGACAGCATGTAACACATCATACCACAGAAGATGGAACATTAGTACAAGTTTAGTTGAGCTGCAGCACTTCAGCTGCAGCACATTTATTTATAAAACAACCAACAACAAAAAAAAATTACGAAATCATTGATTCAAAGGAATCAATAATAAATATTTGCTTTCCTCTGAGTTGTTCAGACACAGTACAAGTACACCAATTATAGCAGGTAGAAGAGATGTAAGCTTAGTTTAGCTGCTGAGAAACGAAAGAAAGCTACATAACATTGTATGCATTTAATCACACTAGTAATAACTGGTATATGACAGTAAATGCTTTAAGTACACTATTTTACAAAACAGAGTTTGGCTTATGGTTCATTTGCTTCCCTTGTGCAACTCCTGATATTATCATCCGGAGCTCAGAAAATGTCCCTTTGAAAACAGAATACCTTTGAAATGATCCCTTTCTTGTATTTCCTTTGAGTAATGAACTTTTCCCTTTGGGCTTCGTGCTAGCAACTGAAGTGCAGAATTGACTTTGTGTTCACCTGCAAGATCACTGATGTTTAGTCTGAAAAGCACCGCAGCATTTCAGACTTAGTGATTTTAAATCACCACGGTGCCCACATTTTTTAACCAGGACCACGCATCTTTGCACCTTTGTTCCATGGCAGGAGACGGCCACAGTGCTTTTTCTGACACAGCGGGCATGCCTGGGCAATGGGCGCGTGTACCGCCTGCTTCCCAACAGGGCTAGGAACAGCCTGGAACGATCACACACACCAGGCTTCAGCAATTGCTTCCAACTAACTTCTTTTCCCCAAGGTCCATATACCTTTCATCCCATGCAATCAGACAGATAGCTCATATGATAAGGAGTGACTTCTCTGCTCCAGGAGAGTTGGAGACCAGGAGAGGGCTGCCAGAGCTGATCTATCCTGCAGCTGATTCCCAAAGGCCTCCAGGAAAGAGACTGCCAGGAGCAGGCTGGGCAAATTCTCCTAGCCGGCAGCAAGTGGCTTCTAGGCTGTAGACAGAGCATCCTCCTCTTTGCTAATTGCAAGTCTGGCCTGTGACTCAAAGCTAACCTACAGCATTTGGTATTCGGACTGTAGCCAGCTCAACTGTTTGAATTGTTACCCTTACTTTGTGGTAATAAGCTTCTGGTTGCTCAGGCATGTATTCTTTACTGAGAAAAGTGCTCCTGTTTTTATATGCATAGAATAAGTTTCCTCAGATGCAACACAGGTAACATTAAGTGAAATAAGCAACCACAGAAAAAGCCACAAACTACTTTAGCAGTCCTGCTTATGCTGTTTGGGACTTTCCCAGCTCTGGAGTACCTTTTAAGCATTCTGCAGTGCCTAAGCCTTCGGGGTCCAGGAAAAGAGCAACTGCAGAGGAATCACAGACACTTAGAGCTGCTGCTTCCCAACAGTGACAGCCACCACCAAATCCACCAAAACACAGCTGATCCAGGAATGTGCCTCTGGAGTATCCAGGGAAACTGTGTAAGTAAAATGACACAGTATCCAACACCAGGAGCTGTCACAAAAGTAGAAGCTTATCAAACACCTAATACCAGATGTGTCTTTTTTTCAAATCCGTGACTCAGCTGCACAACAGATCAGTACTTTGTCCTGCCAAGGGTGGATAGGTTGACTCTGGGGTAGAGAGAGCAAGTGACGTTTTGGTACATGTGATGAAAATGGGTGACTGCTCCTAAGAAGAGAAGTTCTCAGATAGTATCGGGCAAGTCTGAAAACTATTTCCCATAAGGAAGTAGCCCAAGCAGGGCTTGGCTTTGCTCAGATTGTCTAATATCTCAAGCAAAGAAGCTAGCATTCTGGGTCTCAGTCAGAAAAGTAGATTAATTACAGTTCCTGGAGTGAAAGAATTACAGATCTGTGGTTCTTCTGTGCTGATCCATCTCCTGTAGACTCATTCCACAAATTGCAGAAAACTTTCCCTCCCTCAAATAAAAAAAAACCCCCACACCTCATTTTTTTAAATAGAAAATCATCAGTCCAGGAATACAGGAATCTAGAACCTACAAGCTCAGTGTCTTGTGTGTAGTAGTGGTCAGAGCCAAGTTCTTCAGAGGAAAATATAAATGACAGAATTATGTGAACATCTGCTTCCAGAGGAAGCCTCTGGAGTCCCTACCTCCCATCGTTTCCTGTTGGCCTTCAACTTGAAGTGTAAGACTTTATATTCCTTGGAAATGTTTATTCTGGTTAATTTAATCACATAAAATATTTTATGATTCTTGCAGTTTTTTAAGAGTCTTGCTAAGGTTTAAGCCTCAACAATAGCATGTGGCCCAGCGTTTGATGTATAAATGGGACAACGCACACAAATATTTTCTAATGGAAGCAGCATTGTGCTCGTTTCCCTGTCCCTGGTGTATTTTCCTCACTATGTGCTCTGTCACTCTATCCTTCAATCTTACCTGGATGCCTGAAGGTCAGCTCAAGAATGCTGTTCATTCAGTCTTGGGAAGAGCTCTCCATAAGGCTTCTACAGCATGGCTCACCCCAAAACTGGTGAATTCACAACCTGGCAATAGCAAAGATATCTTCCAAATGCTTCATCCAGGCTTTGTGGTAGATTAGTGGCCCTCGCTTTTGGAGGTACTGCCTTCCTTCTGGATTCAGTGCCCAATTCTCATCAGACTAAGGCTCATTTGCCACAGATACCACTCCAGTGGAGTTACTGCGGCTTTGCAGTGCTGACCATAAAAGCAGAGTCAGGCTCCTGGCCGTATCTCTCTGGGTGCATCATTAAGTTTATTCTGGCAATTAAAGCACCTCTGTTGCCTTGACATTTAAGGGTCCTTTGTCTTTAGTACAGAGATTAGTTCAGACACATGCCTTAATACTGCATCTCTTGACCTTTTTGAGTGATCCTTTCATTTCCACTTTAGTTACAGCCTTCAGAAGTATTTCACTAGAAGACTGAATGCAGAAAACATGAAGCGTCTGTCAGTTCCCTTTGAGGTTGAACATCAGACTACCCTCAGCAGAGTCTGCCTCAAAATCTTCAGATAAGACAATGCATCTTTGAGAAAGTTCTCCGCAACCAGTACAAGAGACTTTTCCCTCCCCACAAAACCTCTCTGGAATATTATGCATCTTTATGTCTCTGTTGATCCCTTTTCAAAAATCCTGAGGTTTGGCTTAATTTCATTTGTACAGCACTTAGCTGTTGTAGTTTTAAAATGCTCAGTGTTCCACTTCCAAAAAAGATAATTTAAAAAGAAGGCTCCCTTTTCCCTCAAAGGTATCTTTCTTTAAAAAAAAAAAGAAATTCTGTATCAGAACCTCCGTGCTGGAGGATGTAAGAAAGAGTTGAGTGGGAGGGCTTCTTGTGGTGTGAATAATCACAAGTGATTAAAATTAAGCTGACCAGAAAGATAGCTAGCTAATCTAACAATTCCTATGTGGCTGGTGGTACGTGAAGTGTTTCTGGACAGCAGGAGTCTCCAGACAGCTGGTGAGCAGTCACACGGTCTGGAACGCTCGGCTTTGGGCAGGCACCATGACCAGCGTTGCTCCCATTTTCATCAGGTTAGCATAGTCGACTTTCTTTGGCTCAATTTCTTTTCCTTCCGTCTCCCTCTGGCTGTACTGGGGAGGAGTTAGGTGGGGAGTAGCTTCCGTTGACAAAGTCCGTTGGCTGCGAGAGGCACTGTTGGCTGTCGACCTGGTTGAGGAGGAACCTGAGCGTGAGCTCCTGGAACCAGATGAAGAGGAACTGGGCTTGACAAGATGGGCCTTGGGTGCCTCTGCATCTTCTCTGCAATCAAACAGGACAGGGCTCAAATACGGGAACAGAAACGCTTATACATTTTACCAGGCGGAATTGCTGCTGCAATAAGGAGTTGCTTATTGAAGCTGCAAATCACCAGGACATATTTGTCTAGCAGTTTGAGCAAGGTACAGGGTTTTCTGAATTCTGTGCTGCGTAACTTTGTGGACTGAGCTCCCTATTGCTCTGCGGAGCTATTGGTCAAATGGATTTAGAGTACATGCTGCACACGACTGGCTCTTTGTGTGTGGCTTTGAGGTCTGTGGAACGAATGCCAAGGGTCAGTGCAAACAGTTCAGCTAGAACTGTCTGCTCTGTAATCCTTACTCATAATGACAAATGACTTAGGACTAGCTGAGACCAGTTCTTCTAGTTTTAAAAAAAATGTGGGTACTGAAAGAAGTGTGAGAAGTGGGCCCAGAGAGAAAGAGAAGAGCTAACAGTCATGCATAAAAAGGTGATAGAAGAGGCTGAAGCTCAAACTAAAAATGAAAAGGCATGCAAGATTTGAAAGCAAAGAGAACAGGGAAAAGAGAAGGGAAGAAATCAGCAGAGACTACCTTCTTGCTGGCAACCTGACCATCAGAGTAATCAGCTGCTGAATGGATTATAGAGATGCCTAATGGTACACAGATGTCGTACAAGGGCAGGCAGTCTTTTACAAATAGACATAAGGATGGAGCAAGGCAAGGGGTTTCTTCAAGGGCAAGAGCAGCTAAAACTCATTCCTGGAAATATCTTTTCCCAGCACTTTCCTTCCTGAGAAGTTTAGGCTCCATTGGCTAGAGACCAATCTCTGCTTAGGGGAGTTAAGTGGCAGACCTCACATGCTTGTAACAGATGAGTTTAAAGAACATGCGTCAGCATTCTTGGTACACCCGCTCAGGGTGAGGCTTCTCAGCTCTGCACGCAGCAGCTCAGGGGATTTTTCACCCTGAGCTAAATCCAGAAGCACAGTTGTTCAAAAGACTCAAGAAAGACTGTGAGAACCTGCCTGCCTCATAGCATTCCCAACAGAAATTGCAATTGGAAAGGAAAAAAACCCAAACCAAACCAACAAACCTCTCAGAACCACAATGGACAAGTGGGTTGAATTTAGTACTGGAGAGGATTATGCAAATGCTTTTAAATGCTGAAATTGCAAGCATGAGAGAAAATATTTTGTTGAGTTTTATGCTAATTTGTCCGGGGCGGGGGGGGGGGGAGAAAGGGGGAAGACATTATCATCTATCTAATTTTCTGGAAAGTCTTCACAAAGATTCTCACATTCAAGAAATGTGTCACTGATATTTCAGGGAGACTTTAAAAGCTTTTTAGAACAACCTTTTAAGACACTTATACCTAGGTTACTTAAAACTGTAGTGAAAAGATGTGTGAAATTGAAAGAAGGGAGGGTGGGAGGTGGGGGATTAAATAAAAGGCGTTACCTGATTTCATTTGGTGCCTCCTCTTCCTCATATCTCTTCTTTTCTTTCCTCCTGATTGTCAGCCTCACCACCAGGAAAAGGAGGGAAAGTCCCACCACCACGCCACAAACAGCTCCAGCAATCATGCCGATATTTTGTGCATCTGTTGTCCAGAAAACAAACATGTTAGTCACTAAACTCTCACTAGGGTCATATGGTCAGATTCTAGTCCACACTACAACTTATAGCACTGGGTATAAATCAGAACAGAATGTATTAGTCTACTTATTTAGGCGTGTCTCCACACAGAAGTTGAACCAGTTTATCTTCAAGTATTGTTTCTAAACCTGAGCTGACAGCGGGATAAGTACTTACCTCTGGAAGGGTGGGATCACAAGTGTTATGCCTTCAGCTATCGGTCAGAATTGCAATGAGGAGGGAAAATCCTCTCATAAGAGCACAGAACCACAGAAAATACAGAGACGGACAGGACAACCCACTTGCGAAACAAAGCACCAGGCAGTTTGCTAGAGGCAGAAGAGTGTTTGAACTACGAGTGTTTCCCCATGATGATTTTTCTTCCCCGTCAACTCACCCTGAAATGATTACAATCCACTTGCAGAATGAATTATTCAACTGGGGGAAAAAGTGACCTGAGGGCGGTAGAGAGGAAGGAGGAAAGGAAGACCATATTGTGCAGGTGTAAGGCATTTTTCATCCAAAATAACAAAGTTAATGAAAGGATACTTCCTAGTGTATATGGGCCCTTAGTTAATACTTTATGACAACTCTTTTGATAAGAGTGGTTAGACTGGGTTTGGCTGAAAGTTGTTTCTGTAAGGCTTGTCCCTATGGAGGGTTTAGCAAACCAAAGTGAGGTTTTTAAACCAATTCAGTTCAATTGGCATAAAAGCTGCCTGGACGCTTTTACTTCAGATGCCTGAGGCAGACAGGTTTTCCTTGCTACATGACCATATTCCAGTTATTTCAGGCCTGGCTGGGCAGAAAAATTCCAAAGCTATGGAACCTCCAAGAGACTTCTCTACTAGCAGTCCTTTATCACAGCACTTCCAGCTTCTGCTGACCTTCCCTGAGAGCTGTACATAAAAACCTGCTAAACTGTATTATTTGGATTTGTCCTCAATGCTGGTGCTAAACTCCACCCTTTTCCTTGCATGCATATGCAAAGGACATAGGTACCTAGACATGCACACACTCTTATTGGTGTTAATCAGGTAGGACACTGATTTTAATCTCTGGTGTTCAGGACAGGATTTATTAAATCTAGATTAAAACCAAACTATGTCAAAAGTTGCTTTTTATTCTGCACACCATTTCATGACAAAGTCAGCCTTTCCAGCTGCCTTTAGATAGTTCACTGTCCCAAGTGCGAGAGAATTGGAATTGGAATGATGGAATATCCACACCAAGGTTTTATGCTTGAGAGTGATCTCATGCAATCACTCCACCCAGAAGTACCTCAAAAGCTGGAGACTCTGGAACATCTCACTCAGTTTTTTTCCCCTCATATTTTCATTAGTCATTCTCAAAATCAAAATTTCTAACAGATGAAAACATCTGAGCCCAAATAATGTATTTACCCCTTCTGGTTATACAAAGGACTGCTGTACAAACCGTAAGTGTGATAAATATGGGCTACTTCATGTGATTCAAGTAAGAGAGAGCAAAGGCATGGCACAGAGTTTACCAGTCAAGATGAGACAGCTGTGAAGCAGCACTGCTTTATACAGTGGTGCAAGTACTAGTTATGTGCCGATACTTACGCTGCACTGTCACTTGAACAACACAGCTTTCTTGTCCAGCCTCGTTGGTGGCAATGCATTGGTATAATCCTGTGCTCGTCTGTGTAAGATTCTTCAGTAGGACTTGCCCAGGATTAGAAATGTCTGAAACGGGAGAAACGCCACCAGGATTAATCCAAAAAGACTAAGAAACCTTAACAGCGGATAGGACACAGAAGCATAAATTGAACTTCCAGATCAAATCAGTTCAAGAGCAATCAATGACGCCTCACAAAAGATCATTTATCAGCCTTCAGCAAAACGCTAAACAAACTCTTCACGCGCTTCCTTGTTCAGGGTGGAGCACACCACAAAGTCCAGCTGCAGTAGGGAGAGGTACTGTTATATCGTTGCTATCACTGCCACCAAGTAATCCCCATTTAAAAAGCAGGCACTTGACTCTCAACACGCACGTACGTGTGGGCGGCTATCTGGCTTTGAGCGTGCTGAGAATTCTAAGAGGAAATGACCTGACTTACTGACTCTTGATGTAGGCGGGAGATGTTCAGCTCTCTCGTCTTCCTCATTTATGCGCTGCCATCGGTAGGAGATGGGTGCAGTGCCAGAGGCAGAACGGCACTGCAAGGACAGTTCCTTTCCTTCCAACAGCTCCCCTTCTAGCCAGCATTTGGGCTTGGAAGGTTTTTCTAGAAGAAACAGAAGACAGGTCATGTAAACGCAGCAGATTATTTTCTTGGTGGAAACCCTTTCTTTGGCAAAGTATGTAATTTAAGCAGCTTCCAAGAGCTGCCATCTCTGGAATTCATTAAGGAATTACACCAGTGATGTTTGTTAGGGGACTTTAGCTGCAACTGTGTGCAACTTCATAGTCTAAGAAGTGGAGCTGGCTGGCTCAGACATAGAAATGACACGTTATAATACTCTGGGGCAATTTGCCTCATGGATACCTGCATCAGGAGCTGTATCACTGTGTTGCTCTTCTAGGTACTATTTAGAGAACATCCTTTCCCTCCCCCTACTTCTCCATTTCTTCCTTCTCCCCACAGCATCCGGCAGGATGACAGTGTACATGGAAAAGCCAACCAATAAACTGAAATCAGGGAAGAGAAATGCTAACCCCGGCAGCTTATTTGTCACTTCCACTGACTTGGATCAGTTTGGGGTCCTGGGACATGAACCCAGAGTCCTCAGCTGGAGATCTGGACAGGGCGATCGCCAACTAAGCTAGAATATCAGTATAGTTTGTGTGATGAGATCATAGAGATAATTTGGAAAGAACAGTTCATATGATTTTGCAGGTCATCATACTTACCTCAAAACAGTTCTTTAGGCTCTTCCTGCGTCCTGGCCTTTGCCAAAAAATGCAAAGGCAGATACGGAACTGGACAGTGAAACCTGATCGTGAAATGTCTTTGTATTTATACCCTGCTGAAATAAATCTCTCTCCAGGAAATGAGTCTAGCAATTTTTTTTTCCTTGGAAGAACAATAAAATGACCTTACCTACAACCTTCAGGGTGATGCGAGCCCATTCGTACTGCCCAGCATTTTTAACCTTACATATGTACTTCCCTGCATCGCTGGACTGCAGTGATATGATTTGTAAGGATGCATCTCCAGCAAGGAAGTTGGATGTGAAGGAAACACGCCCCTTCTGTTCTTCATTCAGGTCATCATAAACACGTCCTCCAGAGTAAGTGATCACCTGAGGAGCAGACAGTCACTGGTCAGCCAGCTGTAAATTTACTTTCACACGGAACAACAAATCAAAGCATTTCCAGGAACTGCAGAGTAAGGTTCTGCATGGTTAAGTGACTTGCCAAGGGTCACGCAGGAAGCCTGTGCCAGGGTAGAAAATTAAACCTGCATTTCAAGTCTGAAACTAATACATAAAACTGTATTTGTGCTAGAGATGTATATTGGAGCATTTATACTAGTGTCAAAATAGACATCAGCTTATGCCACAATATATAAAAGCAGTCCTTAATTTTGGTGGGTTTTGGCTAGGTAATTTAAGCTACTGCAGAGCTGATTTTATAAGTATTAAACTACTATATTTTTACGTGAAACCAAGGTTTCAAAAACTGGGCCTGCAAAATCGAAGGTCATTTTTGAAAACCTGAAGGGCAGTTCTGAAGTTTGTCCAATAATGATTACATAACAGTGTTAGTTTAAAGAAAACTCGATTGTAACACAACCTGTTCCAATACAGCATGCGTGAATATCAAATAAGTTTTACACATTATAAATCTCTCTAAACAAATCAGCTGTTTTCTAAACACTGCTTACTTCATCAGAATAACTTGCAAAGATCATCACAGAAGTCTTTTTAAATCAATGGCTGCTGCTGATGTCAACATAGAAATAAGACGATTTTCTCAGCAGATACTAATTGTGGCTCAACCTACCGCTTTTTGCACTGTTTCGGAAATGTGCAGCAGCCACTCAATATCCAGGCTCCCTTGCTCCAGGAGGCCCAGGCGGTGATGACAGGGCAAAGTCACGTTTTCTTCAGCTACTCTCTTAAATTCAGTCTGAGCCTCAGACAGCCAAACAGAACAGGAAGCTGAAAGACAGATGCCGGTGGTCAGAGGCCAGGATTAAGGATGCATCTCTGCACTGAAAAGCGTTGCTAGCTTAGATTTCCCTGGATTCTTCCTCATTTGCTTCACAGCATCAAAGAAAACCCAACAGCTTGGCTTCCTGGACAGATTGCAGCTGATTAAAAGGGACATCTATACATACGTAGGTAGTTAGTTTCACACTAATATTTAAGCACGAAGAACAGATGGCTTCACACTCCAGGGCTGTCAATACCAAAGTTACACCACATCCTCTATGCACGCAAAATTTCAGATAATCTCCTTGGTTTTGCCTTCACCTTTTACTACCTTAATTCATGAGCAGTATTTCCACCCAGAAGACCTTCAGAACCCATCCCTTTATTCCTGTGTCAGTCCGGCAAGGCTTGGAGTCTCTTTCCTAACGCTAGATGATGTTTGCTGTGTGCATTTCAGCACTGGAAATAAGAGACCAGCCTGGGAACAAGAGGGCTAACCTTAAGAAAGGCACGGTACAAGTAGGCTAGTGAAGTGTCTTTGAATAGCAACGTCAAAAAAAAAATAAAAATCATAACTTGTCAAAAGGGGTTTGTCAGGATTAAAAAAAAGGGGGGGGGACAAGACGAAATTGCCAAGCTGAACCACTAGAGGGAAGCAGAGCCTTTTAAATGTTACCAGTAAAACCCCAAACGCATGTTAACTGCCTAAAACCTGGTCCAGGAGACGGTGCGCCGCAGAGAAACACGATGTTCAACCAGCACTGCGTCAGTCACTGCGAAACTCGCAATTTCTTTCCGAGTTTCTTTCTATACTGCATCCTTACTAAAACTGAACAAAATCAGGGGTAGGTTCTTGGCTTTGCCCATCTCTAACTTTTGATAACACGTGGACTCACCATGGTTAAGTTCAAACTCAATTAAAATTGACCCAAAAGATTAGAGGTGTGGAAAATTACAGGCACTTAGATCAGGGACACCCCCAGGTCTGCTATGACACCAAATAAAAAATTTTCCAACCAAGTTTCCATGGGGATTTCTGGGGCACAAATACCATCTGCCTTTTGCGTATGAATCTTCAGAGCGCAGTTGGGTTGTTCTTAAGTTTTTCTGTGCAAGAAGAGAGCCTAAAACTGGTTTGGTTTTGCCCTCTCTGAAGTGAGATGAAATGTCTTGCTTCTTGGACTAATTACCGTGAAACCGATGAAAACCAGGAGAGTTGGCAGCACCAGGGAGTCACATGTGTGATTGAACACACAATCCTGTGATTACATAGCAAGATTAGTGGCAAGAGCATAAGCAGCTCTAGTTACATAGGTTGAATGTGTTCCTATACTTGTATTTAAACAGTGGATCTTAAACCTTCCCTTTACCTTTAAATGAAGAAAAAAAACCCAAAACCAGGAAAAATTAAGTCCAACATGGCTCTTCCTCAGCTTTTTCTGTTGCTTCAGGACCAACTCTGGTTTTAGAAAATTCATTCTGCTCCTGCTCCCATTCTCAGATCTGCCTCTGAGTTGTTAGCATGACCATCCCTCAGCTCCTGAGCTTCTGATATTTAATCGATACTTGCCAAGCAATTCTATGAAAGGTATCATCTACTATGTGCACGCACATATACAAAACACTTGGAATTTTAAGACAGGTGAAGTCTTGCAAAGGATTAAGCTCTCCTCCCCTGCACAGATCTCTGCATGAACTGATGAGAGTAAAAGCTCCTTTTCAGCCACATTAGCTGTTTTCTTTAAACGGAAAAGTAATCCAGCTTATCACTGGATGCACTAGTCTCAAAGCTCCATCTGCCAAATACAATTATACATTCTGCCTAAGATGAATGCCTGCTTTCTCCTACAGCCCACATTGCTGCGGGCTGCCTTCATTAACACCGACGCTCACTAAATGAGTGATCAATAAGTTTAATCTAAGCACCATGCTAGTAAGCATTCACATAACATTTGCAACATTTTCAAAGTCCTGTGCCAGCAGAGCACTGAGGTTTTGTGCACACCTCACAGGGTATTCTACATTTTCAAATGTAGTTTTACATTAAAAGCCTTGACCAGGATTATAAATCCCTTTTGAGGGATTCTAACAAGCATCATTTTCATTCCTCTCTGGCTTGGACAGACTGTTTTTAGGAGACTTGTTCTGGTTCTTGTTGCCCCTAGCAAACATGGTCTGGATTTGAGAAAGAGCCCTGTGCTCATCTTCTAAATGGGAGTAAGATCAGGGAGACATCCAGCGAGATGGTGACTGCAAGTTTCTAAAGCACACTTTGTTTTTTCAAAGGTACACACAATCAGAGATAATTTGGAGCTGATTCACCACTGAACTGATAACCAGATTGTTGTGCACATTTCCTACTTTTTCATGACATGTCAGTCTTACTAAGAAAAAAACCCCCAACCAACCAACCAAAAAACCCCAAAACTTGCCCCTTTAGTCCTTATTAGTTCTTTAATAATGCCACAAACTCACAAGGAAGCCTGTAAGTTTTGCAGGTGTTCTAGACAAGACCCTCACTTTATTTTCTTTCCAGTCGTTTATACCTGTACAGAGTCAAAAGGAAGCTCAAAACACAGCTTCATAAAAATACCCAAGATAGGGTGCCAGTTATGGAAATTATGCAAGAAAAATCCAAAGAAAAGTGAACAAATCTCATGCCTTGCAACAGTTTGGGTAGGGTCTCACTGTAGCAAGCAGAGATTAAATGGAAATTTACCTTTAGATACGTGCTAGAATTTACAGTATATGCCTCAGAAAGAAAAAGGAACTAGAAAATAATATCCAAGTCCCCTCTAGGTTACTTTGTTTTATTATCTGACAAAGAATAAATGCTGTCTGAAGTTCTCTTGCATTTGTGTAGATGACACCTACAAAGAACAGGTCAAAGAAATGAGATTTTGCTCACAGTGCTTTTACCACCACCAGCCCCACCAGTTTAAGTTTCATTTAAACGAGTACTAAAGCAGAGTGTCTGCTTACGGACAAGCCCCTACAGCGGCAAACACCTCCGTATACCGGCCAGGGGACACATTGGCTAGATTGCAAAAGCAGCTTGGTCCTGGCATGGGCTTCTGCTCTGCTAGATGGGGTGGCCCAACTGGCTCCATCCCTTTCCCCCTTCAAGAGCTTCGCAGCCACACGAGGGCAGAGCCTGCTCAGAGCAACGCCTTAAGGGCTGGCTCCAGCAGACAATAGATTAAGACAATAGATGGTTTTCGCAGAAGTCGGATCCAAGATATTTGCGGGCTCCGCAGTTCTTAGCCCCCAAAAACCTCTTCCCCTTCCACATCCCCTGTGCGGGCGGCTCTTTGTGCTGCAAAGAGCAATTCGGGAATTGCTTCTTTCAGCTTTACTCGGCCTATGTCCCATGACTTCAGAAGGAGGTTGGTTTGTTTTTCCTGCGGAGCAGGAATCCTAAGCTTATTGCAACTGCAGCATTTTGAAAGCATTGGCCGTGGGCCTGAAAAAAGAGTCTTGGGTGCAGCGCCAGGCTTGCTGACACACCACAGGCAATGCAATGCTCTGTACTTGGCGGGGAGGAGACCACCGTAATATTTAAACATTTGCTCTATTGTTCAGAGGACAATAACTCACCCAACACCCTGCAGACAGTGGAAAAAAGATTATTGCCTTTGATCCCTCACTCATGTTTTAAATATCCAAGAAATACAGAACAACAAATACTTTAAACAATACCGAAGCTAGCGCACCTAAACAGACAGTACCTAAACAGCACAAGCATGATGTACTAGGGGAAGGGCGCAGACTGAGCCAGGGCACACAAAGGATTCCGAGCCCTTTCAATAACAGGCCATCCTGCCTTGCCTGCATAACAGATTTTAAAGAAAAAATTGTGGACAATATCCTGCATCTTTCTCGTGCAAAGATGCCAGTCACAGTCAATGTATTTCCTAGAACCCATTTCAACATTTTTAATGGACTACTGATTTTGAGGGTTTGAATTTCAGAAAAGTCAGCCCTTTTAAATGGATGTAGAGGGAAGGAACCATCTCCTAGGCAATGCAGCCAAGTGCTGAGCAAATTGGGCCTGTGTATTTGGTCTTATCACAGATTATGACCGTCCACAATAGTGTTTTTCTTGTCTGAATCCTTAACATGATCACATATGCTTTCATATCCATGCCATTATGAAGCACAGTTTATTCTCATGCCCATTCAATAACAAGTATACGTATATACACAAATGCATATATATACCAACAACATCAAATATACATAAACATACAAGCAGAATCAAAGTGAAAATAAATGTTTTGCTGACATTTTTATTTGTAGGCAAATTCATGTGCTAAAAGCTAAAGAGCTTCCAGATTTAAATCTTTCATTAGGTTCAGAAGAAGGTTTGAATTAGGGAGCAATGCTAAATATAGGTTATACTTTTTTTAAAAAAGCAGTAAGTTGTGCTATATCACTGCACTGCTGGAATTAGGAGGAACAGCCCAGAAAAGATTCAGAGAATTGAGATACAAGAAATCCATAATGATGCTTTGTAAACTTGGCCCAAACCATACCTACACCAAGTTCATTTAAGATATGAATATCCAAAATGGGTCTTGAAAAATTTCAGTTGCTCCAAGAACATTTTTGAAGTTTATTTTTCAGCTACACTTTTTATAATTTTTATTTTGGCTTTTTACCAAAGACAACATTTGCAATAGGCTATTCCAAGACGTTCATGTCCAAGGAGAAGCAGAAATGCAACGTATAATTTTCCTGCAACTCGGGACATCCTGTACTAGCACCTGACTGAGGAAAGGGACTCAGAAGCAAATGGCTCAAACCTGCTGCTGAGGAAAAAAAAAACCTTCTTCAATACCAACAGCAAAAGCAGGAAGTCCAATAGTATCTACACACAGAGTTTATAACACTGCCTGGACAATTTCCATTTCACCTGTGATAGGTGCTCTGTCTGCTTTTGTTCATTAATATCAAAAAGTTTCCTGGATGAAAGCGTGACACGAACGGTGAATGGCTACTGTTGTCAAGGCACATCACATTCTTTCTGAAAGAACAGTCCCCTACAGACAAGTTCTCAAGTGTAACCAGTAATTTTGTGGTCTGATTTTGAGTCCTTCTTGGGATACTCTTGAACATTATTTTCACATCTGTGTGATTCCACTATTTGAAAATGGGGTCCTTCTGAGAAGGAAGTTTTCGTCCTGTAGTCCTCCGAGTAACTCACACGTTCTTCTCAAAATCCAGGTAGGCTGTTGGAAAAAAACCACCTCAGTGCATCCAACAGTTCCATGCTATAGCTGGTCTCAGCTAGATCTGCAGGCTGAACTGCTTGTGTAAGCACTTCATTTTAGTCAAAATGATCCAAATTAGCAAAAACTTTCTACTTAAACATTTTAAATTAGTCCAAAGAGAATAAATATCCAGAGAATTATTCAGGCTTGTAGTGTTCCTCTAGCTGAATAATCCTGCACATTTGACTCACTCTTGTGCTAAAAACATTTATCCCACTCAAGAAAGTATTTGAAAACAAAGTATGTCTAAATTAGATACATACAGAAATAATGTTTGACAGTTAAGAAACAAAAAGCACAAGACAGCCTGCCATGTTGCAACTTTGAACCACTCCTCCATGCCAGGAATTTAAGATGTTTCACATCTGTTAGAGTTTGATCTTGCTACAGTCTTGTAGGAAATTATTTACTAGGCTTCTTTATGGAAAAGCAAAAGCCTGCCCCCACTCTGTTCAGTCATAACGAGCAAAATCTAAGCATTTTGCAATAAGCAAATTTAGAATTTTACATGCTTAAATAGGAGGCTGACAACTACTTCTATGGCCAAAGAATTACATCTTGCGTAAAACTTTCAGAGATGCTTGAGTGACTTGAAAGCTCAAATCAGCTAAGTGCTAAAGACACTATAGACACTAATTCTACAGTTAAGCATTTAAGTCTCAGCAAGCCTTAAAATTAAGGTCTCTATTGAGAAACCAAACACTTCCCCCCCCACTATTACTGTTCAGTAACGATGACAGACACATGCACATTAAGGCTTTTATCTCCCCTTTGACTCTTTTCCCCACTTCTGCTGTGGATAAACCAAGAAAGATGGAAGATACCTATGTTGGTTTGTTCCAGAGCTGTAAGGAGAACCCACAAGGTCAGCACCCCCTGCTCACCCTCAGACCACACTAGCCCTAACAGTTAGTTACCCTGACAGCATTTTAGGCCAAAAGAAATATAAAGTGGTGTCTTCTTACAGACAGCTATTTTGCATTCTTTGCACAAGGGAGAAGCTGGGGGAAGCCAAACTCTCCTAAGGATAATTAACTCAGCCAAGGCTGTGCTCTGGGACATCTGCTTTCTGTATTCCTTGGCTGGCAGAGACATAAAGGCCAAAGGTCGCCTTCTCCCGAGAGCTCGAGTGCTCCAAGTGACCAAGACCTGGCCCCCAGTGCATGCTGCCTGCAGCCTGCTCCCCTCTGCCTCCCTTTGATTTCAGGAATTTGGTTGTGAAGCAAAAGCATCTCAAATAAGAAAAATGTGAGCTAACAGTCAGCTCCCACTGGAACAGGCTCACTGTGTTAAAATAAAGAGGTCAGCCTATCCCCATCCATATCCTCATAGCATTGCAGAGGTTCTCTGTAATTGGAACCACATGTGCTTGGGGCTGAGGTTTGAGGAGGCTGTTAAAACAGAAAGCGAAGAGGAGGAGTCCTGCACATTGCTGAGTTTCCAAGGGGTGACGTGAAGCATTTGGAATTGAAACCGCCGAGGAGCTAGGAATGCCCAAGGAGAACAGAAAATGCAACACTTCACAAAGCAAAGCCTCTGATTTTTAGAAATTTGCAACAACCAAGAGTGCGGGAGGGACCTAGAATATGGCTGGTGATACACAGGCTCCTACCAACAGAAATATCACCAGCTGTGGAAGCACGGACAGGAGTTGGCCACCAATACTTCCCTGGGCAGTCTTGGATGAGGGGGAAGTGGCGTAGCTGTTACCAGCATAGTGGCAGTGCACATGATGTGCATTCTAAATGCACTACGTCTTCATGCTGGCCCTAGGCACGAATGAGGTGGTTCTCCCAGTGCGGGTCTGGGTCTCACAAATGGTCCCAGCAGCAAGGATGCAATATTCCCTGGGGAAAACTCAGGGTTTCTCTAGTAGATTAAAGACAGACGAGAGACTGATCCTGCGGTATGCGGTAGCCACACGCAATCTAAGGATCCTACCTATACATTCCTAGAATCAAGAGGTAAAATTCTGTCCCTGAAAACGCCAGCAAGAAGTTTGTCTTCAGCACCACCACACACAATTGAATCCAAAGCCTGGAGACACTTTGGAATATTGGAAAAACATTGAAGCTTTCCATTAGCTGAGGATCTTCACAGGCAGCCAGCAGCTATGTATGTACTGTGGCTGTCCTCTTCCTCATAGCATTTTAAAATCAAGTGCAAGCAGGAGATTCTGGGTTTACATCCCTGGAGACCAGAGAACAGAAAACAAGGCATCAGAACTGCATCTTACTATTTAATGGTTCACAGAGCCTTTGTACAGAGGAATGTGTGAAGTCCCTTAGCCTTTAGTCCAGGCAATTTTATCAGTAAAGTGGTCCAGGTGTCTTCTGTTTACAGTAACACAGCTCAGCTAAGCCTTTCAGTAATGCAGCTGGTGATTTCAAGCTGTGTGGACTAGATCTGTACAGAGAGCTTGTCAGTACATCTCACAGATTCCTTGGGGGCTGAAGCACCTATGGCTGTCTGATATTCCCTTTCTCTGCAAGAACCTCTGGGCTGCTTCATGTACCTTACAAAGCTTTGCATTGAGGCAAGCAAGAGAACAAAGACATTCCACCCCTAAATATCAGAAATTTCACTCCTTTTGCCTGGTTTCAAGTGAGGCTTGAAAGTATGGGAAGAAAAATGGTTTCAGTGATAATTTCCAGGGTGCCTTCTGTCTGAGAAGTATGCTTAGGCCTCAGTCTTTCAGTGAGCCTATTGTTGCTGTCAGTTCACGGACATAAAAATGAAGGCGCACAGAAATGAAGTTATCTGCCCAAGGCAGACACCAAGCAGAATCCAGAATACAAACCCAAAGAGACAGCAACAAAACTGTTTTCAAAATAGTATTTGTCCGTCGGATCTTTCTTCACCAATTTCAAAGTCCAAGGAGTAGGTTGCATCAGCTGAGGTAACTCTGAAAATCGGGTAGAGAAGAAGATACTTGAGAGGTTGATAAAGATTCCCAATAAAACCATTCTTATACTGAGGATTCCCTCTCCTTTTTTTCTCCTCAGCATCAGAGTGTAAGATGTTAACCAGGAAGTACTGAACTGATCATGTTTTTCTGCTGCTTTTTGTCATAGAAATTCCACTTGTTTTAAGCTTGCCAAAAAAGGTACCAAGAAACCCAGAAGATACTCAAAAGTAAACTTCATCTTTACTTTCACCTTTCTGCATCCTTCTCTCACAGAGATTTTCAATAAAGTTTGATGTGGTTTTAAGGTACAAGCTTCAGTCCCTGTTTAGCACATCCCTGTTACCTCAGCAAGATGTTCAGTTGCATACTCATAATTGCACATAACAGTATAACATCTCACTTGTCCACTACAAGCCCTATTAATATGATACAAAACAAATGCCTAATGTATTAGCACTCTGTCACTTTTCATAATCTCATATTCACTCAATCTCAAATCCTCAGCTACAGCCTACCCTAGGGCAGAAAATGAACAGCAGCGGCAGCTCCTCCCCATCACGCCCATAAGTCTTGTGAACAACATACATTAAACTCCGCAGCACTTCTGAGATGAATACACGGTGCAGTCTTCTGGTCTGAGCACAGGACCAGGAACAACAGCAGCTTAACTCTGTAAATGTTACAGATACTGTCTAGCCAGCTGTCTGCAGCCACTATTTCTCACCAATGCTATAGTAGTTAGGATCAATTACTTGATATTTACTAAACCCATCAGAGGTTGAAAAATTAAAGAAACCTCATTCTCTTAATCCTCATCCTTGCACTGACTTCAGTATAAACTGGAAGGAAGAAAAAAGGAGGAACGGGTTCTGAATTTTCTTATCACTATGATTCAACTCCCTCCCTGCGTCTTTCCTAGAGTTTGGCACAACAGCATACCAGCTGCAAGCAGACTCTGAGAACAGATACATCTTTTCTCTTGTTTTTTCCACTGTTACCAGGAGTTATGGCATCTGGACATGTACACTAAGGTCTTGGACAAGTAGAGGCGGAGCTCTGTAAATCTCACTTTCTGAATCAGAGCTACAAATTGAGCAAGTGAGGATTACCAAGGAATGCAAGCCCCAATGTAAACGCTGGAAGAGACACCCACCAACTGCATTTTAGGAAGCTGGCATCATGTACACAACTCACTAAATCTCTGCACGCTGAATATTAGTTTGCATCGTACTGAAGAAAGTCTGATCTTGCATATGGTGAAGCCCTGTGCTCAAAATGATCCCGAGCTTCTTCCCAGTAACATTTATAAACCAAAGACTAGGCTGAATACTATACTCGTGAGAACTTGCATTGACTTTAAAAGAGACAAGCATAATTTGGAAGGCATTCTCCCTTCAGAAGGACAGCTTTCCAAAGTGGAGCACAACAGCTATTTTAACTGACAGCAACACTACACAGCTGCTGCAAGTGATTCTGAAGTTAAGAAAAGGACTGAAAAGTCAGACACAGGAAATGAGGAAATGTTATTTAACACAAATTATGATAGATTCCTGCACATATTTTTTTTCAGTGACTGTCGGGAGTACAGCTGAACCTAAGGCATTCTCATGCACTGACAATAGCCAGAGACAGCGAAGTCCGATGAGGATTCCACTACCCACAGGATTGCAGTGTGTGAGCTAAGGGCCAAATTCCAACTTCTGGATCCATTCCACTTAACAGCCTACAATCCTAAAAAGGACATTACTATACAATAAAGTTATATTAATCAAGTTGGTTAAGTGCAGCAATAAAGCTGCACCCTAAGAAACAATATAAGAAAATGAAAAGTTACTCTTTTTTTTTTGCTTCTGTGAAAGTTTTGGACCATTTAAAAGCATGTGGAAAGGCGTATTGTTTATTTGTTTTCAGCTGTCTACTTATTTACTTAAACCTTTGTTGTTTCTTTTTTATCTAATCTTAGTGTAGATTTATCAAGACCGTAGTCTTTAAAAGTTCAAAGCATGAATTCAGTTACCATGTTACTTGGTAACATTCAGTTACTTGGAAAAGGCATAAGGACTAAAAGACAAAGCAGATCTATTCCACTTCCCTCAGAAATGGAAGCACGCTTAACATACTGACTTTGCAAATCCAATTTTAACTGGCTTTCAAACATGCAGGTGGAAAGACTAAAACAAAGCTTCGGTATTATTTGAGCTAAATAAAACCTGCAAACTGTTGGGGGGACAACAGGGAGGGATACTATTCCAGAGTTCAACATCTCAGAATCTATCAGAGCTTAACCACACTGAACTATTTCATTTCTAATGGGCATATCAAACGAACTGTCTCTGCAATAGGAATGAGATTGGCAGGGAAGCAATTTTCTTCTCTGCTCACCTTTGGGCTCCAATGCCAGCAGCCAAAATGCATATTATATATATTTTGCATGTTTGCAAATACCAAGGGCTCTGCAAAGCAACAAAATGTGCAGAAGCCTAGGGCCATTGCTAGGGGAGGCCCTGAATGAGAACATGCAAGCATCATGCCTGCCAAATATTCCTGTGACCTTTGCTCAAAAGAGCAATCTAGTTTTCCTCTGGCACATGTCCCTTCCCTAAAGTAAGGGATGCCCCAAGTAAGACTGGAGAGGCAGAGCCCTTTGTAAAACCAAGCATTGGGTATTGGTATTCTGAGAGAAAAAAAGCCCTGTCTGAGAGCTACAGTACATCATCGAGCTCCGGTGAGCAAGCACAATGTTTCCAAGATGCTGAACAGGAAGAGGGGTTTGGAGGGGGAGGAGGGTAAAAACGGGATTCAGGCAACAGTTGAACAAATCTGCTAATTGGATGTGAAAAGGTCAGACATCTTATCAACATACATGCTGTAAAGGTCAGGTGAAGTACACAGAAGTAAGCCTAGGAGGAATGGGTAGCACACACAACCAGCTCCGCCACTGGGACTCTAAATTTTCACCCTCCTGATTTTTAGTTTATCTAAGAGCTCTGACCAACTTAAAAGCATCACTGAACTTTACCTGTGTTCTTATTCAGAGGGGTCCCTACCACAACTTGACAAACTGATCTCCTCAACATCAAGAAGCATTTCTATCAACAGCCCTGGCTTATCATAAAGCAGATGTTGAAGAAATCTTGAAGTGTTGGAGAAAAGGCTAGTCTTTGAAAACAAAAAGTAGACTATACTACATTTTTCCTATCCTGTGAACAACCGTGTTTTGGATTGTTGTGATCAAAATGTGCATGCATTGTCTTTCAGAGTCACTTTAAAAACTGCTGTTGAGGACAACAAACAATATCTGTAGCAGCTACCATAAACTCCTGATGTCTCAGTTTCATCAGAACTGCTTCAGAACCACAGGATAGTGGAGGTCAGAAGGGACCTTCAGAGATCATCTGGTCCAATGCCCTGCTCCAAGCAGACACTACAGTCCCTTAAACATCTTTGTGGCCCTTCGCTGGACTCGCTCCAGTATATTTGTCTCATATTGGGGAGCCTAAAACCAGGCATGGTGCTTCATATATGATCTCATCAGTGCTGAGTAGAGATGAAGGATCACGTCCCTTGACCTGCTACCTATACTCTTCCTAATGCAGCCCAGGATGTTGTTGGCCACCTTTGTTACAAGGGCACATTGCTAACTCACATTCACCTTGTCCCACAGAACCCCAGGTATTTTATCTGCAAAGGGGAAAGGATATAAGCTACAGGATACAGGACTCCAGAGCTAGTTCAGGAATACAAGCGTTCCATGGAAACAAGGATCTCAGTGGTTCTATACGGTCTGATGAGAAGTGATGGAGGAAAAAATTTCTACTGAATGATTCGAGAGACTTGGTAGAGGGGGGAGTTCCCAGGAAATTCATCTAAAGTTCCTGGTAGGAAAGCTCAAGCTAGAAAAGGACCTCAAGCCCTGATGCATAAGTATGGTCTCCTGGACAAGCTGCAGCTTTTCTGTACCTCAATTCTGTCCTTTTCAATTTGTGTAAGAAAACCTGCATGCCTCAGGGATGCATATGTAAAGCTTACAGAGGGAACAACAAAATTATAGAAAAATCAGAGCCAGACTTCTCAGAGGTGCACAATGAGTGGATGAGAGACAATAGACAAGTTCTAAAAAGGGGAATTCTGGTCAGATACTAGGAAAAAAATTCACTATGAGAACAGTCAACCACTGGAACAGGGGGTCACAGATTGTGGAATCAGCATCCTTGGAGCTATTCAAAACTGGACTGGCTGAAAACCTGATCACCCTGATATAAGCTGACCCTACTTTGAGCCAAAGACCTCCAGAAATCCCTTCCAATTTATGCTATTCTGTGACAAGCTCTAAGTCTTACAGCAGGTCAAGGAGAGACCCATGAGACTCAAGTCCCACTCCCTAAGCCTTAGGCCTTCCTGCTTCCCTGCAACTTTTAGACTGCCCAGAAAAAAGCATGCAATGCTCCTCTCCCACTGCCTTCGCTACAGAGAAGTTCCTAAGTGCCACAGTTTGGTTTCAGCCACCATGACACAAACTGTGTACACAGCTGCTAGATCAGGGTGGTGGGGTCTTCAATGATTAAGTTCATTGTAATGTCTGGCAGCCATCTGTCAGCCACATTTACAGTAAACCCCAGCCCTCCTAGCATGTGTGGTCTGTGGGGATAACTGAGCACATAATTTATTTGATTAATTCAACCTTTTACTGCTGAGAGTATCTGTGAGCAGGTCACAGCTGTCTCCAGTTTCCCTCCAGTACCAGCTTTTTTTATTTTTCTCTCCGCATGATGGAAAAACCAATCTGTTATAACTGACCAGATACATCACCTGATATTGTTTCTTGATTGCCTGGATTTGTAAGTAAAGACATATATATTTAACATTGAGTTTTCCCCAATATTTACTTGGGCAATACTGAAATTTATTTCAAAGTGCCAGAAAAATAACTAAATCATTAATTGACTACAGAAAGTGGCAAAGCAAATGTGCTAAGGTAAAACCTTAATATTTGCACAAATGCTCTGATTTGGGGAATTGGATATCTGGGGAGCTCAAACACTGCAGTTTGCTTCCTTTGTCTCCATATCTTATTGGTCATCCTGGAAATGCATATAAACTCAGGTTTGCAGGGAGGTACCCTCTCTGAAAAAGCCACAAAATATGCTTTCCTGCAAGTGGAAATCAGCTTTTTATATTATTGCAATTCAGTGTTCCAACGGGTTAATTTTGTCTTCAAAAATTCCCAGTGTTCCCAAGCCAGAATTGCCACAAAAAGCCGCCAAAATATTTTGCTAGTCTCTGCAGTACTCATGGGTTTTTGCTGGTTTGGCTTCTCTAGGAAAATCCATTTTCTTTAATAGGAGCTGACGCAGCTTCTCCCCCCCCCTGCTTTAAGAAGGGATTTTCAGTCAGAAGAAAGACTAGACAAAACCCACCATCTAAACTGAGCCCTCTGATCTTTGTCTCCCAAGCTGCTGTTCACTGTCATACCCTTCACTGAGGGCATGCACAGCTGCAGGTTTTCAGCACTTCTGCAAACCAGCCATCAAAAAATCTCTACCATAACTTGTTTGTACTTGTATATCCAGAAATTTTGGATGCTCAAGCCTATCTATTACACTTCAGGGACCTGGATATCACCAAAGAGAAATAGAAAAGTGCAAAGAAAAGGAAATAATATATTCAATGAAGCTTGTCACTTATTTACTTTTTTTAAACCTTACAGACTTCATCCAGTGGTAGTCAATTAAATAGTTTTGTATTGCATAAGCAAAAACATCCTTAACATTACCTTTCCCTACTGGTGCACCACAATGTGACTTGTGCACATTGTACAATGAAAAGGACAAAATCATGACTCTCCCATTGACCCTCCCACGCCAAGGTCTCGGTGTTCTTTTCACAGCCCCTTAGTGAAGGGCCTAACTATCATTGTTTTCAGTTTGCAAAGGAAAAAGCAGATATTGAAGGCTCAGTTTGCCCATGGATAACTAGGGACGCAGCAAGACTGACCGAGATCACAAGGAAACAGTGGCAGAGTTGGAAATAAGATCTACAATTCACAAAGTCCATCCAAATCAAGCTACACACTGGATACACCTCTTGACTGGCTGCTTGCAGAAGGCAGGAGTTCTCAGTGCCCCTAATCACCAGCCCAAGCTTTAACTCCAGCTAAATTAACTTATAGCACAGTCCTTTTGCTTCTTACAAAAGTTAAGTTACATTCAATCTCATGCAAGTTACCACTCTGTGCCAGGAAGAGGCCATGGAAAAAGGCTGTATGCCCACTGTGCTTACACTCACAAAGACTGGCACCCTATACAGACTGGGGTGTGGGGTGGTGTGTGTGGAAATCAGCTCATGTCAGCTCATTACTTCTAGTTTCCAAATAGGACAGAAAGTGAAGCCAGCACAGAGCTCAAGCTGCAAGGAGGTAGCTGGCTTCTTGCCCAATACATCAGTTCATTTTTCTGAGGCCCCTTCAAGCTTCACATTGCTAAAAAAGGAAGCTGGAAAATGTTATACTGGAAACAAGAAATGCTGCATCTCTCCCTCTCACTCCCTGCCTGGAGGGAACATCTCTAGGTAAGCTTTGGCCACCCAAAGGAAGAAGAGCAGGCTGCTATGATTTCACCTGATCGTTGCTTCACAAAGTAAGCATGGGAATAGTGACCAGCCATCGGCCATTTCTGACGCCCATCATATTCCTGGCGGCTGCTAAAGAACTTGGCTGTAAAATGCAGGTGTCAGGTTATACCACATCCCCTCCAGCTCTTTGAGAAACTCCAGGTCCTGAAGAAAAACAGTCGGCTTTTTCACTTAGTGCTGGTGCCACATGAGCAGATCTGGCAACTGACAGCGTTTCCTTCTGAACCTTGCACAATTGTTACAAAACCTAAATATTTTCCCATTATGACTAAAGATGGCAACAATAAAATCCCTATTCACTGCAAGAGCCAGGTTTTCTTGCAAGGCTGCTTCTGCCTGGAACTGCCATGGCAGAGGGAACAAACACTCCAGAACAACTCCATCAGCTCTGCTGCAAACATCTCAGTGGTCCCTTTCATCTTCAACCTTCGTTGCTGATTAGGAAACCAATGTCACCAGTACTGTGTTGATTTTCAGAATCTGACACTACTTCACTGGATGGAAGATAAGCCAGCCATTTCACCCCAAGCTACGAAGCAGTGAATTCGAAGAAAACCCCTTCTCCTTTCCAAACCAGCATCCCCTCCCTCCACGACACCTCCCTGCACGAGGTTTTGGGACCAGTGGTGGTGGAAGGCAGTTACGCAAGTGCTGCAGGAACTGAGGGGGAGAACGAATGTCAAAACTTGCTGAAACATGAACCCGGGAGCCTTGTGGATTCAGTCTCTAACATCCATCAAACATGATTAATTTTAATGTCAAAACATTTTAATGTCAATTACTTTTAATGTCACTGCTTCTTATTTACTAGTGCAACCGCATTTTAGAGCTGATAAGAGATTCCCCCAAAGAACTTTTAAGATCAAATAAATAAACAATCAAAAATAAATGTGACAAACACAAGCAGCAGCCTGGTGCCTCCCTGCCATTGTAAGGCTCTTGATGTGGTGAATCTGACTATTTCAAAGGCTGAGGCAGTTGAGAAATAGAGCATCTGAGGCTTTCATGTTTAGGGCCAAATTACTACTTAGTAAAAATTCGCTTCTACTCCTTTTTTCTTCCTGACTACATAATTTGGCTAATTGAAGATGTCTGTTAGACATGTGGCTTGATATTATTTACATTAGGCTAAGCCCTCAGACAAGGATATATTTTATTTAGATGCTGCATAGAGTAGAGAATAACAAAGACAGTCATGATTCTGGGTATCTTAAAATTTGTGTATAAAAGAAGAGACAACAGGGAAGTTGAGACTGATAAGGAAACTCATAGAACTGGACTTGAGACTTAAGATCTTTAGGTTGTCAAGTGGCTGGGGAAAAACTGGACAGCTCAAGACTTTTTTTTGCACAAGGATGTTAACTCCTCACATAATTTCAAACCCATTCAAATGTTGCAAATTTAAAAGCCTGTACTTTGATTCAGATTCCTCTGGTTTTATATGCTCTTTGGCAGACACTGAGAAGCAGCAGACAGATGGGAAAAGAAACAGCACAGAACAGATACAAAACGAGGGGCAATGAAAGAACATACTCTATACCCTACATATGCATAGTACTTGCTTGTTGCCCTCTGAAGAGGAATTAAAGCACCCTCCTCTTGACGCAACATTCAAATAGCTGCTCTATATCCAGAAAGTCCATTGTTTTTACAGACTTGATTCAGTCTGAAAAAAACTTGGAGGTTATAACAACAGAAAAAATTGATACGTGAACTTCTGTTTGTTAAGCGGTTTTTTAAATAGCTGGAGAAGTTGACAAAGCCTCAAACCCCATGGGGTTTCTCAAAACAACAAAAGAAGCCTTGTACATATCTTTAGGATAAATTATAAGACTGAGGATAAGTCAGGCCTCTGTTCTAATACCAAACTTCCATGGGTAAGAAAAAAAGATATTTAAACAGACAAACAAACTAAAGAAAACAAAGACACTGGAGAGTCAGTCAGACAACTGCATGGTCTTTTTTAGAGTCTAAGAACTGACTTGGTCCACTCATTGATATATACTTGTCTACCCACTTTTGCACTTGCCACCTCACTTAATGTTAACACACTCTGCAGCTCTGTGGAACTACAGCAGTTTTACTTCAGAATGCATATTTTAAGCCCATAACAGTTCAACAGGACATTTTAAGTGTGTAACTCCAACAATGTTACCAAATTAAGTCTCAATCCATAACACAATTGTAAGAATGAAATGCAACATTTATTAATAGATTTTTCAAAGCCAGAATGGATGAGTTTTGATCACCCAAGTTTTCAGTACAGCAGAGACCACAGAACATCACCAAGATGTTTGCAGTTTGACAGCTTGCAGTTCTATTAGCATCTCTTTCCAAGAAATAGCCCTACTTGCTGGTTCAGTCGCACAACAGACTCCCTGATAATTCCTTGAATCTTAGCTTCTGTCCTGCATTTGTCTGGGTTCAACTTCTACCTACCAGCTCTTAAAGACTCTTGTATTCTAGATTACACAGCCCTCTGAACAGTTATCTAATAAAGACAGCAGGGGCTGCCCTGATCTTGGGCAGGAATCCAGAAAGGCAGAGGTTTAGCATGAACCAACCCTAGCTGTCAGTTGATGTTCGGATCCAGGGCTCATTCAGAACTGAGGGTGGGATTTACATAACTTAATTCTCTCCCTCTTTTCAGGGAATTAATCACAGCACCCCACCCCTTTATCTGGGCAAAGTGTCTATCATGTCATCCTCGTGTCTGTGTTCACCTGGACACATTGGTGCTCATCAGAAAAACATTTACTATAAAAGGTAAGCAGGTAAAACATGAGAGGTGCCAGGAGATGCCAGACAGCACATTCTGAGAGAGCTTTGTGTATATCTGACAGCAAGCATAGCCCAGAGTCTTCTCCCAGTCTTCAACAGTTCACATTCCTTCCTTGAGCTAAACCCCACTCCGCTGCTTTGTTTCAACAAGCTGAAAAGCAGCCTTGTGCCAGGGGTTTACTGCAGGGACCTTTACCCTGACCCAGACTAAGCAAAACTCTCCAGGCACAAGCTCCTAACAAAGCACCACATTCCAATTATTTACATATTTCTTCTGTCCTGAACCAGCCAGAGGAAAAGAGCATGGCTGTAAGGCTGCAGGGGAGATCCGGAAAGCCAGCTCTTCATAAAACCACCCCAGGCTACATCAAACTCTCCACAAGGACAAAGTTCAAATTCCTTAACAGGTTCCCCAGCCTATTTTTGTTTCAACTCCTCTGTCAATCTGAGAAATGATCCAGCCTGTCTTTTCCATTACAGTCGACTCATCAGATTCACCAAAGTTCAGCAGTTCAGACCTATATACTCAGCCAGTGTCCATGCCTTTTATTTATACTGAGATACTGGCCATGAAACATTTTTTCCAATAAAATCTCAGTAAGCTCACACTGAAACACACCTTAGGCAAGTTCCCTCCGTAGATTGGTTCCTTCTTTTCCATGGCAAGCTGGGTACCTCGTGTCAAGGATATGTATATGCTAAATAGCATCCCAGTTTTTTCTCTGTGCACATATACTTCTGCCACGGACTTAAAACCCTTTAGAAGACAGACTTGCAGTCACAGTGGCCTTGTAATAGAACAGTATACCTGCAGTACCAGCAGAACCTGACACATTGTCCTTTCCCACAACACAAGAACAGCAAAAGCAAGACTTGAGTTTGCAGTTCTTTAAACAGACATGATGGTAAGCACCTAGTGTTACCATATTACAGACTAGCAAAGGCAGAAGACCCAGTTTGCTTGGGAAGGCGGATTCAGAAATGGAACATCCAGCTGCCAGAAAATAGATTCAAAGTGCTTAACTTCTGTTTAGGAAGACATTAGATATTTAGAAGGCTCAATTACAAGTGACATTAGATTTATTTCTTCAAGTGTATAAATACATAATTTTCCCTAACTGCCTAATATTCAGCAATAAGTTTCCCACATAAGCATGTGATTCCACACACTATCGCTTGTGGGTTTTCTTCCACCTCCATCTGATAACTGGACCATTTTGGAGTGAAACAGTCACTTAGATAAACTGTTAGCCACATCTGATCCAGTAGTTCCTAGCTCCTTATTTCCATGTTTGCTCTCAGGCAGGAGTCATCTGACTCACTGGGTGAATCTATGTAAGAGAAGTGAAATACTTATTAAGGTTATTGTAGAGTTTCCAAGGCATCTGTCAGTCTGACGCAATTGTGACAGCTCACAGAACTGAATCAAGGGCACGAATAACTGTGGCAAACCTATGGGCCGCAGTAGGAAGTATGAGTACATTAGCCATTCACCGACTGTAAGTATCAAGAAAAATCTGGCCAAGGAAGAGCACTTTTTTTACCCTGTTCCTGTATTCCTTCCCTCAAATCAGCTCCTATTAATAATTGGAAACAAGATAACAGGCTAAGTGGGTATCCTAACCCTTATTGTACCTCTTATTCTGTAACACATGCTTATTAGTTGCTGGCATTCTGTCCAGGACACAGTTTTAATGTGCGAATCTTGTGCTGACAATTAACTTGCCTATTTGTTCTTTGATTGCCCTATCTGGAGTGACAGGATATATACACCCCTCATTTCCCTATTACAAGCCTGAGTTTAACCTCCCAGTCTCTGCCTCCTGTGTTTCTTCAGCCCAGCAAGCTCAGCAAATAGGAAAGTTGCAACAGCTTTGTAACACTGAGAATAGTTTATTATGTTTGCCTAGTAAAGAAGGGAAAAGAAATCAAATGGCTCCATACTGTAGATAACAGCAGTTCATCAGCCCCAGACCACACAAGTCTCCGCATCTGACCCTCATTAACATCCAGAAACAAAACCAAAGTATGTCTGCCAGGCAATGGGTCTTTCTTGACATTTATGCAGAATAAGCCAAATAAGATGTGCCCACTTGCAGGGTCCCAGTTAATCCTTAAGGATCATTTGGGATGATCATAGGTACCAGCATGATTGCAGCAGGAATAACAGGGTATCCTGAGTAAGATTTACAGTCTGGTTTGTAGTGAGGCCAATTCCCTTGATCAGTCAGCTGCTTCTGGCATCCTTCAGGATAGAAACTGCTGTTTTGGCGGGGGCGGGGGGGGGGAGGGGGGGGACATTGTCATGGGTTTGCTCAGAAATGTTTTATTCAGGCTGTTTATCCTCAAAAGAACATTTCCCTTTTAGATAAAATTATCTGGATTCTGTTTATTCTAAACACAGGAGACAGGACTAAGGCATTTCCTCTTTTAGGAAGTATGGCTGAGTGTATTTCCTACAAAATTTATAAAGAATTGAAGTAAGGACTTGCATAGCTCCTGAAGGTTTCAAACTCTTCTCCCCAAAATGCTGAAAGAGCTGGCTCTGTAAGAGCACAGTTACATCCCAGTGGCATGAAATACAAACACAAACAGACAGCAGCTATAAACTCTTTGGAAAGGGCAGGCTGATAAAAACCATAATCAAACTATTTACCAATACTTTGCATTGTTTCGTCTGAAGACCGTAAACCACATCACATAATGAGACATTTCCCTTTTTACAGATGGGGAAACCAAGGCTCCAAAATGACTTGTAAAACCACCTACTGGGATTACGGTTGAGATGAGACAAGTTAATGAACAACAGATCTGAACCTTACCAGTGAGAAGTTTTCATTCCAATAGACTACAGAGTCACCACTGGAACTGGAAAGAAAACCACAGGTTCCTGTCTTCCCATCTCTTCTCCTTACAAACAATTCTGACTCTCTTGCTATAAAGATATTACCAAGTTTTATACGTCATTTTCCATGCATTAGTCACACTGTACTTCCTACAGGAAGTCTCTACCTCCACCTGAAGCACAAGGGAAGTGTCTTGGTCAGTCTTCCAGGAGACCTGAAAGCCAAATAATAAACAGAGCTCCTCTGCCCATAAGGCCAGCCTGTCTCAACATTCATAGAACAGCTCAGGACGGATGCAAGTGAGATGTTCCAGTATCTTTAATCTCTCACAGCTGCCTGGGACGTTTTCCCTGGCATCTACTCTGAATGTTCATATATTATGTACTACTTCTGTATCAGAGGGGGATGTAGAGAATATATGAACAGTGACTGCTATTTAAAATGTCTGCAGAAATAACATTTATCTGCTACATCAAGTCTTGCCTGTCTGCACAGTATGAACATAACTGATGGTGGGTGTTTATAAAGCATGCATAATCATTACCTGCTCAATTACTGTTGTTAAAATGCATGGTTGGCAGCAAGTGCTGCCCATTGTGTGGCTCCACCAGCTCCCTGTACTAGGGGAATTCTTCATGTTTTGTTTTTAATTCTGCATCATAATCAGGCCCTAATTTTATGCATATCGGCTCAGGATATTTTTCCTTTCTTTTACATTGTCAGTCTGCTTGCCACATCCTTGCTGAAGGGGATTCCTCACTTTAAGTCCTTCTCTTGGTAGGGCAGGATGGCCTCCTTTGGTTGAGGATTATAGGCTCTGACAGTGCTGACACAGAAAAATAAAACCCCAGAATGATTTAAAGCAATGAGCAGGGCTGTTCCCTCAAGATCAGGAAGACATAGCTACTACTGTCCTTTCCTCCTATAATTCAGAACCAGTCTAAACCTGGCTACTTACAGACCTCATCCAGGGAGGGCAAGTCACAGACCCTGTGACAGCCTCCACCCCACCATGCACTCTTCACTTGCTGATAAGATTATCAATTTTTAGTAACAAGGAGACCACACAACGGGTCTTCCCTCCATGAACTAAAGCATTTATGGCCCTGTGTCAACAGAAATTACACTAACTGGGGCTGGGACACTAAGGCATAAAGGGATGAAGAGACTTGGACATACTCAATAAAAGCGAAGAATATCACAAACCTCCTAAACCCAGGGTAATTAGATCATACTGCCAGGCAGATCCATACTGAAAGGGTGCTAGAAGACATCTTTTTAAGAAGAGAATATTGAATGAGCTCAGTTCCACTCTATTCCACACAGATGCTTTCGAAAAACAGAATTTATTTTCTTTTAGTGGATTTTTTTTCTCCATTCTGCTTATACAAGATCATCATAAAAAATGAAGCGGCATTTAAATTGGCAGCAAAGATGGAAAAGCAGTGCCAATTCCTCCCTGAATAAGCTCCTCCCTTGTAGGAACAGGAAATTAATTTCCCTTCCAAGGGTTAAAGATGTTCCTGTGCCAGACTCACTACATCAGGTGCTTTCAGCGTAGAGAGATTTTCCACGCCACTGCTATGACACTGCCAGAATCTGGAGATTTACAGCAAACATCCTAGACCCCATCAAAGGCTTATGAAGACCAAAACCACAAGAGAAGATACGCATATAGAATTAAAAGAGTTTCAGCATAACCAAAGCACGTCTCATTGGCATGAAGGACACCAGCAGCTATTGAAGTTGCTCTTTTTCTGGGTAGGCTAGGTTTTCCATGCACATGGTTGCAGAACAGGAAATATTGAGAGGACAACCCAGAGGACAGGGACTAAAAGGAAAGCTATAGCCAGAAGCAAAGCATGCTGCACACATGGTTTTGCACCACATAGCATGGGAGAGGCTGCAACTCTGCTCTGTAAGTAGGGAAGACAGGCAGGAGTGGCACAGGAAGGGGCAAGGTTCTTGCATATGTCATATGCCATTGCAAAGTGATAAAAAGTATTTGCATTCAAAGGATTCTCCTCAGGGAAGACAGCCTTTGTCAAAATAAAGGACATGCCTCTGCCCAGCACAGCCTCCATTAACTGAGAGTTTTAAAGTGTATAGAAAGTACCCACTATAGCTGTTTCAGCAGTAGTAAATCACTTCGCGCAAACAATTGGGTTTTTTACTATTCATTTAACATATTTCTGAGCTGGGGTAGGTTGCGCCATACACCAGTATTATATTCTATAAAACTAGGCATGCATGAATTATCAGTGTGTTGGTTTCTGGAGACAAAGAATGGAACAGGGAACAGTCCACATTGGCAGGAGCCCTCAGAGAACCACTAATAAGGGAGAAACAAATGACAAGATGCCAATATTTTTTAACTAGCTAGTTAAAAAGAAAAATATTTCTACATGCAGGAATAATCAACTCTTCTCCCCATCTTTTTGCTTAAAGATGTTTCTAAGGAGAAGATGAGGGGCAAATGAGAGAATGAATCTAAGCAACGTTTTTATTACCTTTAAAAAACTAGTATACAAATTTGCTCTGGGAGCTGAGAAAACCAACGTAAGAATATACCTGAAGAACAGTATTTATGACTTCCTAGATTTAGGTATCTCTTTTATATGAGAGGACTGATTAAAGTAACTAAGAAGAAATTTTTGAAATGCCCAGTTACCATGCTTTCAGAAAGGCTTCTAAAGGATCTGTGTTCAAGACCTAACAGATAAACCCCTAAATTAGTCCCGAGCACTTGGCAGAAATGCATGGTGCACAGCACCTGAGGTGTGGCACAAGTCTGCTCCATGCTACAGTAAATCTCTTCTTCTAGCCACGCCAGCATGAAATAAAGAGGAGAAGCACAAGGAGGTCAGGCAAAGGTAGAGAGGAGAGACGTTATAAGAACTGAAACCAGAAATATTCAAGTTATTCAGAAGATATATAATCTTGGTGACAAACTGATGGGAGACTTTTACTACTTGAGGCCTTCAGACCAAGCCTGGCTGTCTTTCTGGAAGAAAGATTTTACCAAAGTGATTAAAATGAGTGCAAGGATAACAACAATGAAATCCTCTGCCCTCCAATGTACTCTAGCAATCTTCAACACTGCCCTCAATTTCCTTCTAACTTTACCTTTGAAGAGGGGCAGAGTTCTTTCTGCAAGACTGCTTCAAAATCCCTGTTGCTGTGTGTATATCAGGATATCTCAAGGCTTTCTTACAGGCATATCTGAAATAGATTTCTGTTACATTTTCTTCTGTGGTTTTAATGTGCTGAAATCCAGAGATGCTGAGAAGTCCAATAATCCTAATTGCACACTACAGGGCTGCTCAGTAGTTAGAACCATTAGCAAAGTATAATAAACTTGCTAGCAGATACTGCTTTGTGATCTGGCCAGAACAAGCCCAATTTACATAAGCCCACAGTAAGGGAGCACCCTCAGCAACCCATCTGAATGGTTGTTCAGATGTCTGAATATCTTGGGATCCCAACTTTTCTGCCTTCTCACTGCATGAATTTATGCTCTAGAATTACATGAATAGATGCTAACCTATTGCCTGGCTTGTTTAGACAGCAAGCAGGAACAAAACTAGGTTTAAGACATTCTGGATTGCTATGCCAGCTTTCAAGCCTGCAGCATTGTAGGGAACAGTGCAAACGGGCAAAGAAACAGTCCCTGCCTCAGAGCACTTACGACCCAGAAAATATCATCCTAAATACTTCCATCTGGTACAATAAGGCTCAGTTTGTTCCATTCACGTTCTGGTTTTGGCTTGCCTCCTCTCTTCTGGTGCTTTCACAGAAGTGGATATGGGGCAGGGGAAGATGCTTGCTGACAACTTGAAAAAAAACCACTGCAGCCTCCACTGCATTCAATGCCTTTTACTAATGGGTATGTATTCATTGCTATCCCACAATGGAAGCAACATGCCCAGGGCATTACTAAATAGGAAAAAGATGCAAGCTCAAGTAATTAGAGGGAAAAGTATTGTGCAATGCAGGATCATTAGCTCCAGAGCAGAGAAGCTCAGAGTTTTGAACTTCTCTTGTACTAGGTCATATTAGGTCTGAATTAACTAACAGCTGCAGAATAGTCTCTTCTGTTTACTCCAGGGGTAGCCTTGGGGTAAATGGAAGGAGGTCTGACAAAGCCAGATAAGCTGGGATCCATTTGCCACATTTGCTGAGTGGCACTGATGGGAAGACTCTTCACCCATTAAACTAGTGCCTGACATGTCTTAACAGACTATCACTTTGGACTTTGCAGCTCCATTTCTACACTGATTTCAAAGCACTTGACAGTTCAGCAGGGAAAGGTTGCTACATTTCTGAGTGCTCTTACACTTACTCTGCAGAAGAGCAGCTGAGGCACAAAGCAGTTGAAACCAGCATTTTCAAATGCACCCCCAAAACTTTGAATGCTTAAGGGACACCTGACAGCAGCACATAGTTGGTGTGACCAAGCTCATGTGTCCCTAGACTTGCATCTTCAGAAGTACTGACCCTTTATAACACTTGAAATGGAGACACTCAAAACTAACAGATACTTAAAAATGGAGCTTGAATTACTAAATCACTGAGTCACCGGCCAAACCAAGAGTAGAATCTAGACATCCTGAATGCTGCTTTGACTGGAAAACACTCACAATTGCTTAAAATTCCCCTTTGGAAAAGAAATTAAAAATCACAGCATTTGTCAACACAAAAGCTATGCTTTGTCTGGTTAAAATTCCCCCTTGTCTCCAAGCAAGAGCTTGAAACAATGGAAATGAAGAGGGGTTTTGCCCACAGCGCAGACCACATTAGAACAAGACAAAACTGTACTGCGGAAACATCCATCTAGATTGGATGGATTGAGTAAAACAGTTCCTTATGTGAAATGCTGAGACTCCTAGGGGATTAGCATCAAGCTCTCTGCAAGTGCCACCTCAGTCACATTTTGTGATGGGTGCCTGTAATGGAATCGACCTACTCCAGGCAATTAAAAAAGAAAATGCCACAAAAACAGAACTGATGACCAGGAATACTTTGAAGGTCTTAGAACAAGCATAATGCCAAACTGCTTATCTGGAATTGAGTTTCTGAGCTTTGCTGACAAAATGCATGTGGTCTGCTTTGTGCTCAAGTGGCGAATACCCAGTGTTTGTATGTTACAGCAGCATCAATTCTACAAAAAGACACACTAGGTGTCTACAGGAAAACAGATGAAGCTGGCACAGGCAGCTCGCCATGACATCCAACCCCAGGCAGACCAGAATAAACACACAACATGAGGAACACTACCAGCACTTGAGGAACAACAGGTTATTTATGGCAGTAATAAGTAATCACCAGAACTCCATTCGGCTAGATCACTGATACATATCATTCCCACTTTAAAAAGTAGAGGGTCAGGGATCCTCAGTCACCACACGAAACTACGCATTCATTTGATGCTGCTTTCAAAATCTGCTGAGGTCCAGCATGCAACTCCCATTGTAAATTGACTCAGGTTCCTAAATATCTGGCTCCTAACATCAGACCAGGTCTGCTGGTTGTCATCTACATCAATGTAAAACAGTCTCCCCAGTGTTTGCAGAGCCCTGATCTTAGCTGGGGCCTTTAAGAACTACTATAAAGCAAAGAAAGCAAGCAGCTGCTAATAATAACTCCTGCACTCAGCAGGCCCAACTTCAATCACAGCCTAGTGCAGTATGACTAAGGAAATGAAGGGCTTCACTAAGTGTGATTGAAAGCTGTGACACCATTTTAAGACTGTTTTTACAGTTGAGCAGTTTGAAGTAACACTACCAGAGACATCTGAAAATTAGGTAGTGCTCTGACTTCCATTGGCAATCATGTGTTGCTTCATTTTCTGAAGGACACAATAGCTCATAGGCTCACCACCAGGTAAAACACACTGCACCAAATTCTTCACTCCATGTACCTAAAGTCAGTCAAGTTCCCTCAGTAAACTCATTTCCCATTTTGAGCACACTAAGCTGCTTGCTTTCCATGTACTTTTGCATGCTCATGTCTTACAACATCCACAGAGCATTTAGCAGACATTCACTGAAGCTGCATGTTCCTGCACTGAAATGAGTCCTAGTGCCAGTTAATGCCTGGGGAAAATGAAGCAATTTCCTTAATATTACTCAACAAGGCAGGATCTACAGCAGGATTCCCAGCAGTCTGCCAGACACAGGCCTCAAGTCTCACTTCAGCAGATTTGCTCTGGAATTACCCTACCACAGCAGAGTTCCAAATCTGGCTCTGCACCTTTTTCTTCAAAGGTTTGATAAATGGTCCTTTGTTCAGAAAAAAAAGCCCTGATGTTGGAGAACATGGCTCCTTTTTCCTCTTGTCCCTGGAATTGTGATTGGAAATAATTGGAAGTGTCACTGGAAGTAATCAGAAGTGACAGTCCCTGGGCTATAAGGCTTTTGCTTCAAGTCTAACGATCCCCCCGCAAAACAAAACCTAAATTTAAACAATGAAGTCATAAAGTGATTTGCCTTCAAGGTTGAAAACCCTGCATTTTTTTTTTTTTTAAACAAAAGAAGTGCCTGACTCTGGTTTAGTTCAATATTCAAGGCTTGCTGTGTTATATGAAAGACTTCCCCCTGCACACACAAACCCACCCCACCATTTCCTGGCACTCTGCAGACCTACCCTCCAGATAAAGGTTCATATCTATATTAAACATTTCTATGGCCTTTAAAATTTTATCAAGCCTTTAAGAAACAAAAAAATAGCTTAAGCAGTCTAAGCTATGAGATTCAGCCAGCACACATCTCAAATATTCCAAATACTGGAAAACCACCTAATTCTAGTATTTTTGCTGAGGCACAAAGAGGGGAAGGGAATGGAGTCACTCTTTTTTTTTTTTTTTCCCCACACTCCAGTTCTGGAAAGGCCTCTTACCAGCCCAGTTTGCACTAAATGCCATCCAGGCACATAGGGAAAGACAGTCTCTGCTCAAAAGAACTTAAAGCCTAAACAGCCAAAAAGTAAAAGGCACAAGGCAGTGGAAAAAGAGCTACAGAGGGACCAACATAAACTTGCCAAGATCTAGAACAGAGCAGGGAACTGCATCCAGATTCCCAACCCATGCATTGACCACTTCCTACTGCTTTGCTGAGCTGTTGCTTTTTCTTTTACCTTCAGATACTCCAGCAAAGCATACCACTTCCCCCTACAAAGCAGCCTTTGAGAGGCATTTCCACTGACAGAGTACAATGTTGTTAGAGTTACTGTGCCACTGCTGCCAGTTAAAAGATTGTAAGGAGCAGTTCAATTTTTGAGTGAATGCTGGTGCTCATGCTTTAAGACAGACATAAAAATATTCCCCTTTGTCAAAAGCCACAGGGAAGGACAGGGGACTCACACCTATCATTTAGTGTAGCTGGCTTCCAGGTTCTGCTCTGCCAAGCAGCTCAGCACAATGGACACCTTAACTACAAGTGATTACTCCATAGGTATATGCTAGCTAGAAAAAAACTGGGGTTTCCTCTTGCATATGCAGAACAAAGTAATTCAGACACTAAGCACGCAGCCCAGAATTTACTTTATACGAGGGCTCTTCTGGTAAACACATCAGTCATTCACACAGTAAGTGGAGTTTCTCAGCACATCAGTACTAAAAAGCCATTAATACTTTATCAAGTGTCTTATTACAAAGTAAGGATAAGTCAAACCTTCCCATTGCTTAGAAGTCATCCCTCCAGCTGAAGGGCCTCGGGTCAATAAATTGTAGCTGATGGACTCAGCTATTTGTCAATGATCTGCCCATCACTACTACTACCCACATTTGAGGACATATTAAAAAGAAAACAGCTTTAAGTCAGAGCTGCATGGATTCTAGACATGTAACATAACTGCTACTTTACCTTTAAGCAGTGTGTGCCCACCCGTGTCTTGGCTTCCTCCTCTGTTAGTTGGGCTTTATATAATTCTCTACCCATTATGGCCCTGCTGGACTGAGTTACCCAAAGCTTTATGTAGGTGGGACACATCACAAAGCATGCTACAAAAGTAGCAGCAGTGCAGTGTTATGGTAGACCAAATACAGTCTAGTCATGGTCATCAGTTGCCTCTAACTGTGCACGCTCCATTTGAAAAGACTGTTTACAGGACAGCAGCCTCTCTTCTGCCAGTGCATATTATAAGCACAACAAAATTTTCACTGACCTTTTCCTACCAAAGACAATTAAACTGCAGGCACTAAGCTGAACTTCAACCTTTCTACCTAGTCAGTCAGGAACAAGTCACATACACTAAGGCTTCGTACTCATTTTCCAGCCACAAAAATGGATGTCAGCTACACAGGAGAAGAGAGGCTGAAAATATACTGTAATGTATATTGATTCTTGTAGGACAGCAATTCTGACATCATGAATCTGGGTCTGGCCCATTAAGAGAAATGCTGAGTTACAACATTTGCCTTGTTAAACTGCCAAATGCTTTCCTAGAGAAGATGAAGGAGCAGATGAGGACAGGACTCTTTTCATGACCTTCTATCACATTCACCACCTTCAATGCATCTTACAATTGCTCATTCCTCTTTGCAATAAAGAAAAGGTAGAGCTACCTAATGAGTTGCATAAAGAAACCAAGGTACCAAAAAAGTGGCTTAAAAGCCTAGCAATGGTGCTTTGCTGAGGCAGGGCAGTACTCATCCTCCTCACATTGCCTAGTTGTTTTTTGTAGTACTTAGTGAGCTTCTGGGGAAAAAAGACCAGCTTTATTCTGGATTGCTAACCCACTGCTAGAGTGCCCAGTCACTATTCCACGCACCTTCTCTGTTTTCAGCCCAGGGAAGAGCATGTTTTAGGCAATGTTTGAACTCCTGGCTGGCAGAAGTGGGCTGTTATTCCACTCAGCAATACCAAAGCAGCAGATTGAAGGGAGAAGAGAGTCTAAGAAATGAACAAGACAGAAATTCACCCTTCTCACTTCTGTTGACTTTCCATCACTTCACACATTTTCCATTGTTGTGCTTCCTGCACAGCCATTTCTGCATCCTCCACTATCCTGTCATTTGAATATCTATTCACAGACCTCAGTGACCTGACTTCACCCTTGGCTTTTTGCTGGGCTGCTTCTGTAAACTAACCATTTCTAAAAACAGATGAAGAAACAGCTTTTGGGAAAAACAAAAAAAAAGACCCATTCATCTTTTAGACAGGGCACCGCTAAGTTCCCACTGCACCCAAAGTAGCCTCTTTTGCAACACATTAGTGCATGCAAGACATGCACAATATTGTGCACACATGAGCCAAGCTTTCTCTGCAAGTGTATAAAATACATTACAGATACACAAGCAATGACTACTGCCTTGGCTAACGGAGGGGACTGACCTAGCTAGAAATCCAAGGTATAGTTTGACTAAGGCCGCAGGGACTATTTCTGAGGAGAAAAGGCACAGAAAGCAGCTTGCAGCACCCCACCTCATTGGTACTAGACACACACTTACCATCATTTAGTATGGTGTAGGAAGCACGCTTACACAGAAAAGATTTTTCAAATACACACAAGGCTTTGTCAGAGTGACTGTTTACATTTCTTTTCGGGCAGCTCCTGAAAACTCAAACAAATCCCAGATTGCAAACCTGCTAAGTTCCCTATAAAGCCCTGTATTTGCCTTGAGGAAAACAGGGGTGTTTGTTGTGATCCTGAGGATAAACACCAGGATATCTCCAAGCCAGTTGTGCAATGACACTTCTGGGAAGCTTGTGCTGCTCTTACACAAAATGTTCTTCTGAAGTAGGCCAGAGTACCACACAGAAACAGACCACTAATTCTACATGGAGGAGACAAGGTCCAGGATGGGCACAAAGGCAAAACGCCAGTTGCTTTCCATGGGAAATTCAGAAAAGTTGCCTCCCCCCTCAGCTCTATTTCCCATAAAATGAATTCATCTTCAGGATTTCAACTCAACTTTGGCATGCTGCTTTTCCTCACTCTGGAAGGTTACCTTTTTCCTCCTTTTCTTCCTCATGGTAAAGCAGAAAAACAAAAAGGATAAAAATAACCCCCCAAATAAGCATTTTTAAAATTAGATGCTAAAAATCCAAACTATTCCATATAAAACAAAGCACTACAAAGTGTCTTGACAGAAAATATTTGATGCAAACCATCCCTGGCTTTAGAAGAATTTTAGTGTCTCACAAGGAGTGTTAACCCTGATATCCCGCCAGATAGCAACTCACTTAATTGTCTAGCTCCTTTGAATTCCCCCTGGAGTGCCAAATGGAAACACTGCTTTTCTTTGCTCCCTTTACTTAGGTATTCCTAGGGTAGTGTTCTATTAAAGAGCTCTTTCCTCTGTCCTAGAACTAAATTCACACTACTGTAACAGGCTGAATCTTGCATACAGTTGATGTTTTGTTGACCGCTTTTGGAGTTTTCATGACAGAAACATCGTCAATTATATAAAGCTGTCCTTGCAAAAATGGTCTTTTGAGCTATATACACCAAGAAGTTACCTGCATTCCTTCAGAATCCAGTGACACAAAGAGAAAGTAAAATCCACAGATCAAAATCACATACAAAAACCCTTTTCACAGCTACAGGTTCTTCTTTTTGTGCTCCACTCCTGAGCCAAGGCTTTGTTTTTGTTAAGTGCTGTAAAAACATGGGGCAAAATCCTTGTCTCACCAAGCTTCTAAGTACATCATGAAGCAAAGAGGCAAAAGCAAGAGAGAAGGAGCGACAAGAAAACTAGCAAATAGCAAGTTATTATATACTGGTAGTTATTGCTGAGAAATTCAGGAAATACCTGGAAAATCAGCAGAACCGTAAGATCCATCAGCTTAGTTTTCAGGTTGCTTAAAAGAGTCTCCCTTGCTTTTTACTAGTTCCAGGCAGAAGCATTCCATTAAAATGTAAAACTTCCCAGTAACCTCACTAGGAGCAGGAGTGCATTTTTTTTTAAAAAAACACTGCAGTGGTTCTTGGCTTCGCTGGAGTGTAGCATTGCAAAGGTTTAAGGAGAAGGAACTCAAGGAGATGCGATAGGGCACACTGCAGGTTGCCTGTGCTTTTAAAGCAGAAGAGAAGGCCAGAGTCAGCACACTAGAGCACAGCCTCAGGCTGACCTACCACCGCTGAATGCTGCAGAGCTGCTTCCATATCATCACAGATTTTCAAGCTAGAAGTCTGGTGAATACCTAGGCAAACGCATGCTGTCAGACCCAATTGCTCATGCCAACAGGCACTGGAAGGATCTGCGCCATAACCTTTTTCCCAGCGCAGTGAGACAATCAGAGTCTTGGTGTTCAGTGCAGCGACTGTATACCCCTGGGATAGCGCTGTAAGAGAGTCATTGACCTCAGAGCTTAGAGGGCAGAGCTCAGCAACATCAGTACAAAAGGTACTTTTACTATTACAGCTGCACCCACTCGAGCAACACCACCCCTGTGTAACATACCAATTCTAACACACTGAACACGCCTTTGTCAGACAATTGTTAAGTCAGACTCAATGTGCATTGCGGTGAGCAACCCCTAACACTAATGTAAAGGTTCACTGCCAATAGCAGGACACCAGAAAGCTGGATGACTGCTTTGGCTTGGCACATCTACTGCTTTGAATCTTGAACCCATTTGTTTCTGAAGGGCAGAGCACATACACTAGCCAACAAGTGAAGAAAAAGCATGTAATAGCAGTGTCAAAACCAGGCATACAAGCATTACCCACGTGAATATATTTGATTACAAGAAAATTAGCTTTTTACTTTAATGGAAGGCTCATTAAAAATATTCAAAATTGACTTGGAGGGTGTGAAAGAAGGCAAAGGAGACTTCTAGCACCTGAAAATTTAAGCCAGTTCAGGAAACCATTTAAATTAAAGCATTTGCTAGTTTTTTACTGGCTGAGGAATGCAACATTCTATTATGAAGTTTTTACACTCAGAAGAGAAGAATCACAGATATTTCCCTTGGAAATTTCCCTTTTGATTTTTGAGTGCAGCGTGTTATACAAGGAGTCTGAAACAATTTTGACCAGCTGTAGACTGAGATGAGAATCAGGTGTCACACTTACATGTAGGCATACGCATTAGCATGCATCATCTTCCACTCCTCCCTGCTTCATTTACCTAGTGTTTACTAGGGAAGTAAACATGGTCATGCTCTTGCCCACACTTAGGAAAGTCTTTCATCTTGTCTTGTTTTAAAAGTCTCCTTAAAACTAATTGGGTCCTGTTTCCTGTCTCCTCACACAGCTGTTCACTTGCCCCCAAGAGGTACACAGCGTAAAAGACAAGGACTGTATATATTAGCCATGCTATTACTATGTTTAAGAATGAAAAGCCAAGCCAGGCAACCTTCCTTTCAAGTTTGCTTGGCTTCTCTAACCCCCTTTTTCTACACTAGCCTCTCACTTTATCAGCAAGAAAAGCAGGCCATCATTGGCACTTCTATACCTATTTACTGCAGAAAATCAATTCGGCTTTCTCTAGCTAGCAAATGAGGCTCCCCAGCCTCCTTGTTTTCAGGATGATCTAGGAACAGGGAACCACAATACTTCCTTTTCCCTGGAACGTGCTTCTAATATTGGTGAAGGAAGCTGGACACAGAGCAGGAAGACCAGGTTATCTGTTGACGAGACAGGTAAAGCATGGGCAAGACAAACAGCAGTTCAATGACTAATTAGTACCAGGAAACAAAACATGCCAGGTTTTGCTGTGAGCTTTGGGAAGCCACTTATCTGCTGCTCACCAGTGCTTGGACAACTCCCACAGAGAGGTTGAGAAACTCACCTCATGGGTGAGGGCATAAGCTGTTGATGGCAGGGACTGTCTTTTATTTTGTGTTTATGTGTTACTAGCATAGTGGAGATGCCTAGATGCCAAAGACATAAGAATAACAATGATAAAGCCCATTGTGTTTTATAGATAAAAGCAGCACTAGTCACACAAAGGTAAATTGTCATTACATTACAGCCAAAAGCACCTTTTCTGAAGCAACAGCTTATTCCTTTTGCTCCAAGCCTTCAACATGTGGAAATATTCAGCAGCTGAATAGGTCTGGTAGACCAAAGACTGCAGTTCCCATTTGTCTCCATCAGTGAGGTAAGCAACCTATCCTTCTATCTCCTAATTTCCACAGAGCTGCTTTCCTGGCCCCAGACACCTCTAGCAGAAGCCTAGCTGTTCTCCCTAACCTCTGTCACATCTCCTGGAGTCTTCTTTAAATGCTGTCTCCACCATACTGAGACACAAATGGCCAAAGCAAATGTTCAGGGGGGACAAACTGCTGCCTGTACTCCCCTGCAGATTCCACAGCACGTCCAAGCCCACTGCCACATTCCAACAGATAAAACCTTTGCTAACAGCAATCCCTAGAGCACAAAGCTCTTCTACAATTTATTCAGCAGTTTTACAAATGCCGCCTATCTTTCAGATATCTCAAAATCTGGCTAGTCCATGTTCCACACCTGTGACCCTTAAGGAGCAGAGCTGTCCCTGCCACCTTTTTTATAGGTGTCCAAAACCTCTATTCTACCTGTGCCCAGCCACATCAGTCCACCACACTGCGGGGCTCAACTCTTCCTAGGGAATTAAAGACCAATGCACTTTTTCACACCTGTACCCAGGTTCCTGGGGGACAGGAAGACCCAGGAATCACAGCCTTTGCCCAACCACAACAGATTTCAAGGCTGTCTGCCTGTCAGCAGGCAGAACTGGCAAGCAGAATGGAGACAGAAGCTCACTCATCACATTACAGTGCCTCTGGAGATGCAGAAACCCAGGCTGCTTCTGAGTCAGTCTTGTAGGCAAGCTCCCTCTAAGACCTCAGGGCTGCAAACTCTTTTCTCCATAGTCTACGGCTTTAACAAACAGCTCTCTTCAGCCCTTCTGCCTTCACTCTCGTTTAATGTCTTTAACATCTCCTTTCCCACTCTCCGCTCCTCTTCTATTCAACAGTCAATGTCTACCTCTTTTCTTTCCCTTCTTTCAGCAGCCCTCTTTCTTCCCATTTCTTGCCTTCCCCCTTTATCTCCCTTCTCCCATCCTTTCCCTCCAACTCCTCCCTCCTGCACTTCAACACATCTGTTTCTAATCTTAGGCATCGATTGGAAACAATAACCCCTTTTTATTTTAAAATCTGAATTTTAAATGCCCAAGCAAATCAAAACAGAGTTAAACAAATTTGACACTATGCCCGAAACAAAGACATTTTGTTCACCTTGTTTTGCCAAAGAGGTTCGAGCCCCTTGCTAGTTCATTGCTTAAAAGCGCTGCCCTCTTTAAACAAGAAACGTACATTCCAAAAGGAGTCTGTCTAACCACCACTTCTAAAAAATGAATCCAGATATTAAAAGATCTCTGGCTATCAACCTGCTAATAAAGCAAGAAGAAAATAATCAGAACCCAAACGACACTGAAATTGGAGTTTTCCATAAAAGTTTTTTCTTTACAAATCCCTTTCTCTAGCTCATCAGAAATGAATTTCAGTCACACAGAGAGGGCGCGTGGAAGTTTGATTAAAAACACTAACAAAACCAAAAAGCCAACCTACCTAAAAAGAGAATTGAAAGTGCAGACATTCCGTCTCCAAGCAAGAGGGACTTTTCCTCCCTTTTTCTTCCTTTCTCCCAGGAACAGCAGGCAGACCTGCACAGGATTCAAAGGAACGCCTCTGGAATGCACTGAGTGTAATTGCATCCATGTGCCAGAAAAATAACCAACTTCACTCTTTCTTCCCTTCTGCTATTCATCTCCTTGTCCATATTCCATCCAGATTCAGTGAGAGCTTTTAGACCTCTGCAGCTGGTAATTCAGGCCCTTGAGTTTCTGGAAAAGAAGAGACAGAGGCAGTGCAGCAAGGAGTTCACATCTACGGCAGCATAGAACAATTTTGCTTGTCTGAAAAGGAGAGAAGCAGGGGAAAACACTGTGCTCAATGTTCACCACATGGCTGCCTCCCAGAAGAGCCCCTCCCTACCATCAGCTGGGATTAATAGTGAAGACCAGTCATGTGGGTGAGGTACAGTTAATTTCTAGCAATAATATATACATACTTACCTTTGAAGGAGAAACAAGAGGATTTCTCTAGTGTCAAAACAGTTAAGTTTGTAGGCAGCAAAAATCCAGCACGGAAAAAAATCAGATTCATCACTCAAGGGCTAGAGAGACTCTTCGGAAAAAAGCACACATGCTCTTCAGAATCATAAACACACTCACATGTATACATTATCTTTATTCTCTTTTGTAGCTAGTAAATTGCAGAATTAAAGCTTTTAGTCTTACTGGAATACTTTCTCCATTTGCTTAATGGTTTTCTTTTTTAATTTCTGGGAGAGAAAAGATTCCTAAAAATTGATTGAATTTTGCATTTATCTGTGCTTCAGTGATGAGAGAAAAAGCCAAATCAAGCAGAAATTGGTTGTCTACATTTAGTGACTGCAACTTATAACTCATTCCCAAAGGCCATTTTAAGGCAGCCCGAGAGACATTTACAGCCCATCTTCAGCTTCACCCTAGTGCAGTCAGCAAGTGAGCAAGTTTTTAAAACTAGCTTAGTTACTTTATTCCATTTCTGTCATCACAGCAGTGAAGACAAACCTCTCAATATCTGTAAGAAGGATCAAATGTGGTAGAGAGTGGAGTTCACAGAAGATGACTTTGACCATCTACTGAGCTGAACCAGCCAGAACAGAACTTTTCTATTTTTTAGTAAAACACATCTAAATCTCAGTGCTCACAGCAAGGCTGTGCAAACAGTGATGTTATACATGTGAGCATATACACAACTGTTCTGATCTATTGCACTTTACACGTATACAGGTCATGCTTACACCTTGATATCCATACGCCCTAAATACATCTGCTTTCCAGAAAAGCAAAGCACTGTCAGCTAGCCTATTTAGATATTAACAGTAGAGTAACACTGGCTACCCGAAACCCTACAGCAGCTATAAAACCATTCAAGAAGCTGAGTAAGCATTTGGATGGCTATCCTGTGCTGATCTAGGTATTGCCACAGCTATGCAGATACCAGAACCCCAGCTAGTTAGTTAAAGTCCGCTAAGGTGCATCTACATAAGCAGTAACTGCATATTTTTCTAAAAAATAGGCATACTCACAAAGAAATGTCCATCATAAACAGCTGAGTGCAAATCAAACAAATTTACCCATCTTGTGCAACTTGGGGACGAAGGAAAGCTTTGGAAGACAGAACAAAAATCCTTTCCTTTAGGAATACTTATGCAAGTATTTCTAAGACCTAAGAGAAAGAGCAGGCCATATACAAGGCTGCCAGCCTACAGTTTGAGACATCAGACTTCAGTTTCAAGCTCTCTCATTAGCTCCCTGTGTAACCCCATCTACACATAGTTTCTATATACCTCCATTGTAAAACCAGGGATAGTATGCTGCTCTCCCTCTTCAGGGATGAAAACAAATACAGCAATCTTCATGAAGTCCACAGTGAGAGGCACTAGGCTTAGAAGCTCTCTAGGAATTCAGTACCTTAGCTCCTCATTAGAGTATAAGCTTTTCAAGCATTTACTGAAGACAAGAAACACCGCTACCCTGGGCAAAATTGGACCCTAGATTCAGGCAGATCCCATCAGAGAGAAATAACATGGATGAAAATTATCCTTCTGCATTCTGTTTCATTAAAGTTTCATTTGCCCCTCCGAGCCTTAGATAGAAACAAAAACAGCATTTGGCTCCTCCTCTCCAAAACAGCTGTTCTCTCTGTAGCAGCGAGAAAGTGTTTTAAACAGCATATTCAACTAATACAGACTGATGATACAAAAGCAATCATTATCAGGTGAATATAACAGTTCCTACAGAGCAGCCGTATCTATCCCATCCACCCATATTGTAAGAGCCAATTCCTTCAGAACTTTTCCCCACACACTTGACCAAACAGGCTGCTAGTTTTCAAACAGTTGAGTGGATCTGAGAGAACATCGTTGATTTTCAGTGCAGGACATAAATCAATGGAGAAAAGTGCATTTAATCCCTTCCCCCACTCTCCAGAAGCCAAGCAGCACTGAGCTTGTCTCTCTGCATTACAAGTCTGACAGAAGACATCCCAAGCTATGCTGTAAATATCCAGCATACTGCTCTGCTTTAATAGAATCAATGCATCAGAAACCAAGACAGAGAGAAGCGTTGTCACCCTGCACTCACTGCCCAGCCTCCACCGAAATCCACAGAGCTGGGATGTTTGAGGGATGTACGCAGAGGAGGAGGGGGATGTGGAAAATGAGAGGAAGCCATGCATGCAAAATCTCCTCTTCATCTTGGACAAGCCATTCCACAGCCTGTTCTCACATTACATTCAGCCCCTTCAGGAACCTCCTCAAGAGCAAGTTATGCTTTGGGGTTCAGTGGGGATTCTCCCTCTGGTGTTCACGCCTATTATGGCAAGAGCATCTCACTCGTTTGCGTAACAGTTCCAGCAAGAGCCTGGTGTAAGTACATATAAGGACACCCCTGCCACTCGCATCAGCACATCCTCTTAAAGCCTTTGTGTGTTTGGGGGAAATAGATCATATCTACAGAACATTATTTTTCCAGAAAGGGCAAATGCTTCTAGTAGGCTTGCGAATGCTTTCGGCTGGTACTATACAATGCTAGCACAGCATGGGAGATACACATCATGCACTTCTCAGCAGGGAGAATAGCGGAAGAGAGAAACTGATGTTTGATATCATAAGCATTAAGCAAAAAGGCTTCAAACAACATTTATAAACCGAGTTTGGTTTTCAAGGTTCCGGTACTGCTGTTGATAGGCCCCACTTTTAAGTCTGGGGGAGGTTCAGGTTAAAACACTTGTATACAAAAAGCTGTAGAAATCCTCACGGGCCACAGACCAGCTTTTTTGTGGCCTTCCCTGCTGCTGTCGCAGTTTCAGCCCCTTTCACATTTGCATGAGTAACCCCTTTCAGGAAAACATGCTGTCTTAAACCTGCATGTGCCAGGAGCCTGCCCCGCACTTGTTAGCTTGTTCTTGCACCTCAACTAGTAAAAACACATGGGAGGATCCTTTCTTAAAGGCCTATTTTTCTGTATCAGGTTATTCCTTTCCCCTTGCTGCTCTTCCTCCTCCAGGGAAACAGCTCCTCAAGATGTAGCTGCCCACCATTGCTGCAGAGATGCACACTATCTTCTCAACTCTAAATGTGCTGCATATGCCCAGCGGCAGCAGCTCTAACACATCCATCCCCCAAAACATATCCAGAAGACCTATGTTCTTCCAGGACTGTTATTACATAGCAGTAACACAAACTATCACTACACAGCTACCCTCTTGCATTGATCTTTATTAAGTCTGTTCTCTGAGACTCCCAATACAAATTTATCTCACACAGTTTAAATTATTTCAGGGGCTTATTGATACAGCCAGTAGAACAGGGTTCATCCACCAGGAGAGCCAGATAAGCACATTGACTCTCTCAAGCAAAACCATGTTCTGTTCCGCTTTTGGCTTTGCAAGTGAAAAAAGCACAAAAAATACTCTGACAAAGGAAAGACAAACAACACAACGAATCCAGTCTCTGAACGAGAAAACCCAAAACAGACAATAAGGAGCATTAGGGTAAAAAATAAAACCCTTCACACAGATTTCTTTCCGCAATAAGCCACTGGTGGAAAGGTTACTTTATACATCAGGACTTGGATATTGACTTATAAATCAGTTGTTCTTTAAGAAGCTCTCATCTCTCAAGTAGGCTTCAATAATTGATCATAAAAGCACTATTAGTCATTTAATATTAGTTAAAAGTCTCACTTCAACAACCCTTAGCACTCACACTGTCAGTAACTATATCTCTGAGAAACACAAACAAAAAGCTTCTTAAAGCTCTAGCTAATTTGAAGTGCCTCAGTCCACACAGCTTGTTACTCCAATATTTATTTTTGTTTGTTTTACAAGAAAATATGCCTACTACTTTTTTGGATGATCTTATTTTCTATGCATGCACATAACTTAGTCTGCATTTATACTTTGAGGAACAAAAGTAAGGAGATCCTCATACACAGAAGCATTTTAAACCTTATATTGACTAGAGGCTATTGTTACAATAGCTAGGAACTGAGCACAACATAAGCTACTTACATCATACTATTGATTCTACAGTAGAAGCCAAACCAGGTCAGAATCTATAAGCTTTCATTTTCATTAACACCAAAAGCTTTAAATACTTTCACAATGAAAAGCTTTTCTTTTCAAGTAAAGCCCTTACAGAGCTTTCCTGAAAAAAAAAAAAAAAAGCATTCCCTTAACTAAAACTTTACCAACTAGTCCAATAAAACACAGAAGCATTGTAAGCAAACAATAACTTCTCCAGAGCTCAGACCCGACCCCCCCCCCCCCCCCCAACAGAACACAGAAGAGAATCAAGAAGACTGGGTTTTATTCTATTTCCTCTGAAAAACCTGCCAATGAAACACCATGCTTTAATTTCCCAGCTGTGAGATTGGAAAATTGGCAAGTAAAGCTTATCTATGAATCACAGGTGTGAAGCATATGAGATTACACAGGGAGGGTCTGAACACAGGTGTGCAGTGTATGAGATTAAACAGGGAGGGTCCGAACACAAGTTGAAAAGCGGGAGAGAAGGATGATTAATTTTTTAGGTAGAGGAGATGTGGTAGAAAAAAAGTTAATGGTTTATGAGTTTGAAGGTTTTTATATTTTTTTTAATTTTCTATTTTAATGTATATGTAATAAGTGGTGATAGAAAATGTTGGAGGAAAAGCTGACTAATCAAGCTAGGAAGAAATATGTATGTGAAAGCAATGGCTAAGAAAAAAGAAAAGAAGAAAAGTGTGCTGCTTTTACTGTAAGGTAACTAAACCCTACTTTTTTAATACTTTAGTATAAATTTATTTTAAAGTAAGTATAATTTTTATATGTTGGGGAATGGTTTGAGCATGTGGACTTAATTTATTGTAAGTAAAACATAAGAAAACATAGAAAGATGTTGGAAAAAGATTGAGTGAGATTGCTGAGGTGTTGCTCTGCCTGAACCTTAGCTTAGGGAGGCTTGGGTAACTGGTGTTTTTCTTATAAGTGCTTGTGACTTCAGAGCATTAATAGTTTAGTTCTGATAGTGCTTTTTGTGTTGGTGTAGCTTTCTCTTGGAGAAGCTTTTGCGCTGTTGAAGCTCTTAATGAGGGAAGACGTGTACAATTCTTACCAGATTCAACTCTTAAAGTTACTTTTCCCAGCATGTAGCTGTTTCTTTGAAATAAGAAGTTTAGTAACCTGGCACATTTGAATTGACCCCTGTTGATTCAGCCCTGTCACTGATCTATTATGTGATATTGAGCACACTACTCCTTTGCATTTTTTCTTTTCCCTTTTTTTTCTGTACTCCTTTCATATAGCACAGTAGTTGCTAGTATAGTCACTAGCAATATCAAATCTATGTCTTAGCTGGAGTCTTCAAACATCATTGTGAAACAAAAACTAGGAAGTCTGTTTGCCAAGTGTTTTCACAGTACAGAACACTGTTAATTCTGGGTTCTTTCAGGAATAGATGGAACTAAACATAAAGCAGAAATTTGTTCAGATGCTTAGAAGCAAAAGAAAGCAATAATGTTGCTTACTATAATTGAACAGATAAGATATCAATACTGGAGGACAGAATGTTTAAATTAACTTTAATATATAGTCTTACAGTACTGATTAATAGACTTCCAATACTCCTTGCAGCTGTTTTTTGTACTGGAGTGTCTGTCTGCCTTCAAGAGTAATGAAGGTGAGAAGGCTCATCATGAACACTGTCTGTAGAAATCTCCTCCTTCAAAGGACTCAATAAAGGTTGGTAGAGATGAAGTCTGACCCGCAGAATAATTAAGGAGAATTTTTTATACCCCAAGAACAAACGTTTAAGCCTTTTTAAACAAAACTGTTGAAGGGAAAAGGTGAACTTCACATTAGAGTTTTCTGGTTTTCTCAGCTTTAAGCAAATATTTCGATACTTTCAGTGTAACTACCAGTGCTGCTTTTGAACAAAATTATAATATGCTCCAGAATAGCAAGCCATAATGTGCTTCTGAATTGCTTTCAGGTAACTTCTGTCCAAGTACTTCTGCTGTTTAAAATCTCTTCTACTAATAACTAAACTGAAGCTTACATTCTTGACTGCTTCCGTCATAGGATGCAGTTTGTATGATGTGGTATTGCCAGCTGCCTGTAGAAAAGCAAGTCCTTTGGCTTGGTTAACAGAATGTAATGAATCTTGGTTGGCAAACAAGATTTTCCTCTCCATATTAGAAGAGATTATTTAGAAGTGCTGACCTAGGAAAGAAGTAGCTTAAAAAAAAAAATCAAGGGGAAGGAATAAATGCTTTATGAGGTCTTCCTATAAATATGTTTATGAATGCTTAGCAGTGAACTTGAAGTTGCTGTATATAGTAGTCAGGGCAATCTAAGAATACCCACAGTGAGACTGAAACTGCAAGTCCCAAACCACAGTCTAGTTCTCTTGCACCTCTCGTTTACCCTGCCTTAGAGCAGGGAAGAGGAGGAACCAGCCGGTCATTTCTATGTGGAAATGGTCACTCTGTATGATTTCCACATCCCTGCTATCTTCACTTCTGCTCTCTTAGAGCAGTCACCAGTTTGTTAGCAGCAGTGTTTAACAATTGGGTAAGATCTTCTGTGACCCTAAGGAAAAGGAGAGATTTGTATCAAACCAGAGAAGGCAAAGAAGCAGTCTGTATCGTAGAAATTTCTCACTCTCATGTATTAACCTTGTCATTTGGGACAATGACATGCATAAAACGGATCTGTTGACTACTACCCAATTCAACTTGGAAGTGGGCAAAAGTTTTTGGTGTGCAGTGGCTGTTTACAGAGCCATAGGAAACAAATTTGAAAACTTCACCCAACTGCTTAGTGGGTGTACTAGCCCCACACGCTGTTACAATGACCTAGCGGAAGAGGCAGGGGAAGGATGAAGTTAAAATGATTAGCGGAGACTTGTGGGCTCATTCTTAAACATTTTTTTTCTAGGTCAATGTTAAAAAATACTGTGAAGTGAAAATGACATGGGGGTAATGTGGTTTTGAATGGCAGCCAGGCAGAAGCCTTCTGTCCCTGGAGCTTTGTTTTAGTCTTCACTAACACAGAGTTTGCTTAGAGTATGTGGAATAACTAAAGAGCCTATTTAATCAAGGACAGCCCATATAAAACATTAACTGGAATGGCATGATGGACTGCTGTGGAGATGACCGTGTGACACTTGCGCACCTGTGTGGTCCTGGATTCTGTTCTTTCACCTACTCTCTGAGATACAACAGGCTGTTAAGCTGTGCCTCTGTTTACATCTCCATAAATACATTGGAAAAGGTTTTTTCAAGCTGCTTAGAACCTGCTTTTAAGCACTTTGTCAATGTAAGATCAAGGTTGCCCATCTGTAGGTTATAGGTAGTTTGGTTAGACAGGATCCGTTTTGTCCTTTGCTTTACAATTGTTGCACTTGATTTGTATTTTCTTTCTCAGCTGTCAGATTTTTCTAACCTCAGTGGCTAGAATGACTAGATAATTTCATTAGGTATCCAGTGTTGCAAGAAACACTTACAAAGCCATTAGGACAAATTTCTTGTTTGTCAATGCCATGCTGAGCATGTAGTTCCTCATGGAGTCAATTTTAGGAACTCTCAACAATAATATCTATGCTGAAGTATGCATGTTTCTATTGTAATTGCTCAATATCTACCTTTAATGACTGTTCATGGCTGTATTGATATTTTATTGGGTAAGGCTGGCACATTTTCATCCCTTGGTTGGAGGTGCTTGGACACATTGTTGAAGTATTTTGTTCACAGCTTTTCAGCTATTCTATCAATACTGTGCAGCATGCAACTGTGCTGACAGGTGCAAATGTGTGGAGTGTGTGTTAAGCTGACCTAAAATTTAAGATGTTTCATGTATGTGTTTGCATGTTTGAGTAGTCATAGCTGGCATTAAAATGCTACACTTTGCCTACAGTATGAGTACCACCAGGTATTTTTTTCTGCTTAGCCACATGTTATTCATTGATTGGGCACTTAAAAGTAGGTAGCTCCTGTTACTAGTCCATTGCTGCTTTTACTGGAGTTAATAGAGCTAGATCTGGGTACCAAATGGAGAAAAAAAAAAAAAGAAGAAAGAAATCGGGAAAATACTTGTGAATGTGCTGTGTGTCTTAGTGTGTCAATGAATGACTTGTCTAGCAGGACATTAACTAAATTTCTTCAACCATTGACTGCAATTGCATTCACTTCCAGGTGAAAAGTTCCACATGTGTAACCCAACTCATCCTCAGTGCATGTGGTGATAAGTTCAAGCTGCTTATGTGTTTATCCATGTTTTCAATAGCAAACAAATGATGGTGAGCTATACTGGCCAGAAGAAACAGAACATTGCTAAATCCGGCAATGCCATGGTTATAATGGAATATGAATACTACAGTTTCTATACCTATGTTTGTCTGAATCCTGACTTAAAAGAAGTCCTTGTAGAAAGCAGCTGTTTTGCAACCTGTCTGTTGATACCTGTGGCTTAAGTGGAATGTGTATGACAGTCTGCTAAGAGGGGTCTGAGGTCCAGATGCTGAAGAGATACCGAACCTGAAAATGTCCCTTTGAATCAAAAGGAATTTTGTTATTGAATTCGAGTTGACTTCCCGTGTTTTAATGAGTACCAACTTTCAGTCATGAAGCTTGCTTTCTGGACTTGCTGTCCTGGCGTTTAAATATTCTTATGTAAATGTTATCAGAATGTTGCATTAACCGTGTGCTGCAGCACTGTAATTGGGCCAGCTTGCTACTGGTTAGAAGTAGAAAATGTGTTGTCAGTGAATTTCTCAGCCTGCTTTTATCTTGGTGTCTTGAACTTGATGTCCCATTCCTACTTACAGATGGTTAAGACTTCATCCGGTTTCCAGGACAGTTAAGTGATGCCTACATTACTCTGAAGGAATGTCTGGAGAGTCTGAACATAGTTTTCTTTGCCTTTTTATGTAGAGTGTTCTCTCTGGGCTTGTTTTAGCAGACGTGGTCTTGTTGCATCTGAGGCTACATTGTGGATACTTTCTCTGTATGTCACTAAATTCTGTATGCAATTCTGTGTACAAGGATTGCTTTATTTGATGACAGCTTTATTGTACCAGTTGCTGCTGTAGACTGTATTGCAGTGTGCTGCTTAACACTATATGTAACTGTTAAATTTAATCACAGTAAACTGTATTTTAGTGTACTGGTGCACTAATAAATAAAGCTAGGCAAACCTCTGTGTAGGTACCCTGAGGCATTTCTCTTAAGATTTCATTAAATCCCTGAGACTTTTCAGTGTCTGACCCAAGAAAGCTGGTGGTTCTGATTTTTAAGAAAAGTAGTCATGTGCCAGTTGCCTGAAAATGGGAGGCCTCCAGCCTGTCAAAAAATGACTGTAACAATTATAAAATGCTGGCTTTTCAGTATGGACTCTTAATGGGTTTGGGTTTGTGCCCTGTGTGTCCATACGCTTCAAAAAAAGGTTGAAGCTGGTGAACTTTCCTGGGCATACTTACATGTGCAAACATATTGTTGTACACTCATGCATATATGAGCTACATAATCTCTCAGCTTTTCTGTTGCAGTTTGCTTGAGGCAAATGTCCTGTGAGGTTATGTTTAAATAATGCCATCTAAGATAATCATTTAATGTATATTACTAATTTAATGTGAGCTGTAAGGAATGAAGGTTCCAAGACCTGTTCTTTCAGCTCCTATTAAAATGCCAGCGTGGTCACTGAGGCTATGACACTGACTCTGTATGGCTAAAAGACACTCAGAAAGGTTTACTGCTCAGTTGCTAAACCTTTTCTGACAGTCCCAGTTCTACCAATCAAAGCCATTTAAACCCAAAGGACTCTTTGAGAAGTGATAGGCAATCTTGAACACAGACAAGGGACACAGGTGAGGGGAACCTATGATGCCAATGCAGGCAACATTCTTAAAAGTTCCTTTTACAGCTTTGCTTTATTATTAAGTTGTGACTGGGTGAAACCCACCCCATTCTTCAGAAGAGCTCAAGCAGTGAAATAAAAAAGGCAGTGAATGCTGCAGGCTAATGCAGGAAATCCCTTGACTCTTTCCTCATTGTCCCATGTTCTTGTCTGGTGATCCGAGTGATAGTCAAATCATTTGGGCATCGGGGGTAGGCTGGAAGAATCAGGACCATGGTTAATAGGAGAAATTTGATAACTGCTCAGGCCAGTACATTAGGGAGCAACTGCTTTCTGTACAAGCTAGCTGTTTCACAGGAGGTAGTACCTCAGTAGAAGCTGTCTCTCTTGACCCCTGTCTTTGCTTGCTGAAGTGAATTAAGGCTCCTGGCTCCTGTTGTTTAACAAGAACATCTATTCTGACATTTTATCTATTTCTCTTTTCATCTCCTCTGGGATATTATAGCCTGCTTCCTATGGGAATTTTTTGTATAGATGTTAAGATGGGTGTGCTGGACTGACTCCATCCAGGACTGATCAAGTTCTGAAGCAGAGAGAGAATTAAGACTCCTTAATGCGGGTCTGAAACTTCAACGAACAGAGTTACTGTTCTAGTCTTCACTTTATTCTACCTACTGTGACTATTCTTGGGAGATGGCATGGGTTTAAGTATTTGGAAAAGGCTTACCACACATGTTCTGTGCTGTTTATTAATCATGTTATTAAATGAGTAGTCCCTCTCAAAGGTATTCCTGGATACTTGAAACTGGATTTCTGTTGATTGTAAGGGGTTCTAGTTTAAGGAGAGCCGATAGACAAGATGGGTTTGCTCAGGTTTCTTGATAGAGATGCTAGGCCATTGCAATTCAGCTAAGGAATCCAATTTTCATGGTCTCAGCAGTAAGGAGAGAAGCAGAAGGATCTCCTTCCCGTGTGCATAGAAATATTCATGAAGATGTTGAGATTGCTAGGTTGGAGTGAGAGCACTCTTAATAAATAAAGAGCATCAGTATCTTATGACATTAGTGAGGAAAGAATGACATCTTTTGCTTTTATTTTCTTCTATTTTAGAACATTTGGGTTATAGTATTCAGCTCAAAATGACACTTGAAGCAAGTTTCTGAGGATTTGATTAAAAAAAAAAAAAAAATTTACTTTGTGTTGCACTAAAGGAATCCATTAAGCTCAGTGGGGGATGAGCAGCTGTGTAAGACTTCCCTAAGCTCTCTCCACAGGCACCTCAGTGTCCGAGATAGTTGGCTTGCAGGTTTGAATGTCCTGACATCAGGCTGGAGGGGTCCTGGAGGAATATCAGGAATGCAGGTTCCTCAATAAGCATATGTAGGGAAGGAAACAGAGCGAGCTGGTGGATTTTTGGGATACCGTCAGGGATGGTAACTGTAGTGGAACTTCAATCCTCTTTTTTCAGAAGGATCAAGGTTTTAAAAAAGTAATTAGTCCAGTACTAATTAAGAGATGAGCCCTATCTGGCTACTTTGGTATTTGATAAAATCTTGCTCTCATCATGTCACAACTGTTATCTCTTACATAGATAATGAGGGAACCATTTTTAGACTATACTGTCACTGAGTTTCCCTCAGGAACTCCTTGCCCCTTCCAGATTTCCCCGTTCAAGTGATCTCCTTATTGGTCATTTACTTAAGATTTAGGCAGCCTACAGGCTATTGCTTGAGTACTAATCTGAAATAGATCACCTGAAAGGCAGTATTATTTTTATTTGGAATTGTCTGCTTTTAGTGTATGATTTTTTTAGTGTATGATTGGTGGTACCACCTTGCTGATTCTGTATTATGTAGTCCCCTTCCGAAGAGGAATGCTGCTCAACAGTTCTTCCATGCAATACCTCCTCTGCTGGGCTAGAGATCTTGATCTCTGAAATGGAATGAGGTGGGGGGGAATCCAAGTGTTTCAATGTGATTCACTTCTAATCCAAGTGTATTTACACCTAAAGCTGACCAACCTCCATAAAAATGTTGAATATGCCCAATAGTCTCCTGGTTCAAGTAGTTCAACTATTTACATGCTTGTTTATTTCCTATTTGCAGTGCAGAAATGCTTTGGAAGTGCTGACGTATAGCACAGGAGGAGGCTGTTCACTTAGTATCGACGTAGCCCAGGCTGGGAAGAGCCAAAATGCATAATCCTATAGGTTTTGGAACAAAACTGACTTTTTCCAGCTGAGATTCTCCCCTTGAAGATTAATAAGGGCACTTGAGGGCTGCTAAGTATCTGGGAAGCTGGAGGTTCCGACATTGCTAACTTCTGGCATCTCTTCCAGCCCCTGAAATGAGCTGGTTCTTATTGTGAAAGAACTGCAAAGGAGACAGCCTGCTGTATTCTTGCAGAAGAGGAGAGTCTCATCAGGATATCGTTTAAGCCCTAGCCTCACAAATACAATCTGAGAGGCAGCGATCCTGTCTGTGCAGACTGCATGCACCTCCCCTATAGAAGGTTGCCACTGAAAAAGTGATGCTTAGCCTAAGTACATGTGGCTGTTCCGGTACATCAGTGGAGTGGTGAAAGAGGAGGGGCTTGGCAGGCAAACTCCTGTTCTGAATGACTTTACCTGGAGGTAATCTCTTCCACCAGGCTGAGTCTGACATTAAAAATGGAAGAGGCCAGGGACATTTTCCACCCAAAGCTCAATGGAAAGTGGCAGGTGTCAGATTTTTGCAAATTTCTTTCTCTTAACTCACAGGCTTCTGCTGACAGGGACTTGAAGGCTCCAACCTGGAAAAGCTCCAAACTAAATTTCTGCAACTAACTTAAAATACAAAATATTTTTAAAAGGTGCAGGGGAAGGGGAAGGACAGAGAGGTTAAAGGTAGAAATGGAAATTCTTTAGCTTGGAGAAGCAGTGTGTGGGGGAATCTCATTTGTACACTGCTAGTCAGCTGAAGATCTTCACTTGCATGCTGGTTTAGTCATTCAGAATACCGTGCTTTTGCCAAACACTAAACTCGGAACACGATTTTCCTCCTCTTTTCCTTCTCTTGTCATTCAAGTGCACATGGAGAAAACTGCTTACCAGTCAGGTCCTTTGGCTAACCCTTCCTGGGTTACCAGCTGCACCTTCTTTTGTGTATTAGATTCAAATATGTGTATCCTGTAAGCTAATTCTCAGCATCATGCTATTTAGGAGTCTACCATCAGATGAGGAACAGATGCTACAAGAAAGTAGATTCCAAATTTAGGTGACTCATTTCCTGCTTCTAACAGATACATGTTGGATCTGTCTTGGGCAACAGTTGTGTCTTTTGTCATGGCAATAAATTTCATCAAATTAATCAACCCTGCAGACTATGACTTGGATAAGATGCAGTGTTAGGACTTCAGCTATGTTGTGAAGATAACATGCTTTAACCAGTTACTGTGTGTCTGTTGCAGGGTGATAGTTACCCTCTTAGGCTGCTATGATTGCAGGGTTACGCAGCTCAGTTTAGACTGTGATGGAGGAAGACATTCAGTGCTTAGGCTGTGGTGCTTGGGAACCTCTGTATTAAGCTCATGTTCAAACCAGGTCACATTTAATGTCAGCCTTGAGACAGCCACTTTGAAGTAGTATGTATATTCCCACCTGGGAGGGAGTGCTCTTCCCTCCCCACCTCCCACTAGTGCTTTCTTAGAAGAATAAAGTAAAACCAAATACTAAACCTTTGACTTAAGAGATATGTTAGCCCGAGACATGTAATCTAGAATCTGTCTGGGCTTCATATGTAGGAAGTCTACTGTGTATTAATTGCTTGGAGGAAACTGCTTTGCATAATAACCAGTTCAGTTTACAGCTAGGGGAATTAATCTGTGTACAATACCTTAGGAAATACTTGCTTGCTTGCATCTGGACAGGAACTAGATGGAGCAACTTGCTTTCAGATGCTTTCAGCTCTGGATTACTGAAACAGAAGAATGTTTGATGTGAATATTCTGGCTCAATTAGACATCTGAATGAAGGACTTGTATTAATAAATACAGGAGGTGTATTGCGTTCACAGAATGTCAGTTTGTGGTTGGTTTTGTCGGGAAGGTTTTTCAGGTATGTGATGGGATAAAGTCATACGAGAGAGGAAACAAGGAAGGGAAGCTTTGCTGCATAACTGACAATGAGATTAATCTGTTTCATGTACTCTAAGTGAGCTATCAGATAACCTGCTACACTTATTTTTTTGCTGTCAATTTATATTGGTTCAAAACTAAAGTTTGAAATACTTCATTAAATAAACTTTTCTGCTTCAACTTCTAATTTCAGCTGGCTATACAGGTGGGTTTTCTTAATGAGGTATTCTTAGCCTAGGATTAGAACTCCCATTCCATGATCAACAGCCATGTTAAAAGAAAAAAAATAATTCTCCATAGAAACAAGCAGCTAATGACCTGTGCAAACTGAAAGTTGAATTAAAAATTTTCTTACAGTAATGTTTAGTGATATCACTTGGATGTTTTGCTACTTAAAGCCACTGTGATGGTTTAAAGTAAAAAAAAAAAAAAGGAAAAAGTGAGGAGGAAATACCTTGACTTGTGAAATTAAATGTTCAGATATTTTTATTTCTACCCCTCTGTCCCTCATACCTTGTTGGTGGACAGGAATTAAGTAATTGACACTTAATGTTCCTGTGAAACCTTCAGATTTCAGTGATACTGTCCCCTTATCGAAGGAAAAGAGTTTCATCAGACATATTGCAGCTAACTGTATGAGCTTTAACTCTCCTTCTCTGGCTAGAAACTGCATGCAGAGGGTGTTCAGTTAATAGAATTCCTAGGCAATGTTGCTGTTCTGAAAACACTAGACCTGAGGTTTGGTTTCTTGCCCTTTGTTGTTCCTCATGTGTTACTAGTCCTGTTCCTTTAGATGATGATTCTTTCCTTTAAGTTTGGTAACCTGAGGATAAGGAGTTGGAGTTGGGAGAGGAAGAAGAAAACCCTAGTTCTTTCCTCTTGGAGAAATGTTTTTGGCTGCTTTTGTGATAAATGTTTTTAGTGAACTTTCAAGCAAGTTGTCACAATGTGTTGCTGTGGAAAATTAACAAGAGTCTCCATAAACAGGTTGTGTGGTGATAGCAATGTGAGAGATGCTGTTACTTTGACAGTGGCCCAAACATAAAAGGTTTTTAATTATACACCCACCCAACCTCAGCCCAAGAGGACAGCTGCTAGTTGAGAGCTCACAAGGTAGCAGAAACCTTAAGGTGAAGAGTGTGTGCATGTGTCCTGGTGCGGATGATAGTATTTCTGAAGCAGCAGCACATTTGTAATTGTATCATGCCCGATTCAGCTACTGCAGGGTTACTTAGGAGTCCTGTCTTAGTTGTGGTCATGAACAAGAATATTCTCCCTGCCTAGTGGAAGATAAAATCTAAATAATAGAACAACTGTACTTGATCAGAGCAGAAGTCCAGAAATTGTAGTATTCTCTGTGTGATGCTGGTTGGTAGCAAAATCTTGGTGGATGGGTGTAAGAAGCAGGCAAGCACAGTATGACCTTCTCCTTTGCACCACCCTGATGTTTTACAAAGAGCAATTTGGAGATTCATTGAGCCGGAGGCTGTAACTGCCTCCCAGTGTTTGATGGTTGAAAAATAAACTATTTTAACTCAATGGAGCTGGGGAAATTGGAAGATAAAACCTACTGTTTTCATCTAGTCTATTCATGACTCAGTACTGTTTTGTACAAGTATATGGCTCAATGTTTTATCTAGCATCCCATGTCATTGTTTCTGTAAAATTTCAGAAAGCATAAACAGTTTTAGGCTTTACTATGAGTCATTGTATGCTTAGTTATGCTTGTAACTATGCATTTAGATAAGATGGCCTATCAACATCTTTTGTGTTACAAGTTAAAGTATGCTTGTGCATTACTGCAACTGAATTCCTTGACGTGCCTCATGTGTTTTTGTACTTAGTGCTGCATTATTCCTGTGCTCAAATAGATTTACATACTGTATGTAATAGCACACAGATTACCACATCTATGATTCTCTATTAATGAAAAATTGGTCCTTTAACTCTAGTGTATGTAAAAAAATTGAGCTTTGCATGTTCTTTCCGTATGTAGCTCCGAATTATTTATGACTGACCTTTAAAAAGCAAGGAAAAAAGAAAATGCAGTTAGTGGAAATGCTTTCAAAAAGTAAATATATTTTGTAAGTACATTGTGTGTCTGTTTGGAGCTGAAGACAAAATAACATGTCTGGGAGATAAAGCAAAAAGCTCTTTGGAACATAAATTACAGGAGCTTGTGCCCTGCTGTCTCTGAGCAGGGGGAGGCTGGGTGGTCTGTCACTCAGGAGGAAGCAAGTTCTGGCATTGTAAAGCATGCAGATGTAGCTTTTCTCTTATTCTGTATCCCATTGTTCATAATGAGAAGAAAAACAGTGAGAAAGGGGAAAAGGGGACACTTGATCATTGGTATTGCTATAGTTACCTGAAGGGGGATAGTTCTGGTTTTGCTAACAGACAGAACAGGCCATGTTCTAAGCCTTGCTTGACATTAGCATGGGGTTTAAAGAGAAGTGACCTTGGCCTTTCAGACAAAAGGATTTCTTCGCTAGTTTTTGGCACCAACTTTTCTGTCACAGGTAGTTGGCTGTTTTGACTCTTAGCTCTTCCTGCACCACCACCTTTTGTTTGGCAGGAGGATTCTGATCACTTTACTGAATAACTGGAGTTGTTAATCCTCTGGTTTTGCCTGAGTTTCAGAAGGGAAGGAGAGTGGGAGCAAGACTGTTACTTTGGGTTCCACCCACAGTTACTCCACCGGACTGGATAGGCAGAGAAACATTGCAAAAAAGCTGATATGCTTGTTAGCATCTGCTGGGCAATGTACTCAGTGTGATGGGGGCTTAGGTATGTCCTTCTGCTGAAAACTTTCTCTTGTGCAAGCAATAATGCATGTGATAGTGTCTTCTTTGTTTATGCAGGTCACTCTTCCTTTCCCTGTTGTGTATTTTGTTCAGTCACTTTTAAGTGAAGGCTTTGCCGATACTGAAGTGTTTGCTGTGAGCTGGCTCTTACCTTGCCTCACTTCAACTTCAATGAGTTCAAGTAGGAATGCTGAGTAGTTAAAGGTTGGGGAGCAGCAGCTGCATCAGTGTCTGAAATTGGTGCTCTTTCCCACAGTGTATAGGAAATCAACTCAGTGTCAAGGACAGCTGTCTGTTTGTATTCCTCCTTTCAGCTTCTTTGCAAAGAACCCTTATTACTTCCTAGACTGTCCCATTACTGTGATGTGAAAAAAGTTTCCCCCTTAGACTGTGGGAGACAGGGGTGGGAGGGAACACTGCAGGGTAGGAATGTTGATGCAGAGGGAACAGCAAATATTCCTCATCTTTGAGAATCAAAGAGGCTAGCTATAAAATGTAGACTCTTCTCTGCACTGTCAAGGTCAAGTGATTTGTTGCTTGTTCTGTTGACTGATGCTCTATCTTGAATGTGGTTGTTCATTCAAAATTCTAGATTGACAGCTCCACAGCCCTTAATTAATCCATTCCTCAGAATAATTTGGCAGCAGATTTGACATGACCTCACTACAGTGGAATGATGGGATGTCTGAAGGGAAGAAAGGTTGTTGAAGCAGTTATGTAACAGAGAAGGAAGACAGAAGATTAACTTGAATGTCTCATCTGCTGATCAAAAGTGTGATGTTAATGCTGCAATGTGAATTCAAGGCTGGATGCGCACCTCAAGAATTGGATTCCATGATGCTTGCTGATTTTTGGGGGGCCTGCATGCTTGCTTCTGACATGGCTACGTGGACATTTTGGGAGCTGTCCCTTGATGTCTGAATGCAGAAGTTCTACACTCTACTGAACTTAACTAGAAGCCTGTTAAAAGGAAAAGTATGTTTCAGGCAGATATGCAAGTTGTTACAGATACTGGTTTTTTTCAATGTCTAACCACAAAAAGGAAAGGAAAAATGTTGCTTAATGAATAATTCACAGGTTGTGCTCTGTTAGGATTAGTGTCTCTAACTGGGCAGATACCTATCAGCATTCCTGGTTTTCTGTAGCTTCTGTGTTGGAATCGTGATTACCAGATGTTAATCTTTTTAAGTTGTAGGGTCAGATGGAGGAACAAATTGCAAGAACAATGAGGATGCATTGTTGTAACCAAACACCTCTGCCTTCATTTTCTAAAGGAGCTGGGTTGTTATAGTGAAAGGTAAAAGAGCTGAAATTGCTTTCTCTTCCAGGACTTTGTTGTTGAACAGATCATGAATTTGAGAATTGCAGTGGAAGCCACCTGTTGTGGCATTAATTCCATGCTGACCAGTATCAACTGCAAATATTGTTAGGTTCTGTTGCTTCTTTTAATTAGACTTCCCAGTTTTTACAAGTTAATCCTCTCTCACTTAGGCCAGAGGGAAAGGTTTTCTCCCATTGGTTTTAATGCCCTATGATTGCTTGGTTTGGTATGAGAACAGAACTAGAAGCTGCTGTTACCCAGGTGTATTTATGTCTTGGCATTAGCTCACTTGTACTGAGTGTACATGTAGGTACCTGATGAGAAGGGATGAGTAATTCTTGGGAGAAGGGCAGTAGTCTTGGGACTCCTGCAATCAGTGTTCATTTCCTGGCTCCACTACAGAAGTTGTGGGTAACATGGAGTTATTTGCTTGATCTCTCAATGCCTAGGTCGCCCATCTGTGAAAGGAGGGCTATAACTTCATATTTCTTAACCCATTAGTGTTTACAGAGCAGACAACTCATAATGGGGTAGCCATCTCCTGGAACAGTTTTGGCCCATATGGGGACTCTCTTTTTCACAGGAGCCTGGGGGAAAAGCCAGTCCCAAGCTAGAAAACGATGGGGAGGATAAAAAATAACAATGCACTGGGGGTGTTCATAGCCTGCCTTGCTATGTCCTCAGAGGGAGGACATGAGATGAGGGAAGCCTTCCATGCATTTTGTGGGTTTAGTGTTTGAAGAATAGAAACTTGACTTGTGTGGGAAAAGTCTGAATAAATTTTGGGCTATTGTTTGTCATTCTTCTGGCAGGAAGGCATATATACCATCTTTCAGAGGGCTTCTGCCATTCATGCATGTGTGCACACACAAAACATACAGTGTGTGGTATTTGTCTGTAAATTTTTTTCCTTCAGTTGGTAAGATGCTTGTGACTGCTGGTAGTTTGGGAAAGTAACCTAGTCCTACTTTGTGTTTTGCACAGTGAAGTAGAAACTGTCACCTTGTTTCAGATTCCCCCCTGTCACATTGATTACAATGATCTTGGAGAAGGACAGAAAGATCTTTAGCAGCAGAACCCATGACTCTTACAGCTTTTATGCTCTGCAGGAAACACTAGAAATTGTTCAGCCTGGCTATCAATATCCATTGGAGTTGGAAATAAAATAAGACCATTTCTTATTCCTATTTATCTAGCACTAAGACATTTTTATAAATTAGGGATACATTCTTTGTTCCTGTTTTGTGCTTTGAGTGTAGTGTTGATGAGGAAATCATTTAAGTAGGCGTCACTTGCCCCCTGTGCTCAGACAAGTGAGGTGAAGACAAGGACTGATTTTAACAAACTTTGATTTCAGCTTTGTATCACCCGAAGGTTTTGAAGATGCGAGATGATTGAAAGGTGATATCATCGTGGCTAGGCTGTGTCCTGGAGTTAAGACAGGGTGACATGGGATGTGTTTCTCTCTGGATCTTCCACCATAACTAGAGGTGCTACTTCATTCTATAGCCTACATCGAGAATGTAGGATTCTGACTTAGATCCTTATCTAGTGGTTTGTAGTGGGTACAATTTTTGCTCACGTTAGATACCTGCAGTACATAGTTTGTGGGTATTGATATTGTTGTAGGAGAGTTTGTTAAAGTGCTACCATGAGAGAGGAAAAAACGCTATTATGTTTTTTTGCTAAGGAGAAGTATACATGTCATCACGGAGCTAAACAGAAATGCAACATTTCTCAGCAATTGCTGGCCCCAGCATTTTAACAGAAGATAAGAATATTTATCATTTGAAGGTGGAATAGGAAAATCTCAGACTTCTAACTTGAAATAGAACAAGGGACAGAAAGGTGGAAGACAGTGGTCTATTCCAGTCATTAAATATTGAGGCATATGTCAAAACCAATGAAACTGATGAGAGTGCTTCTGTTGATGTTATTGTTAGGGAAATTGGGACTGGAGAGGAGATGCACAACAAGATGAAAGCTCTGGGGCATAACAGACACAGGTTTATTAAAACTAGACTCCAGACAGTAGCTGATGTTAAAACTAAAAATTATACTGGAGCAAGCCTCCATGTCTCATCCTGTCCCTCAGAGGGGGCAGCTGCATGTTATTTGAGTTACAGTAGCAGCGAAGAGCCTCACTCAGAGCTATGCACATTGACATCAGATGCTCTACAAATGCAGAACGGATATTGTCTCTGACTTTTTTTTCTTTCTCGGTGTTGGGCTAAGGGAAAACTCGGCCTTCAAAAAGCCACTGTGTTTCAAGAAAATGCAGTTTCCAACTTCAAAGCTCGGGGTTTTTTTATTTGACTATTGGTTAATGGATTGTGAAATAATGAATTTCCAGGCTCTTATTCTTTTAGTAACGATGCCACCTAGTGGGCTTGATCGGTAGGAAGGGCGGTGGGCTCTGCGAAACGGGGGCCAGTTGGACTGGACAGGGCTGGAAACGAGGGAGCAGAGCATGTATCCAGTGCTTTGGAAAGGCTGGTATTATTTCCCTTTGTCAATGTTCTGCTTATTTCCCTTACCATTATACAGCCTTACCTAGCAACAATTTTCTTAACAATTACTTTTTGCACTTAATTACTTAGTTGCTATCTGGTTACTTTCAGCTTCTTGCTGCTGTAGCAAGAGAAGGCCTATTTGGTGGATTTTAATTTGCAGTTTTAAAAGCAGTGGGTAGTAACTTTGAATTTCTGGACATCTCTATCAAACACATATCAAAGAAATATAGTGCCAACAGCTCATTCATTGGAAATTTTAGGAACTTGTACTTCCTGAACACTGTTCCTTTACTCAAAATTTCCAAGGGCTTAGCTCACAGGTTGGTTAATGTACTTAAATCCCCCACCCATCTGAGATAGATGAGGCATGGAGAAGTAGCTTCCTAAAAGTTCTTGGTACTTCTAATACCTGGGGCTGTCCTGTAACCCTTCCACTTAACAATATTGCTGAGGTGCCTTTGAAGAATGAGATCACTTGATTTTCTGTGCTGTTCTCAAGTCCTAAAAAAAGAAAGAAAGAAAAATCCTTTTGTGAAAAGAGTTGATACACCTTTCTTCCTAGTGAAACATCTGGCACGTTTTCAAAGGCAAAGGGTGGTACAGAGAACACTTGGACTCTTCAGCCTGCAGCATCAACAAAAATAGTTGTTATTACATGCTGTGATATCTTGTGACAGTAATGGACAGAAGAAAACACTTTCGTTAACAGCAGAGCACAGGGCAGTTGTATGGATTTGTTCTACTCATTTGCTGGAGGAAAAAAGGAATCCTTCTCCCCACTGTGAGTAGGTCTCCTTAATTTTTGTAAAGAAAAAAAAGATTTGAAAAATCCTCTAACTTCATAAAATGACTGTCTGTCTTGTTAAAGACTCCCAGTGTTTTGCATGCTGGCAGAACTCTTTACTGTTTGGGCTCAAGCCATGGGTCTCATGTCAGAGTTAATATGTACAATGGCTTGAAAGTGGTGGATCCCATCCATGAAAGGAACAACGTGTACTCTTTCCTGTCATTTTCAAGGGGAAGTGATTAGAAAAGGGGGCTTAGCTGAGAGGCTTTGGCTAACAAAGAGCCACATGGGTTTGAGCCATGTAGGTGACTAACCTGGTCGTTCACACCTAGTCCTGAACTGGAGTGGGCTACATGTCTCCAACCGCTCAGCTGACACACGGCAACTTGTTACATGTCAGTAACTGAGAAACTCGTCATCTACCCCAGCCCCTGAGCATTGATAAGCTTCAATACTGTGGCAACAGTATAGGCATCACCTCATCTTTCCACCAATATTCCTTATCTTTCTTTGGTTTGTTAGGAATCCAGCCATGCATCACTGGGGATGAACCTCTTGTGTGCTGGGTATGTGACATTTAGACAGTTTTTGCAAGCTGAATCTATGTGGTTCTCCTACAAGATGTCAGTAGTAACCTGTATATTTCTGTGTGCTAACTATGTTCTTGGTGTAAAAGCTAACCAAAAGAGTTTGTGGCCTGAAAAATTTGTGTACACATACCACTATTTTGATCTTTTCCTTAGAATTCTGTTTTTTTTCCCATTGTTTCACTGTAGAACAACCTGGTTCTGAAAGGGAAAATAGATGCTAAAATGTTGCATTTTTAACTAAATCTTTTAGAATATCACAAAGAATCCCCTTAAATGTAGACGGTTGGGAGGAAAAAATAGAAATGCCTGCTTATTAGTTCATGCTGCCATTGAAATACTAGATTTCTCTGTCACAAGGAACAAGTGTGTGTGAAAGGAGCTCGTGGGTTGCCTGCAAACCAGAAACATCCCTTCTGTTTCCGTCTCGTAACAAGCATTCCTGGGGGAGACTGCCAACAGTTTTTACATGTTAGCAATGATTATCTTGATACACAGAATAAGCACTGCCTGACAAGGATTTGGGCCCATCAGAAAACATACTTAGCATAGAAACTACAAATGCTAAGGGGATGTGAAGGTATGAAGTAAAAGAAAACAGAGGAGGCTAGCTGGCTGGGAGGTGTTTGCTCTGGTTTGAAGCTGGAGCCTCTGTTCGAATGTAGCCCTTCTCAGCAGGGCTTGGAAGCCTCACCTGACTGCTTTGTGAAATGACTTTCCTTTTGTTCTTAGCTCTCAGTCACAAATGCTCTGGGAAGCGTAGATCACTTCAGTCCAGTAGACGAAAAGGTGAAAAATGAGTTTCAGTAGAGCTCAGAGCCTGAGTAACAGGACATCTAATTTTGCCTTATCCAGGTGTCTGCCTCTTGGGTTTGCAGCTGTATGAACATTCTGAAGGTATGCATCAGTGCTGCAACTGTCAGAGGCAACAAACCGCCTGCTGGCTCTTCATTCCTGTGTTGGGATGAAGCATCACCAGAGCCTGAGGCCTGCCCTGTGTCCCAGCAGATGGAGCCCTCGCTGAGCCTTTCCATTTTCAGTTACTGCTGCATCTGCTAAACACTCCCTGGTCTGCAAAAAGCCTGGAAACAGTTGCAAAGCAAGGGTTAGTGGGGTAAGGAGGAAAGGGCAGTAGTTGAAGCTTATTTCTTTGCATGAAAGATCCAGAAGATGAAGAAATTGCTACACAGAACAACCAGAGATAAAAGAAATTGCCCTGGTAAACCCCTTGCACTTAATGTCTTGAAAAAACTGAAGCAGTTTTGATCAGAGCCTAGTGCTTCATGCCTGCTAGGAATTTAGGGAGGAGGATGCAGTAGGTTGGATCATGATCTAACAACAGTTTATTAAGTCTACTCATGTCATACCACATTAAAGTTTAAATATGTTTCTCCCCAGGCCTCCAGAGAAACTTAATGCCTTTCCCTCATGCTTTTATCTTTCTGTTACTTGTACTTCAGTTACAAGTATGCTCTTTTGCTGCTTTCCACAGTAAATTTTTCTAGGTCATGATTTTTATCTGGCAGTGGAAGTTAAGCATGGTTAGCCTAGGTTAACATTTGAATAAAGAGTTTTAAATAAAACCCATGAAGTCTGAGGAGAGATTATTTATGCTGGATATCTTCCATGTTACATCGGTGGGCAATGTACTAGCTGAGATACATTTGTGGTGTGAAAGAGTGAGGTCCTGATGGTGTATGCTTATTGGTATTAAATAGCATGTGGTACTTCTGTCTGAAGTTATTTTTGGCTTTATTTCAAAGTGGATAGTATCTTGTCATCTTGGTTACTCCATCAAAAGGAAATATTGCCTGATGACTCTTACAGTTCTACAGTGTTTCAGTGACCTGCACTGGTGGCTGCTTTCCACAGCAGCTTAAAAGACTTTTTGTTAGGAGTGATATATATATATATGTAAAATGTGCTCGTAAATGCTCCAGGGAACATTGGTTATTTTGGTGCCAAATGTCAGGGTTTGCACTCTGAAGCAAATTGCTTGGTCATGTACGCTGGCAAACCCAGAATGGTCTGCAGGTATGTCTACTCATAGAATGGCCATTTCCCGTACACGTACATTTTGGTGGGCACTAACAGGAATATAGTAAAACAGACTGTATAGAAAACAGATGGCTGCTTCAGCTGTTCACGGATGTCACAGCAATGGCCTAGTAATGTTCTTTGTAAATACCCGTGTATGCTTTTATCTGTTATTGGATGCTAAGAAAATCCCTGAAGGGCAAAATGAGGAGCCAGGACTTGTGCGATTAACAAGATTTCATGCAATCATTTGCTTTTTGGGCGAAAGTCCTTTGTGTAAGACTAGCTGGGAAGGCTGCTATTTAGCATAAGAGGAAAGCAAATTCAAGCTGGAAGGTGCTTATTAGGCAATGCTAATTAAGAGCTAGTCTGGATGTGTTGTGTGTTGCTGGTGGACATTTTACCATGGAAAGGAATTTCATGCAAGTGCATGTATGCAAATATGTCTTCTGAATTGCTTAACATAAGAAGGATTCGAGAGGCATGGTTTTTGTGCTTTAGGCTACATAGTAAGGCGTAAGAGGGCATATAAGGACTGTGGATTCTCCTGTATGACAGAAGCACACTTGAGAACTTAATTAGGGCAGAGATGTCTAAAATGAGGGATGTGGTAGAGAGTACACTGATGGTACAGGGTGTTGGGGGAAGAAGTGTGACACTGTTAAAGAAGCATCGCCAGGGGTTTTGTACGAAATAGCGTCTGAGTTTGCTAATCTACTTTCCTCAGTGTCATAAGTGCCAGAATGTCAGCTTCATAAAAGTGGTAGTCAGCAAAAGGCTTGCATCGCTGAAACAGATGAACAGAAGCTCTCTCTGATGGGCACTACCATTACAATTTTCCACTTGACCTCAAGAAAGGTCTTTCAAGGGTAAATGGTTGAAAATGGTGTCTGACTCTTGTCACTTGGAATATCTTGAAAGACTTCACTTTGAACTCCCCTGAGGTACTGTATTAATCCCCTAGGCCAGAGAGTTCAACAGTAGGGTGCATAAATCTATTCCTATTATCATTTAGCGTGTAGGAGCCATAACTATGGACAAGGAGTCTGTTTATCTAGGTGTTGTATAAACACTGAACAAAAGAGAGTTCCTGCCCTACTGAGTATACTGCATGCAAATTAAGTCAATTACTGAAAGGTTAAAATAACTCTAGCAATTGCTGGCATGCTGCAAAGAGGCTAGGCCCTACCACATCCTGTTCACTGGAATTTTGTGGTTGACATCTGAGCAGCTTGTCCAGGCTGAAAGACACAGAAGGCTAGGGAAAAAAATGCTGGAGTTCCTCTTTTTGAGGACAATGTTTTTTTTCTCAAAAGGGAAAGTTTCTGCTCCTTTGCAAGGGAGTAAAATTATCCTTCCCATTAGAGCTTTTAAATCTTCCCTGAGGAGCTGTGGGAAGGGTGGTCAGCCTACTTAAAAACCAAGGTGTGCTGGAATACTCCTTAGTGAAGAGACTATGCTTATAGTGCTAGTCTCTTTTCCTGAATGGATGAAAGCAGTGGCGCAAAAGCTGGAGCTTTGTCAAGTAAAGCCAGAATTTGTAAAGGGCTTTGACGTCTGTAGTTGAGCAGTGGTATTCATTTATGAAGATAGTGTAGGTAGTGTGAGTTAAGATGTTAAGCAAATATTTCATGCGGGAATGCACGCATGCCCGCACAATGGTGCAAGTCTGTATGTATAGTGTCATGCTCTTGTGTTAAGTGGTATGCTGCCGCCTTTAATACTCCCTTCTCTGTTCTGCTAGCTTCTGGTACTCAGACCTGAAATCTGACTTCTCAGTTGTCAGTGGTGTCCTGCTGGCATCCCTAGAGAGCAAATGATTTATAGGAATTGGTGTTTTCAGTAGCAATCAGTCTGCCTTTCAAGTGGATAGCAATTCAAGCTGCACTTTGAAAATGTTGATTGAACATGGAAGGAAGCATATATTCTTGATGGAAATAAGGAAGTCAAAGGCTTGCTCTGAAACTAGGTGGTTTGTAAGGTTAGCATGAAAAAGCACACCAACTTCTGCAGCCCAGGGCATGAGGAACCACTTTTCAGGCTGGAAAACTACAGACTTGAGCACAACTGAGATGAATTAGAGCACCCCTTAGATGCGGAGTGAGGTGTGAGTCCAGATACATACTTTACAAAGCAGCTTTTCTTGACCAAAGTGGAGGTCACAGTGAGTGAGGCCTGCAATGGCCAGGTGGTCTGAAAACAAAGGGGGGATTTGTAGGTGAAGTGGTGCTGAACTTGGATTTACACTGACCTTGTCACCTGAATGCAATCCCAAAATACTTTGTGGAAGCATCTTGAGACTTAAGCGCAGTGACAGCTACCTCTGGGTGGCAGCTTCTGAATGCAGTGTGGCTATGCCACCTGACAGTTCAGGATGGGAAATTCTGTGTGTGTCTCCCTGGGAAATAACACAAACTACTTCTTGTGTGGTAACTGTATGTCCTGGCGGAGGTCTCTAGCTCAATTATAGCTTTTAAGGTAACATGTTGGTATGCTAAGGACAGCTCTTCCTGCCCCAACACCCTTTTGTAGGCAATGTCTCTCTCTTGCCTCCCAGTTTTGTACAGCACAATGTTGCGGCTTATGTAGCAAAGTTCATGCTTTTTTTCCAGTCTATGTAAATCAACTTAGATAAGGCATGGATTCACTAAAGGAGACTAGAAGGGCTGAAGCCTGTGACAGAAAATTGTCAAGGTAGTGCATATTCTTACTTCACATGATGTGATAGCAGTTCTTCCCCCACTCAGACTGGGGAACGCACCTGGCACTGCCTTAAATAAAATAGGAAATGTAGCCTCTGGGAATGCACTGGATGTGGTTGTGTAATAAAGCCTCACAGGGAAAAACTGCAGCAGGAACATGAGTCTGGATAATACCAGCAAAAAGAATTCACCCTTCTATATTTGATAGAAACCCTGTAGCTATGAAAAAATGGTTTGGCATGAAGGTCCATGGTCATATGAAGGTCCATAATTTGCCATAGTACTAGAAACAGTGATTGTTCCAGTCTGGCAGACCTGCTACTGCCATAACCTCTCAGTAGTCAAAGTAATGTGCTGCTGGCCTTGCCTGGCACATTCTGACCCCCATGGCTCACAGTCTCCTACTAGTTCTCCTTCTACGTACTGGAGACTGGCTGAAGACATCTACTTTTAATTCTGGGAAACACGTTTTTATGCTTACTGCTATCCAACCTGTTGTTAACCAGGGAGCTGTTCTGTATCTCACAAAGCACAAATCCTGAAGGAAGGACATGCTAAAAAAGTGAATCGCAGCAAGAATTCCTAGGGGAACAACTCCATCTTTTCTCTCTGTCTCTACAGACAGCCCACACTTGTGTTCTTTAGAGCATTTCACCTTAGAAAATGGTCTTGGTAAAAGATCAATGTGACCCAAGTGTACATACAAGTACTGCTAATGGAGCCTAAAAATACAATTGAAGTAGGGGGTAAATAAAAAGTTGCTAGCATATCTTGTGTGGCTTTTTTGGTTTAGGTTTTATTTGTTGCACTGAAGGGGAATATTGGCAAATGCCACCACATTTTTTTCCCCTCCCCTAGGCTGTTTGCTGATAGATATTGCACAGAATGATTGCTATGAATATTTTACTGTTTAACAGGCTAAAATATGTTACCACAGGAAACTATGAAATATTAATACTTTCTATTTGGTGAACAATATGTACATAATCTAAGCCTTTGATCAGAGGTGTTCAGATAATCTGGATCTAGGTAATGGAATAATGAATCTGTATGTGACTGGAGGGAACTATGTATGCCAGAATTCTCCAGCCCTTGTATTCAGACAGGCAAGAGGTTTCCCTCTATCAATGCTTGCATGTAAGGACTTGTCTCTTTTATCTGGTTAGGAGAATCCTCAGATTTCATATCAACTTTTCTCTGTTACTGAAATAATCTAATCTTTACCCCTAGAAGAGGTAAATTTGCTGTTACACTGGACTGTTTTTTACCTGGTGTATTGTGTTAAGACATGACTAGCGCTTTTTGACTTTCCATAGAACTAAGGCTAGCATGCCTCTTTTTTTTTGGTTAATAAGTTTAAAAGTTCAGTCAAGAATAGTGAAGATTTTTTTTTTCTTTTCCTAGTATGTCTTGGGGATGTTTGCAACAACAGCAACAGGTTCATTCATTTGACAATAGGTATAAAATTTTCTGCCAAGGCAGCTTGTGTGTAAGACTACACAAAGCAGAACTGAGAGACAGGAAAGCTTATTCAACAATTTTTATTCACTGTGTTCTCCTTGTAATTTAAGGGCAGTTTTACAAACTGTGTTCCTAGGGAGAGTTACAAGTGAGGCCCCAAGGATCTGTAGTAGCATACTACTTGCTTTACCCCAGAAAGGGTCCTTTACCAGAGAAGAAAGGAAAAGTCAAGCTGTAAAGAAATGAGGGTCAGAAAGGAACCTGTCATCCTGTGTTTCAGCTTGCCAAAACTTAACTGATACTACTGAGAAATACCAGTGGGACTGGTTGTTGCTTCACATAGCAGTGTCCTCAATCTACCTCTAGCTGTGAAAGGGGGGGGGGAGGCTTGCTTTATAGAAGCAAGCTGTATTTTGCTATTCATTTGAGTCTACTGGAATAATTGGAAAGCTCATACTATCACCACAACAATGTGGGGTGACAAAAGGTATGACAGGGTAGCCTCTTGCTAGGATAAAAGGCATATATGCTGCATGTTGTTTTAGCTGGGTTCATTTGCATACCAGGCACATGAGAAATTATTGCCTGTATCTTGAAACCCTTGATAATTGGCAGGTGCTTGATGAGGGTTTGGGCTCCATGACTAGAATCACCTCTCTTTGTCCAGCCTTCTGTTCTCTGGTTTAGTCTTAATTCTCTCTGCATCAATGGAAGGAAGTATTAGAGAAGGAACTTTGTCTTTTTTTTTTAAAGCAGGAACTTTTCCCTACCCTTCTAAAGGGAAAGAAAAAGGAACAGTGGCATATTAGCTCTGTTCTAGTCCCTGGCTGGACACAGCTCTATTACTACTTAAATGAATTGCAGGAAGTAAAAAGCCCATAGCAACATGATCAAGCAGTTAAAGGAAGGTATTAAGAATTCAGCTGAACTCTATTTCTGACTCTGACAAGGCTCCCCAGGTGGCACACAGCAAGTCACTTAACTTAAATCTAGCTTACAGCAACCTTTCCCTAAAAATGATTCCTCATCGGACCCTTTCCAGTGGCAATAGCAGCTCTGACTTAAATAAGAAACAGGTCTATATGAATACTTGTGTTTGCTAATCTTGCAAGGCTACCAGTCTCCTCTGCAGGTGCTCTGAGGGCCTTGGAAAGGCGCTTGTGGAACTGCAGGCTCGGAGGGAAAATGGTATAAAGCAAGCCTTTTTCCTCACTTGTATCTTGGGTAGGCTAGGCTGGTATTCACTTGAAGTTAGTTTAGTATCTAAGGATGCAATGTGGCAGCAAAGGCAACACCCCCAAAACAGGGAAGGTTCTTCATTTGGTAGATATTCACCTAGTGCAATGGGGAATTCAAACAAAAGAACCTTAGCTACTGAAAAATGCCACGAGAGTGCCTGAGCAAAGGCATTAGCATTTGCAATCAACACACCTGCTGGAAACCTCCCCCCAAAATGCTCCTCATAGGAACAGTCGGTAGGGTTTTGTGTAAGATGGCAAGAGAAGTGTTGCAGGTGCCCAGCCTGGCAAGAACATGTCCTGCCAGAGATGCTGAAGCAGAGGGCTGCAGGACTGCAATGCTCTGCTCCCCTGACCTGTGTGTCGAGACAGTCATTGCCTGAGGAAAAATCTGGCTGCGAGGTGACAAAAGGCTGAGGGAGGGGGTTGGTTCTGAAGCCTTTCACCCCCCCTGCCCTCAGCAGGGAGCCTGGGTGCAGCTGTGGGGCCTGGGCTCCCTCGGAGCTGAGGGGACTCACCTGAGGGGATGAAGGCTCCCCGGGGGTCCCGCAGTCCAGTGTGTCCCCCCCTCTGTGTGGCAGTGCCTCTCTGGGAACTGGGTAACTTTATTCCATTTTGTAGGATGAGGGCTGGGGAGCAGCCCCTCAGGGGCAGCCCGGGGGTGGGGTGGCAGGTGGGCTCAGCTTCTGGAAGGTTCTGCCTGTGTCGGGTGACCCTCAGAGCCCGGCGGGGGAGAGGAGCCTCCTCTGACGGCTGGTAACGGTCACCTCCTTTGATTTCAGGGGTAACTGTGCAGAATGCAATACCGTATAAACAGGTAACTTTTTTTCTTCTTTTTATTTTTTTTTTTCCTGTCTGAATCCATCCTGCGTGCTGAGGCCCAGGAGTGTCTGCCATGCTGTCTGGGGGTGAAAGTCCCCCAGGGTCTGGTGTGTGGTGGTGGTGGTGGGGTGTTGGAGGGCTGACTGCTGAGGCTGTGGCTTTTCTGTGTTTAAAAAAAAATAAATTTAAAAAATGAGGGGATAAAGAAGACTTTAGGACACTTGCTTTTGGGGGGTCAGGAAGCCTGGGTTCAAGTCTCCAGTTCTGTTGAATCCAGTGACTCATCTATGATTGCTACAATTCTTGCTTTCTTAGTGTCCTAGTGACCTCTCAATTGTCTCTGCTGCTATAAAGAGTATCTGTGATTGGTGGCTGGCTTTTTCCTGTCCAAAAAAGCAGGACTGTGAAGTGAAGTTGTACCTGTAGGCTTCTGAGAAGGGGTAGGTCCTTGAAAAATGAGAATTGTTCGAGTGCCTGAGGTGTCTGATCTGCTGTGTGTCTGTTGTTCCCTTCACCTCAGGCTTGGTGATGTAAGTCTCTGTATGGGGAGGAGAGACTAGGAGAAAGGACTTCCTTGCAGTTATACCTTATGATTAAGGGTTGGCCTTGACCAGTAGGGTTTAAGGGGATTTTTTTGTCTCAGCCCTGTTGTCACATTGCAGGTGGGCCCCTTTTTCTGCCTAGGCTTCTGGAAACTGTCTAGATGCTGATACAAAACCTGGAGCAGGTGCTGTAAATCTGAGTTTAAGTGTTCTGAGTACAAATGCTGTAATCTGAGCCAAATATTTCATTCTAGGTTTTGAATTGTATTAATTCCTTACATGATTTTTCTCCTTTCCTAACCTCATGGTTATTGGTGGATTTAATAGCAATAACTGGGCTTTTTTTGTTAATCTGTGGAACTTGAATTTGCTCGACAGCTGCAGAGTTCCTTCTGGGCAGATAAAGGCAAGTACTTGCAGTAAGTGACTTAAAGAGGTTCTTCTGAAGGAAGAATGGATTAGCCTTGAAAGAAAGGGTTTTTTCTTTATCACATGCTCTGTACGTATCTGCATGTTTAAAAAGTTTTTTTACTGAAACAGTACAGTAGAGGGACATGAAAATGATGAGCCGTTGTTACAATATTGCAAATCCCCAAATATTACTGGTGCTAAAGTAATCAATCTTCTGGTGACTCTGCTAGAACCTCAGTTATAATACCTTAGTTGGTGCTCTTGGTCTATAATTTGGGTAATAAAAACAGATGCCACAGTCAAATCCAAACAACTCTTTGCTTTCTAGTTAAGGTGCAAAAATTTTTAAGTTAGATTTGTGAATATCTGGAGTAGGCATGCTTAAATAACTTAAAAATATTATAATCAGCTGTTTCAGTGACTAGATTGAAGAGGTGGGAGCAGCTGTGACCTTATTGCTGCATTCTTTCAACTTCACTGTGTGAAGTGAAAGTTTAGTACCTTCTCTGTAGGGTTAAGAAACTCCCTTGGTTTGTGTAGGTATCAACCCCCCTGTTTTTAGGGTGGTCATGCTGAAGCTCTAGGCACCTGATAGTTCTTGTTGCCTAAGCACATGTCTTGGAGTTTAAGGCATAATGAGTTTTCAAGTGTGGTGGCTTGGGGTTTGGCATCTCTATGTAAACCAGTGACAATCAATAGTATTCTGTGCTCCCAGGGTCAGTCTGGGGAATGTTTATTGTAGTTAGTTCTATTCCAGAAAGACTAGGAAAGTTTGAGTTTTGAAGGCAGATGCTCTCCCCATATGCTCAATGCAATTACCTTTCTGGTATCACATTGGAAGCTTTCTCATTAGATTATTTTGAAGAGGAACTGTTTTGCTGTTTAGCAGGAATGATACCCTTGATATACTGGTGATTTTTCACTTGCTTTGCTGTTCTCTTTGCTGCTTTAAAGATCTTCTCAAAGAATGTTTTGTGTGTGGAAGTGCTAGAAAGAAGGGGAAATTGAAGAGCTAAATTTGGACAATGCATCTGTTTGTGTGGAATGTTTTTGGTATGGAGCAAACATTGTGAATATGCTAAATGACTTTAATAAAACAGCCTCAAGCCCTGTTTTTTTCCCTGAAGGCCTGCCCCAGTGGTGGAGAGCTGTATTAATCTTGCATTTATTATTAAACACCCTGTCCTTGAAAGAAGCCTTGAGGCCAGTTTTCCTCATGAACTTTTATATCTCTGGTATTTATTGTCTACCGCTGCCTGTCTGTCTCTAATCTATCGGCTTTATGCTTATCTTGGCTTTGATGGCAATAACCACTCGGATGGGAGGGGAAAGGAGTATAGGGAAGATGTCATGACTCTTCTGTGTCTGGTTTCTGGCCTTTAAAGCAAAAGTTGCTGGTTGTGGCCATTACTCTGGCAAATGACTTGGATTCTAGCCCAAGAGGGCGCAGCTCCTAACTCTGCCCTAAGGTTAGCAGCTGGTATTTATGCACTCCCTGAAATGCACAATGAGCTTCTATAAGGTTTTTTACTGTTCACGAACGGTGTCGGGGGCTGAAAGTGGGTAAGTTAGCCATGTAACAATTTCAAAAAGGGCCATGTCGGACAGCCTGTCAAGGACTTGATTGTCTTAATATGTTTGTTTCTTCTCCTTATCGAAGTGTTATGGATTGCAACAGAAAGTGATAGTTTAAAAGTTTCGCTGATGTGTAGTTCTGCTAGAATTCTGCGAAATACAAGATACGGAGTCATTTTACAGCATGCAAGAGCTAGATAATAGGTTTATTTCCTGAGAAAAGGAAGCTCAAAGCTATTGCATTCTTTGCTGCCAGGTTTGTTTTGCCCACCCATGTTGTTGGGGCGCTAGGGCTTTTGAGACTATACCTTTTTTGCATCCAATTACTCATCTGTGCTTTTTTGTTATTTTAAGTGCATGGTCTGAAGTAAACACAAGTTAAGAGTAGGATGTGTTGGTTCACTGAAGAAATTCAGCCACCTACAGTTGAGCATTTCTACCATGAGTATTCAATTGGAGAAAAGATGCATCTGTTAAAAGTATTTTTCAAATCTGGCCTGACCTCCATAACCTGAGGAATGTCTAGTTCTTCTGGTGTAAATGGCATGTAGACCAAGAACTCATGAAAATGGTTCAGAGTAACTTAATACTTGTGTTTTCAAGTTCTCTGCAGTCTACATGGGCTTTAATTTCTCTGCTTTAGCACTCACAGGTACTAAGATGGCTTTTATTTTCTGAATTGCTTGATGTCTTTGTTTGAAACTAGATTTGGCTATATGAAAAAAAAAAAGGAAGGAAGGAATTTAGGTCAAAGCCTAGGACCTGCTTCTTTGATAGAAGCACTGTATCTCAGAAAAAGAACCCGTTTCCTGAAGGAACTCCTTTTATGTTTGTATAGTATTTATTAGTTGACAAATTGCAAATGCAACCTTGCGATCGGCTGACCAATCTTTTTTTTCTGGTAAGGGTGTTTGAATAGTTTAAACTTACATAATGTGGGCTAGCAAACAGTGAGCTTTTTGCTGAAACATTTTCTAAGAGATGTATGGGAGTTCATTGTTCTTTCCAAAGAGAGAAGGTGAATCCATCTTTGGCGGTGCCATTTCACATTAGCCTCTCCCAAACACTGGATTACATATTCTATCAATCTCCAGTGGGGAACAATCCTGCAGAATGCCCAAGGGAACTGAATAGATGTCTAGTGACCTCTTAAATCATATGAAGTCACTCAGATCCCATGCTCCAGCTGCTTTATGCAACACCAGAAGCTGCTCAATTTCTTCTTGAATTTCCTGTCTTTAAGTAGTCTGCTTTCCTTTCTCCTTCTTCCAGTTCACTGGTTAACTGGTTTGCATTCAAATTTATGGGTGGTGGGAGGGGGAATAAATTCCACTGTTCTATTTTCTCTTGGAATGGAAGGGCCAAATTTCACTTTCCTTCAGGTCTCCCCTAAGGACTTGCAAATGAAGAATGAGGTCTTTTTTGGCTTTTCTTTCTAATTGGCAGCTGAAAAAGTAAAAGCTAGTCAGAGCAGTTCCTAGCTGGATGGAGCCAATTGGAGTTGTGAATGATTTAGGAGTTGTACTTGCAGTGCTGAGCTTCCAGCTGCTTTCTCTACTTGGTTCAGGACAGAAACGAACATGTGGTCCTAAACTAATGCTGTCTGCAAAAAGCAAAGCAATGGGATAACTGAAGGAGATCTCCAGTGCGGATAGGGTTTTGGTCCTAAGTTCTAATCCCATGCCTGCCCATCTTCTTCTTTTCTTTCTCTTTACGGGATGGTGTACTTCTGCTTTGAAGGGGTACTACTGTAATGTTTTGAAAGCAGGGAAGACTACATAAGTGCGAAGTCTAGTTCTGTGGTTAATTTCTCTAGGAGAGGTGCTGTCTGTGCCTGCTGGAGTGGGGGGACACACACATGACAACTGTATTTGTGTAGTAAAAAAGCAGCATTTGACTGATTTTTGTCAGAAACCCAATGTCTGGCAAAAATGAAATACTGTTTTTACCCTTGAGTAAAGTCTTAGCAGAAGATTTCGTATTTGGGGGAATAAATAGAAACCTGTTGTGCAGTCAGACTTAATCCCATGTCTAGGTGGGCTATTTTAAGTGGTTTATTTCTTGTTTGTAAAACTGCTTTTCTTTTGCTGCTTATCAATATCCACAAGTCTTTGAGGTCAAATTCCATTCTCAGAAGCACTGGGTTAGCTTTGTGCTGACTCCCTGCTTGCAGAAGGGAGATTAGAGCCTGTGGGAGGTAAAATGGTAGAGTTGGCTGCAGGGGCACAAATCTTTTCTCTTCCCAAGGGAACAGATTTAGATCTGAAAATAGGCAGGTGGAAACCTCATGTCCTGTTGCATAATTACTGTAAGCACAGGAAGCATGCTTTTCGGTAGTATTACCGTATTTTTTACCTTTTAAAAACTCACCATCTCAGCTCCTATGGAAATCCCTGTGTCACTTTTGTCATTTTAAGAATATTTTAAGCTGTGCCTTGACAGGTCTGTCTTCAAGGATGCTTTGCTGAGCCATCAGGGGATGCATGAAGGAGTAGGCTTTTAGAAAGGGTCAGCTTTGCTTTTTATAGATGAGCACTCAAAACAAGAGAGATGAAGATAACCTTAACATAACAACTTGTTTGAGTAAGGGCTGTATTTGAATAATGGCTGTATCTCTGTAAACTTTGGCTTCTGGGCACAGAATTTTTTTTCTTCCAGTCTGGGTAGACTAACCCAAGACACTGATTACAATGTGAAGTTTGCAGTATGTCTGCATGGTCTCTTGCAGACAGACCAGTGCTCATTTTACTTGTGCTGTCAGCCTACAGAGCACAGTGAACAGTGCTTTACTTGGGGATACCTGGTTAGCTGACGAGCAGTGGCTTTTGGTTCTGTGCTTGCTTGTATATAGTAAGGAATGTAGGCAAAACAGTTTCCTCAGTAAAAGGTCAAGGGATGGGGTGATATTTTGTGGACTGCTAGTGCTTTATGCTGTGATGGGCTTTAACACTGGCTGTGCTCCCAAGAGAAGGCAAACTTGCAGGAAGAAGTTCTTTGAGCAAATCTTCCTGCTGAATGTCTAGAGAAAAGCAGTTAACTGAAGTTGTTGCGAGGTGGCCGTGTTGCTTGTTAACTGCTACCATGTATATAAATGTTGCTACAACCCAGTGGTAATCATAGTAGTGGTGCGTCTTAGCATGTATAATGCTGCTATTCTGTATTAGATCAGAACAATGTACAAGTTGTACCCTCTGTGAAGAGAGACTTTCCTACTGGGAATTAGGGGGAGACTGTCTCTTCCGCTTGAAGGAATTGGGAGATGTCAGTTTTTGCTTTTACTTGCTCTGTACATGCTACTGTGTACATGAGCCAAGTACTCTAGCAGCACAGTGTGGGTCATGCTGAATAGGCTAATGCACCCTGCTGCTCTGTCTCTGTTTAGATTGCATCTGCTATCCAAGACAACCTGGATATCTGTACTGCAGTGTAGACAAACCTTTAGTCCCTGACTGTGGCTTTGTCTGGCTGCTGCGATGCTCCTTTATGCTTGATAAGGTTGTTCTCTAGAAGACTACTTGCTCTTTGGCTACAGTCTTTCACATCCTTGCAAAATGTGATTGCACCCAGTCACGTGCCCTCACAGGTATTAAAGAACAAACACAAGTTTGCCAATGTCTGACTTAAAACTATGATAGGAAGGCTGAGGTTTGTGTTGAGAACAAATGGTATAGAAGCAGCCCTGAATTAGACTGTCTTGGGTGGGGGAAGGGTGTTGGAGATGCCTGGGGTTTGTTTTGTGGAGGTTTTTGGTAATCTGCTGCCTACATCATGTGCTCGAAGCTACATTTTGTTTCTCTGACCACGGTCTATTTGCAGTATGTGTTTGGTTCTGACTAAATGTCTTTGGTGAAATGTGCTGCTGCTTTCAGTTTTTTCTTTCTCTAATTAGGGTGGGTCACGTCAACCTACTAAAAACCAGTCCACCAGCTTTCTCTGACATGCATTGTACAAGTCATTCTGTCCCCTGAGACTTGTCAACCACAGAATGGTATCTAGTGTTTCTGTCAGAACTGGAAGTCTTAGGTGCTGTACTGAGCTGTGGTAAAAAGTAGGCCCAGATATCAGTCTCAGGCTACGTGATGGATTTTGACTTGATTGCAGTTAATGCAATCTTGGTGTCCAAATCCCTGGGGCATGTTTTTAAGGAAGGAAAACTTAGTCTGTGGTCACTGAATTAAGACAATGTACAAAAGCAATGTAATCATGGTCAGGAAGAGAGGATCACATCAAAGCTGTGAGCTTTTTTTGACAGAGAGGAGTGGTATTCTCTACTCAAAGTGGCTTAATGCTGAACAAACCTGATTACCCATTAACCTGCTCTAGCTTAGTACGTGTGTCTTCTGTATATCACTCTGGTCTGGTATATATAATCCTAGTGCCCTAACCTCTCTGACTCTGGGAATAAATACTTAAACTCCCCAAGAACTGTATTCTTGCTGCAGATGGTGGGGACAGATGCACAAAACCTCTGACTCTCTCTAAATCCGTCTGTAAATGGAGGAAGTATAAATATTTGGACCACTCCACTGTAGGATTCAAGCGGCTTTCTTTCCACCTCCAGTACTGTGTGTTTGGTAACAGTGTGGGATTCAGTAGGCACCTCTTTCCATAGCAGACCCTTGCTCTGCTGATAATGGGTTTTGTTTGTACCTTCCACACCTGAAGCTCTTTTTTTGGGGGGGTGGTGGGGGGTGGTGGTGGTGTTGGTTTGGCAGCTTCTTGTCATTGCTTTAAATCTCTCTTTTAGATTATGTTGCAAAACTCCACCTGATGCTGAAGAGGGGTTTCACAAGGAGTGGCTCCGGGGGGATGGATTGGGAAGCCCAGGGAAAGGAAGACGCCTTGAGAGAGCTCCTGCGTCCTGCCCTGCAGCCAGAAGAGGGTTAACACGGCGCACAGCTCCTGTGCAGGCAGCGTGTGCACTTGGCAGCGAGAGATGTGCTACAGCGTGAGAGGAGTGGAGCAGCAGCTCTCTCTTCGCTTTGCCGGCTGTCAGACTGACCTTCCATCTCCGGAGCTGGTGTCCGGCTGGCACTGAAGGGTCCCCGCCTCCCAAGCCTGCATCCAGCCTCTCCGGAATGGGATCTTCCCCTCTTGGCACGGCGGCGTCTGACCCGGGCGTGCTGCTGTGAGGCGCTGGCTGGCTGATGAATGAGTGTCCCTCCAAGCAGAGCCAGGTAAGACAGCCTTACTCTTGTTCCCCTTCCAGCCGGGAGTCGGTGGCAGTGCTGTAGGCACTGGGTTTTGATGGTCGGTGGGAAGCCAGGCAGATACATGACGGCCCTTGTCTCTTAGCATGGAATAAAAAGTACAAGTCTTTGAGGACACTGTTGTACTGTCCTCTCTGGAGGTGTCTAAGAGGGGACTTTCATCGTCTTGTCAGCTATGTTCCCTATTTGAAGCACTGAAGTTACTGCAAGTCAATAGTAAAGCTATTAACATGGACTGTTGAAAAGGCTGTGATGGGAAAGATCAGCTTGTGTTTTTGGAGGGATAAGAAATTCTGTTACTCTTCACTTGTTTGATTTCACAGGATTTAAATGTCTTTGAGACAGGTCTTTTAGACTCACAGTATTAAAATACTACACACCATGCAAGAATAGAAGGCATGTGTCTTTTCACACAGGAAGGATGCTGTGTTCAAATAACTGTATACATAATAACATAGTATTTTGTGGACCTCCTGGACGTTGCAAAACACTTGTGCAGACAGTGCTTCAATTTTAAAAACAAGCTTTTTGCTCTGTTCTCATAGCTGCTAATTCAGTGGGTTTTTTCCTCTAATTTCTTAGTTGTTGTTTTTTTGTTTTTTTTTTTTTTAAAGAGCTTTTAGCTCTGTCAACACATTCCTGGCTTGCACACTTAAGCGATTGCCTTGGAAATAGCATGCTAAATGTGAGTTAGCAGGCTACTGAACACAGCATGTTAGTCTAGCCTTCTCATCTGAATTGTCAGAAAAGCTATTGCAACAAATTAGTATCAGTCTGACCACACTTTTCATAGCTAGCTGTCTATGTGCTTTTAGGATGAACTTAAACAAGGCTCCTGAATGTCTTATATAATTTGTACATATACACCTATACATATGGCAGGAGGCATCACTTAGTGCAGTAAAAGAACAGACTTGCCAGAAATCCTTGGCTGGAGCATGGGCTGAGCTAGGCAAGGATTTTGACCACACATTGATTATTCTGTGAATACACTCAGCTCATAAAATGTATACGCACCTAATCTTATTAATAGTGATCCTTCTCAGAAGCAGGCATTAGGCCTTAAATAAAAGATGACACTGTTAATCTTGGTTGTTAGCTGGTTGTGATTCTCTGAATGTTTGATAGAGAACATTTATAAACTGTTAGCCCTGTATGTTTACATGTATAGAGTGAATGCAGATATGGCAAACTTCATAAGCCACTACAATTCTGATACAAATGTCAAACAGAAAGAAAAAAGCAGGTGAAAGCTTGACTTAAGGTCTCGGAAGCATTCCCCCTGTTTTTTTGTTTAGTCTTCTCCACAGCTACTTAGTGTCCTGTTGCTTATAGCAATTGCAAGCATGTAAACTGAAATGAAAGAATACTATGGTTTGCGACCAGAGCTGATCTGCTTGTCTTTCATTTATCTAATAACAAAATGTTGCATCATGTGATATAAAATTCATTGTGCTTGTGTGCATGTTTCATGAAAATGTGCTGAAGCAAATAGGGGAAAAGAAATTTAAGGTCTGTATGGAGAGATCAGGTGCTGTTACCATTGTCTGCTTTTGAACTTTCCCATATAAGAAGCCTGAAACAATTGGGTAAATGTTAAATAAGAGATTTGTTACAGAATTATGACTTTTCATATATTAAAGAATGACTGTGATTTGGATCTTGCTTTATCTGGATTAGATGACCTCTGAATCGTTCTTGTTTCTTTTCCTTTGCAAACCATATTCAGTGAATACCAGTGACAAGACTGGAGCTCAGGTCTTGGAAAACCAAAAGCTTAAGGCTTGAAGCTCCTGTTGCCTTTTTATTCCTTAAGCGTGGAAGCAGGGGAGTGAATACTTCAATCTTTGGCCTCTCCTGGAAAGAACATGGTCTCTTAGCACTTTATAGCATCAGTTTTCTTTTGTGAATGTAGGTGATTATTACTAAAATTCATCTGGCAATTTATCAATTACTTGCTAGGAAGCCAAAGATCAAGGACTCCTAGGCAAAAGAATCTTAGGGGGAAGCACAATTAGAACACTGCCTTAACGATGCTCTTGAGGGTCAGCAGCAGCTAAGAATGTGCACTACTTAAGTACAAAATATTGCTGCAGGTAACATTCCCTGGCTACCTTGGAATAATCCATGTGTGCTGAAGAAATGTCTGGTAGAGTTTCTCCATTTTTGAGATGGCCCTTGCTATGGAAAAGGGAGAACCCTGTTGTCAGCCATTAGCACTGTTACCCTGGGGCAACAACAGTCAACTGCATCTGCCATTGGACCTTAGCCCGTGTCCCAGCTGTGAAACTGAGTGCTAGTGAAGTCTTGGGAGAGATGGTGGTATAAATCATTGGGCTAAGAGGAAAAGGGAGGCCTGCGCAATGGCATAGAAATGTCTGTATGTGACAGCAGTGGGGAGAAGAACCTTGAAGAGAGGTGGGAAATGGTAAACTTCTTGGGAGTGTACAGGCTTTAAGTCACCCCTCCCCCCCTTCAAACACCATGCCTTACTGTTGGCTTAAAGTGTCTCTTATTTAAATTTCACAAAGGAAAGTATTCTGCTTATTCAGTTGAGAAGCAAGAGTGTATTTTTGACCTCGATGATCGGTACAAGCTGGAATATGTACCATGTATAACAAATGATTTCTGGAATGAAGAGGTATTTATGGAAAGGCTGTGTGTGCTGCCAAAGGGCAGAAGATGCATGATTCTGATTACCTTGCATCTTGAAAATATTCTGAATCTTGGAGGAGACTGTCATTCCCAGGAAGAAAATGAAGCAAGTAAAGCGTAACACCTGACAGGGAATAATCTTATTGTGTGTTTGGCTAAACTTTCTATGAAGTTTCCATTTATAAAAGACAAAGAATTTATAGTTGGCTGTCTGGGAGATACTATGCTTGTAGTTAGACTGTAATGTGCCTATATCAGAGATGAATTTGAGCAGTGAGTTTGAGAACTTGTTCAATTCTACATAGAACTACTGTTAACTATTTCTAAAGCATCTGTTGCTCTTTAATTACATGAATGCCTTCTAAATGTCTTATTTCATGTAACTATGACTATTCACACTCAATTCTTTGCTTGTTTGGGTTTTTTTTTTTTTTGCAAACAGACTTCTAAAGCCAAGCTTTTCTCTTGACCCAAATTTGATTTATACCATAAAGGATGAGGTCCTGGAGGTCTGGGCTCTTGGTTAAGGATGAATCAAATTGATTTGGGGATGAGCAGTGACTTGAAACATCAATAGTAAAAGGCACTGTAGGACAAGAGAAGGGACAAAGCATAGCCTTACCTGACCTAAGGATCGCAGTCATATTTTGATGTGCTTTCATGGCATGTTTTATTTTTTTGATCCAAAAAATGAAATTGCCGATTATAACACTGTATCTTTGGCAATGTGTTTGTCTGGCCTGCCTGTGGTTAGCATGTTCTTTTAGTGCATTGTGATTAATAAATGCTTCTATAAGCATTGCTCTTGTGTGTTGCAGAGCAAGGTACCGCCCCCCTTTCCCTATTGTCACATTTGTCATGCATGCTGCAGTTGTGTGAACCTGTGAGCTGTGTATATATTCTCCTGATACTGCGTATTGATGCTCACTTGCCCTATGCACTTCATGTCTGTCCCAAGCTACTTAATGCAAAGGGTTGTGGTACACAAGTTTATTAGTAGTCTATTCTGGAAATACAGAGATCTCGGGTCTCGGAACAGAGTTGCATACTGCAATAAGTTTCTATGGTAATGAAATGCAAATCACTCTCCTGTGCTTCCATGCTCTGATAAGTCTTTATTGGGGAGACAGGTGCAGGGTGAAGTTAAAGGCATAGTTTCAGTTTTCTAGTCTCTGAAATAACTAACTTCCTTACAGGAGATGAAGTTAGACAATATGCAATTTCAACTGGATCAGGTGTGCATATTGTGCATTTCATTGCATTTCATATGTACAAATTAACAAGTATGAAACTAACTGTCCCTGGTCTTTTGAAGGCCTTGGGTTTGTCTGCAGTCTAGCTATTCATGAAAGGCAGGATCAAGCCTGCTGTTCTTGGATGGCAGATGAGCAATAAGATCTATGTTTTCAAACTTCTATTTAAAGATATAATGACAGGTTGGTTAGAGAGCTAGCATAGGATGCTTGGAGGCTTGAGTTCTGTCCCTGCTCCATTGTAGACTTCTGGAGGGGACAGTAAGTAGGTCATTTAAGGTCAGCCATTTTATGGGTATGCTGGTGTTGATTTTGTTGGTATCTGAGTGTTGAAATACTGTTGAATGAGTGTGAGCTGTGCTGGCCCTCGGCCTCTGGCAAGGAGGATGCCAGCATCACCCTAGAGGATGTTGTAAAATAATAAATACAGAAGAAATAGAAAAATGCTCTATAGCTGTAATGGGAACCAGATGAACAACTTAACCAATAGACTAGAGTTGTTATTGCTTCTAGACTAGCACTACAGTTTTTCCTTTCCTCTGCTGTCCTCCAGACTGCTTAGGTTTGCTTCTTTCAGACACAGTCTCTTCTCTTGCTTGCGGTAACTATACCAATGACTGCCTCCATGACCTCATGTGTCCTGGACCCTTTAACTTAGCTTTAAATACTTTGAGAGCACTTGCTATGCCATTCCCATGTCTGGTTATGGGATTTGGTTTGAAAACTTGATGTGAAACAAAATGGTAGCCCTGTTGTCTGTGGCAGAGCCTGCTGATGTTGTTCAATTTCAGAGAATCACTCTGTTTCTGTTGTTTGTCAGCCTTGCACAGCAGTGCTGTGGATTTGTAAACATTTCCCTGCTGCTGTGGGGTGCTACGCTAATATTGCTGTGGGGTTTCTTGAGCCACTGAAGATGTATGCTGTATAATCAAAATGTGGCATTCTACCACTATAAGATTGCCAAAATATGGGTGGTGTCCTATGTAGTACCTCCTGTCTCTAAACCAAGAATAGATGTCGTGCTTTTCGGCTGTACTGTTCTGCAGCCTATCTAGTTCCTGTTGATCCACAGTCTTATTTCTGTTATCAGCTTTATGCTATTTCCAGCACTTCTCTCACATGCCTACATCTTTCTGCATCCTTTTCTACCCTCTCCTCTTCCCTTGGGTGTTTGGCAAGATGGACAGCAAGGAATTGGGCTTGTATGAGGATGATGATACTTTGCTTTCTAAAATAGTTTAAAATGGAGTGACTCCTGTAAGGGATTGAAAATGTCATGTTTCTGGCCATGTGTCTGTATCTGCTGCTGGCAAGGAAGAATGTGGGGGTGGGGATGGAGGTGTTTCAGATCAGGCTGTAGACCATCTTGCCTCTTTTGCAGATGAGGCAGGAGTAATAGAGGAGAATGACCATGCTGTGTTCTAGCCTTGTAGCTCCCAAGCTTTGTGCTGTAGTGTGTTAGGCTTTTCTACAACATAGACCCAAATTCCGAACAGTTGCCCTGCATTTCTTCCACCACCTCTTCCTTGTGAGACGAGTGGATCGTAGTGCTACTTGTGTCCTATGCGTACTACGTTGGAAGGAAGAGGGATTGGAAATGCTATTTGGAGATAATTATGACTGTCTTCAGCCCTTATGTCTTATAAGAGAAGCTAATGTGAAAGAACAAGCTGTTGTCTCTGCCTGTGGTGTGACACTTATTGCTGTGACACGTGATGCAGTAGAAAGGGCAGAGACCCGCAAGCTGTAGAACCTCGCTGCCCTCCTGCCCTCTTAAGCAAGGAGGGAACCCATCCAAAAAAGAACAGTTTACCTGATCTGACAGGCTTGGTTTTCAAGTTAATTGTATAAAATGCAGAACAGAGCATGTACAGGGAAGGAGGATGCGAATCCCCCCCGTGCCTTGCTTGTCTAAGGCTAAACTAACCAGGTAGTTCAGGTCCTGAAACTGTTTGTGCCATTCAGAGGGATGTTTGCTTTTGGTAGGACAGAGTACAGCTGGATAGGGAAATGGAGCTAAAGGCTCAGTGTGCTGTTGTAGGCTGTAGTGCTGATTGAGTGTGAGATTTCTGCAGATTTCTCTTGCATTTCCATTTCTAACTAGGTCATTTACAGTAACCATGCCTAGCTGGCAGGCCTGATAACTGCAGTGTAGCCACATGTTTTCTCTATTCCAATTCTTACTTAAGGAATAAGGTATTTATTTTAAGCAGCTCTCGTGAAAATCTGCAGTGGGGGGTCAGGAAGAACAGAATTGGCATGCTTGCAGGTCCCAATATATATATTAGGTTATTTGATGATACCACAGGAAAAACTCACTCCTGGAACTGTGTTACTCTTTCTTACGTTTTTAATTAATTCTGTGGCAGGGGAAGAGGACAAACAACCTCAAACATTAACAGATAATCTGTGTTGAAATAGAAGATTAATCAAGGAGCAGCTCTGGTGGACTGCTGGGATTGAGGTGAAACTGCAGAGTCCAGCTAATGACTTATTAGTTGGCTGAGGCCTGAGTCCTAGGAGAGAGCACTGTTGGGTTAATTTTGGGGTTTTTTGGGGGGGTTTTTTTTTTTTTTTTTTTTTTTTTTTTTTACCAAAATGATTTGTGATCTTTCAGCTTGCAGTATTTGCTGGCGGAATATTTTTAAGTACTAGAAAGGAAGGAAGATGGGCAAAGTGTATTTATTCCATCTGAAGTTCCTTGGAGCAGTTACTTCTATACCTGCAATTATCTATATGCAAGGCACCCAGCTGTGACCTTGGATTGCAGTTTCTAGAAACTACCACAGTACAACTAACTATTATAAGGGAGAGTGCAAGTTCAAATAAATGACTTTGCAAAAAGGCAGCTTCTTCTAGACTATGCGTGAAACAGCCCACATAACAGCATCTAGCATGACAAAGGTCTAGGAAGATGGCCTTCAAAGATATCTCAAAGCATCATGTGCAAATATGCATGTATTTGTCATAAGCTTTTTAAAATGTCGGGAGATGTGCTGTGTCCTGGAAACAGTTTCTGTCTGAAACATCTGCTTAACTACAGTTATGTTTGTAGTATAGTAGATTTCCTTAAAACATGCCACTACCTTCAAGAAAATAGAGAACTAGCTTTACATCAGTGACTAGTCACACATGGAACAAGACATGAATTTATCACATATTTTAAAATGTTCCTGTGGAGAGTTAGAAATGGTGATCCTCTGTCTTAAATTCACCTTCTCAATCTGAATTATTATTTAAGCCTTGACGTTGCTGATCAGGATACAGGTATTACTCTGTTGTGATTTCCAGATGCAGATCTGTTGTTTGAGTGTTTTCAAGTTTTAAAGGAGGATTTGCATTTCAAGGTACACAAAGTGAGTACTGGTCCTATGGCATCTGTGGATGCACCACTGTAAATGTTGTCTGGCTATGAAAACAACTTGATCAAGTCTGATATTGTTATGTACATATCAAAGAGCACAATCCACTTTTTTACTTGCATGATACTATTAAGGGTATTCTTGGATGCATACTTTGAATACCAGTGCCTTGCACCCCAAGTTTGCATGACATTTTGTATGGTATGGTTCTGGGAAAGTTGCGTCCAGGTAGCATTTTATCATACAACCTGCAACATCTAAGCTACATGTGATGAGATGTGCTTACTAGTGTGTTTTTGGTAGAGCTTAGGCAGGCTAAGACCTGGCACTGTAGAGTTGGTGTGATGAGATGCACAGAGTATCTGTGATGCTAAAAATAGCTCTGTGCCCAGTAATTACTGCAAGCAGAGAAACAATCAGAAGCAAGTCCTAGGTTGCTCTGAAAACTTTTTTTGTTAAATGCAACTCTAAGGGAATAAGACATATTGACAAATTCATCCAAGGAAGGCAAGCCTCATGCAGATTTCCTCTTCTGCTGAGAGACTTAAGTGATGTATTTATGGCAAACAGAATGAGAAATGCTACTTCTATCGCCTGGCCCCTGTCTGCCAGTTGTGTGTTCTCTTCCTTTGCTCAATTTTAGTTCCTGTCCCTTCAGCTGTCCTTTCTCTGAAGTCACGCACACCTTTTCTCGCATTTTCAATCTGTTTGGTCTGTATTTGCCTGCTAGATGCAAACCCTTTTTGTGTTGCTAGTTTTAATCTCGCGACCTTAAATTCCAGGCAGAGAAATGGGAGCTCTGTTAGGCTTGGCCTGGATTAGCTATTGCCTTTCAGTGAAGATGCTTTGCCCTAGCACTTCTTGCATCTTATGGCCTCCATGTTTTTTAATACTTTCTCTCCTCTACAGGTGAGGAAATGGGTGGAAAAAGAGAGCAAGTAATTTGTATAATGTCAGGCATGTATAAAGGTCAAGTTTTGAAAATAGCTTGGGGATTCTCCTTTTTTTTGATAGAACTTTGTGGCCATTGCTCATAAATGACTTGTAACTCCTTGTAGCTTCACATTAAGGTGTCCAGGACTACATTCTCTTTGCAGTATGTGCACTTTTGTTTGTGGACTCTCTTGAGTCACTTCCCTTGTAGGGTTCTTAAGCATTTAAAATGTTAAAAATGCCTATAGGTGATTTTCATAAACTTGCTGTGACATGCTCACAAAAAAGTCAGTTCAGTAATTCTTACCTGTCTTATTGTGAATTCTGAACTTGCAGTAAAATGGGAACAGAACTTGGATATGCTGTAATGTTATCCTGAGTCTTCGGACCATAAATACTAGAAGGGCCTAACTTCTTGACTGAAGAGCAAGAGGTTAATTGAATTAGTAGAGATAAAAATTAGTAGCCTGGTGACAGTAGCGTGCTCAAAACCCCAAGCCAGCCCAGGCAGGTTTACCAGCAGTCTTGCTGTAGAGAAGGTTTTACGACGGCTTCCTGACAATGCCAGGTCAGTGATCATGCTTAGGACTTACAGATGCTCTGCTAAAAAATGGTCTTGAAACAGGACACCTGGAAAAGTGGGTCAGCAGGATGGAGAAAATCAGTGGCTTGTTCATTATGTCTATGTGATTGTTTGCTGTGATGTTTTCCATGGTTATGACTAGTGTAGCCCTAATAAAAGGCATGGGAAAGATGGCTTCTTTCCATAATCGGTTCCACCCTTTGTGCTGGGAAATGATTACAGAATAATCTGTTTCTGATCACCAGGCTGGAAATCACAAACTGGTTTTGGGTTGTTGGTGGTGGGCTTTTGGTTTTGTGTGTGTTTGGTTTTTGTTTTTTTGTTTTTTTTTTTTTTTGTTTTGTGGTTTGTTTTGTGTGTGGTTTTTTGTTTTTGTTTTTTTTTTTTTCAAAATGGCCCTAATCCTTCTTTGTGCCTCAACCCACACCCCTTGCCTACCTTTTCACCCTCAAGTTCAGCTGTGTTGTTATGGAAAGAAACATGCACATAATTGTCTTGGTTCATTTTTATCCTGTTATTCCATGCTTCACACTCTGGAGACCTTTTTAAACAACTCTGTTGGCTGTGTGATGTTTTATCATGAGTCACTGCAGCTGTCATCCAGCCAAGAGGTATACATATAAACTTTTTATTCTAGCCTAGTTTATCAATTTCCCCTCTATTCTTCCTGACTTTTCTTTCTTCTGCCAGTGTTCTTCTCCCTTCTAGTATTTAGCTTTTCCTGGCTCTGGGGTACCCAATAATTAACCAGTATTTTACACTCTGGTTTCAGTGTCTTATGAGTGGTTGGCAAGATAAAATCAGTGCGCTGGAAACACAAGTTCCTTAGGCCAAGGGAATTTTTGTAGCCAAATTGCTTGGTTCTGCCACATTTTCTGCTTGGTGGCAAAGTTGGCCAGTTTTCTATGATTGTAGGGTTTTTGTTTTGTTTTGGCTTTTTAAACTATAGAATCAGTTACCAAATTTGTGAGATCTTTTTCCTTGACTTTCATTTTATTCTCTCTGCTTCCTTTTACAGGATAGGGAAACCAATAGGTAACATTTGTCTTTAATCTCATCTGAACTGAACATCTGCTCTTCCTTACCTTTGCCAGAGAAAGCTTTGGGGATCCAGGCTAGATAGAGGGGGGGAGAATCTAATTATTTAATATTAGATCAGTCTAACTGTTGAAAGACTTACTTTCCCCTTTTGTGACAAGGGAGAGAAAGGGGAAAAAAATGTGACTAGTGTATACAGAGGCTCTGGGCTACCTTGGTAGTCTGAGAGAAGCTCCTGATTTTATTTTAGAGTTGCCTTTGTACCCCAAGGTCTCATTATCTGATCTGTCACTTATCAAGGCTGGAAGAGAGCAAAATGGGTCAGTGTCCCTAAAGCTTTTAACTTTGAACTTCTGTGAGGCAGTCTGCTCTTCCGGACCAGCAATGTTTCAGCCTCTTCCCTGCTAGGAGATCACTTGATATTCATGTTTCTTGGCTGCTTTTGAGCTCTGTGTGCAGTGCTATATGGGTGTCTCAGATCTGGAAATGCTCTATCTCCATCTGCACTCAAGTGCTGCCCCTGAGTTAACAAGAGCTTAGCTCAGGGATGTTTGTGCTCCCTTTACAAGCCGTTGCAATATTATGGCTAGAGTAAGCAGATCAGGCCAGCTGTATGTTTACTATTTGTGTAGGTAAGCTTTTTATCTCTTAATGTATCTTTGAGGAAGGGCCTATCTTTGAGTAGTTCAAACTTAAAGATGTGGGCCCCTAGCATCTACAGGAGCTCCTTGGCTCTAATGCTGTACAAATGACAGCATTGTTCTTGTGTAGATATTATCCCTGTATATGTGATGGGGAGACAGACATGAGAAATTTTCTGGGGAACAGGAAATTTAACTGGAGCAGGAAATAAAAAAAAAAATAGCATTTTAATCTCAATATTAGTTTATATGCCGAACTGTTGTCTTTTTCAGTGAAGTATGTTTGGTGCCAGAGCACAGATGATATGGATTGCAGCTGGGGGACGCAAAGCCAAGCTCCCCATTACTCAATACTAGCTGCTGCAGCTCTATGGAAATCAATAGAGCTGCTCCACTTTATGCCAGCTAAGAACTTTTGCCTGGAGTGATTTGCTTTTTAACGTGGTCCTGCAGGGCTGTCCATGTCACTGCAAGTCTGTGCTTTTATGTGGCCACATCTTTTCATTCAGTTGTCTCCTTTGACTGGTAATGGCAGAAACTGAGACTGAACAGAGTAGGCCAGGTGGCATTACTTGACAGTATTTCACTGGGTGTGAAGAACAAAATGCATGTAAGAGGAGCCTTCCAGAGAATGAATAAGCGCTTTGGTTTTACTTTCTGCTGGCATTGCCGTTGAGGGCAAAATTCTTTTTTTAAACAGGTTTAGTGCTGTTCCCAAGTTGGCTCTCTCCTTTGACTTGGCTTGTTGAAATGTCAATCAACACTAAACAAAGCTTTTTAAATTTGGATGTCAAAAGGGAGATGGCTTGAGATATCTCTAAACGCTGTTGAATACTCTGAGTTTAAAGACTATGGAGTAGAAGGGTTAGAGTGGCTGTGGACCTCAGCACTATAAGGGCAACAGAAGAAATTTCTTGGATGTTTAAAACACGTTGTGAAGACCCTTTTGCTAAAGCTGATGTCATTAAGTACTGTGGCTCAAATTCCAGGCCCTTGAAAACGACTCCTCACCCAAATAGGGCACAGTCACTGTTGCCCTGTTTATTTCTAATTGCAGCTTAGTTTTTATACACTTGTTACTGTGAGATTGTGCAGTGGCTGGTTTAATCTGCCTGTTTTTAAGTGGCAATTGAGTTCTGCAAGCAGGGGTTTTAGGCTAGCTTTGTAGCTTCCCTTTCTGCCATTCATGACTCTTTTACAAAGTGTAGGAATCTAGGGAGTTTAAGGCCTGTCGTTCTTCTGTGATGTTTATTGATGGGTTTTTTTTCTCCTGGTACTCAGTGAAGGCTTAAACGAAATTATCCTGGGCTATAATTTAAATGTCAAGTGTAATTAATGCTGAAATGATCTGCTTACTAGTGCCCTTCACTCTCTGGAGACATCTCTTCATCCTGAAGGGTAAACAGAAAATGAGATTGCTTTAGGCCAAAACCTATAAGCCCTGTTGGCAAGAGAGCGTTTTCTCTTGCCCTCTTTGCAATGTGATGGAACTTTTATATAAGAACATGTAATTCACAATTAAAGGGACTATTAGGAATAACTATTAGGATCCCTGGTGTAACCCTGAAAGAGAGCTGAGGTTAGCTCAGTGTAGGCTAGGATTTATAGCAGCAACCTGGGAGTCAGCGTCTCCTGGGTTATGCCCCTCTGAACATGGATATTGGCGAGTGGCTGGATGATTCTGCACAATTCTGCACTACGTGTTTAGAGCAGATGCTTCTGGGGTGTTTTTTTTGCAACACAAGAGTGCTTAAGAAAATTCACAAATTCATACGTCTGTCCTATCCCTTGCTGCTGTGGCAGCTGTAAGACTACCAGCTCTGCTTCCTCAGTTTTAAAAAAAACCAACCCATTATCTATAAAACCTGTGAAATGGCTTTCACTTAATAAGCATATTTTAGTATCTTGTGTAACAATACTCATGAATCTTATGCCATATTGATGCAATGGAGCAGGATTCTGATGAAGTAGTTTAGCTGACTGCAAAACTGCCAGAAATTATTTGAATCTGTTTTAAAAATGGGAATTGGGCATATTCATTTGCTGCATGGGCTGGTAAGCATGATAACAGCAAAGAACATCTTGTCTTTAACCTCTGTGGTGGATAAAGTACAAGATGCTTGGGCTTGTGTCCGTAAGAACTTTGACAAGTTGGCAGAGGCATTTAAAGGTCACTTCAGTGACTGCTTCCCTGAGCTGGGACTAAGAAAAGCTTCTGAAGGGGTCTGTTCCTTTAGGTATCCTTTTCATGGGTTTACATATTGCTTTTCTTTTTCCATTGGCTTCTGGCTCCCTCCAGACTCAAGAGGGAGAAGAAAACAAATCACAGCAACATAGCAAATCCATGTTAATAGTTTTACTATGAGCATGCTCAAAGATACGTGCTGCATATGTGTTTAAATATGAAAATAAATGGGGTAGGGTTTTGTTGATGGCTGCTCTGAGTAACAGCTTGGTGTATTCAAATCCTAATGTGCTGCTTCCAAAATGTCATAAAATGTATGTGTAGCATTTGACTGTCTGTGTGCCATCTGTGTGTTTTCTAGTAAAGCTCTGAATAACTTGCTAATTGTTACTGTATGTTGTTCCTTTCTTTAGCACCCTTGGATCATAAGCAGAATTCCTGAGATGGTATTTTTTTTTCTTAAGGGTTTAATTCAGCTGATTCTTCTGCTTTACTGGAACTCTTATCTGAGGAGGAAATGAAGTCAGGAACTCCTACACCTACTTGAGTGTTTTGGATTAAGGAGGGATCCCATTAAAAAAATGCAAAAGGCCCCCACTAAAAGGGGCAGAGCTCAGCTTCTATATGCTGAGCAACAAAAGATGCAAGTTAATGCATCAGTATCAGACTAAAATAGAAGTAATGAAGTGATTTGAGGAGAGAAAGAGGGAGAGAACATAATGTAGGCAGTTTAGAGAAGATTACTTAAGAGTAGAACAATTAAACACTTGAGTAGTCTGTCAAGGTAATTCTGCTCAGTGGTAGTAGTAAATCTGTTAGAAAGGCACCCCTAAACAATGGCTGCTTTTTTGTTTTGAATTTTGCTTAAGTTACTGCAAAACTGTGGACAATGTCCAACTGCCTGTAGTTCTAAACTGCTACCTTCATTGTGATGACGGGTATAATTCTGCAACTGAGATGCTACAAACAGGCTATAAAGTCATATTCTCCCATTATGGGAACACTTGAATTGTAATGCTAGCAAGGAATATGAGTAACAAAATTATGAATTTGGAAGGAAATAGGGAATTTACCACTGGGTACTTGAGTGGGTTTCAGCTGTCATAGTATTGGCTGGAAGATGCAGTTAAGGGATACAAATTCTGTACTTTTGAGACTGGGAGGAAAAAAAATTTGTGTATATATTTCTTTCCATAGAAAATACTGGTAGATGTTATTTGAAGATAGCGTCTTGCCCGAGGCCCCCTCCAGTGCTTAGCCCCTGAGTGTTGCACTATATACTGAATTTTACATTTGTGAAGATTTACTTCTACATAGACAACATAAGCATCATCTTAATATCTTAAATTTTCAGAACTGGCTAGGCATAAATACTTGGGAGAAGAATATTCTATGCTGAGGATTGGGGCAGAGTAAGCAGTACTTCTTTGGCTGTTATCTTATTCTTGGCTGTTTAAAGCCACTTAATGGCTTGAGTATTGTAAGTTCTGGGAAAAATGGAAAGGAATTCGTAGGTGAAGTTCAGACAAGCTGAAGAACCTGCAACATTTCACCAGGGAGATCTGCAATGTAAATTCCCTGTAAGTTTAGGACTACAGGTGTGTGCACATTTCTTAGGTGTAACTGAGGCTGTGAAATATGTTAAAAAAATCTTATATCTCCTTGTGAATAAAATGGAGCATTAGCTTTATGACACGGGCTGGACAGCTTCATCTGAGGTCTTCAATGCAAACCAAATTTAAAAGACAACAAAATGAAAACACCCCTGTGAGATCCTACTGGTATTTTTAGTCATTGTTATTTGGGATATTTTGACCACGTGTCGTCCATGTGGGTGGCTTGCTTCTGAATTAAAGCAGCACCCAGGTAGATATCCCAATCCACTTATTGCTGGATCCCTGCACCCCAGTAAATGGATGCTTCTACATGAGTATTTCAGTGTGGATCAGAAATATACTTTTGAATCCAAACTTCCGATCTGACTCAGTGTGCATCACAGAGCATGCTATTTACATAGCCTGGATTGCTTTCAGATGAAGCTAAATTGTAAGATGTACTCCTTACCACTGAAGTGCCTTCAATCCACAAAACCAGACTGAGTGGGGGGGGGAAATTGCATCTGGAATTTTGTCAGGCCCTCAGTACCAACTGTTTTCAGAGCTCTTTTCACCTGTGCTGCTTGCTAGTGTGGATGCAGCCAGTGAAATAACCTGTGTAATGTAGTCTGCGTGAGGCTTTTCTGCAGGTATATATCTGTCTTGTTCTCTCGTTGGTGTCTCACTGATAACTTTACTACAATTTTCTTTGCTGAGAGAAGTAAAACATTTTCCTAGAAGAAAACCATTTAATTTGTGATCCAAAGAAAACACAAGAATCTTGCATGAAGTGCATTTGGAGCTGAGGGGCAGCTTATATTCCATGAAGTCAGACCCAAGTCTTATTACAAACATATGCATTAAAACTGTATAAATTAGCAAATGTGTGCTGGTATTCTTAAGGTCTTCCCTGATAAAGGAATAAAAAGGCTGCTGTAGGGGCAAAACTCTGAGAAATTCTAGTGTTGATAGGCACTGGAACGAATGAATGACCTGTGAAGCCTTTACTATTGCTGCAGCCCCAGCTGTAGCATTTTTATGTTCAACACTTTCCAATCCTGTAAGCTGTATTCCAAAACCTTAAATTAGCTAGAATCTAATCTTCCTACTTTGTCTTTACAAAAACAGACAAAAGAGTTACCTCACTCTTCCTGTTCTGTTAAGTTCCTGGATTTCAGGCAGGCTGTTCATGCCATGCCCTTACTTTTTTCTGGCTTTTCTGCTGTCCTACTTCACCACCAGAAATGTGTTTGTGTGTGAGGCAGAAGCTCTTATCTTCCATGCTTGGCAGCTTATTTCCAGATACGTGACTCTGCTGTGTTCTGGACAGTGCTACTGAAGTGCATATCCTTACAAAACCAAGCTATCTTTGAAACACTTTCAAACTAGTATGGTAGCCAGTACAGTTCCCATCGGTCCTCCTTCCTTTTGTCATTCTGCAGGGCAACTGTCAGTAGGTTGCAGATAAGCATCTATTCAACAGGTTGAGCTGGTTCAAAGTAGGACTCCTTCCCCCAAAAATCTATTTGTATGGCGCACATCTTGTTAATGATGCTGGGTGAAAAAGCTTACTTGAAATATTGGTCAACTCGTTAATTTTTGTGACTCTGGATATGCAGTTGGTCTAGGTGTAAAATGTCAGTTTTAATATTTTGATGCAGCTCAGTGTCTTGCTGGAAAGAAAACTGTTAGGTAAACAAGTTAACAAATTGCATCTGTTTTCCTAGTGTTTCTGACTTAAACTTTGTAGAAGGACTGCTTGATGATGATGTTTGTGCTGGAGAAAAACGGCTCTGAGATGAATTTGGAAGCTGCTCACAACTTAAAAGTTGTAGAAAATGTTTCTTTAACTTCTGTTAATTGTGGCAAGGAGAGAAGCACAATTACCCAAGAACTGAGAATGTTTTTCAGCTTCAATCTGTACAACACTGATATGTCTTATGCCTATTTATACAACCTGTGTAGCTGTATGATTGGCAGTCCAAGATAAGCAAGGTTTGTTTGTGCTTTTGAGATGTGAAAGAGTGGTTATTAGAGGAGTACAGGTGTCTATTGAAGCTGTACATAGCATAATTTTATCTGGAATGTGTTTACTTAAAACTTATTTTCTTGGATTATCTATCTGTTCCTGTTCATTTCACCAACTCCTTATTAAAAATGTTTGTCTGAATGAAACAGAAGGCCCCAGAAATTAATGACTTAAAGTTGTAAACTTACTTTGAGTCTAGTTCTTGCTGTAATAATGCTGGCCTTTCGCCCAAAGCTTAGCTTTGATCCTCTTCATAAGCATATGGTGAAAACCAATTCTGAGCTCCAAAGAGACCCATTTCAAATAATATTTGAGTTTTGATGGTTCTGTTCCAGTGAACTGCAATTTGCCTTTTGTGATGCCTTTTTTCCCATAGGTTTGATTTAACATTCTGCGGTGGAGAAAGCAGAATTTTCCAGCTGTAAATAGCAGACCTATTCTAAGGGCTGGAGAGATGGCTTAAACTGGATTTGGTGAAAGATGGACAAGTAAGGCTATTCCTTTAAGAGAGAGGAATTTTATAAGGGAAGCATTATGTGAGTTAGGTTTTGGCAAACAGTGGGGGGAATGTGAAATCGAGCAGGACAGGAAGAAGCTTGAGAGTTGTGGTGTAAGGTTGCAAAAACATGAAATAGGAGTGTTTGGAAAGCCAAGGACAGGGCAGGGTATTGTGAGTGGCTTTGAATTCTGGTCTTAATAGAGAAAAGTCTTGCATCGCATTAACTTAATGAAAAATGGAATAGCTTCTGTGAGTGCTGTGTGTGTAGCCTGTCTGGCCATGAGCTGTGATTGTGTGTGGTTTCACAATATTTAACAAGTTCAGGGTTGTGAACTATAGCTGGATGTTTCCAAAACAGTGTTTGAAGACAAAAGTTCTTTTCAGGTAAATATAATCTGAGAGAGAATGGAGAAGGGAAATGGAATGGGGAAAAAAAACTGAGAAAAAGGCTGAGACTGTAACTCTGTACCTTTTGTAACCTTGCACAAAATGTTTCTTCTCTAATCAGTGACAAAGCAGCCAGATGCTGGAAAAACTGATTTCTTTCCTTTTTTTTTTTTTTTTTCTGGAACATTTTGAGACACTACCATATCTGTTTGAATGTTTCCTATGCTTTACTTACCCTCATCAATGCTTAATGAATGAATCGGGTATTGGCTGAGATAATGTTCTTATTTTGCAGCTAGGGAGTGGAGGTGCAGATAACAAGCTGCTCAGCTTCAAATAACCAGCATTAAATAATTTGAGGTTAGTGGACTAGCATGTGCTGATTAAGAATCAGGTTTGACTCATTTTGCTCTCGGCTTCTGAACTATTTAAAAGCTTATTTCACCATGAAATAACAGCATGTGTTTACCTCAGAGTACTACAGAGGGAGCTCAAGGAAACTGCATCAGACTTCTAGATGTTTAGGGTAACAGACACTTAGCCTCAGTGACTAGAGCACAATCCAACAATAATATGCATTGCTATGGTTCAGTTTTCTGTCTTGTGAAGAAAGTGGGAATTTCCAGAAGGCTTCTTGCTGTTTTTTACATGAGATGGTGCCTGTTTCAGAGTCTGCACTTCCAACATCCCCTCAAAGAACAAATACCATCTTTTTTGAAAGTGTCTCATCTGGTGATATTTGTAGACAAGTGGGATGGAAATTTACCAGAAACCTCTCTGTATTTTTCTTTCAGAGCAGGCTTGCAGATTTGTGAGGTTGAGAAGTCGCGTGTGTGTGTGAATTTATGGACCTCTCCTAACCTTTCTTAGCTTGGATCATACTTGATTATGCCAGGCTGCACTGGACTGGCTTCTAGGTTTAGTAGCAGTATGATGTATAATATGTGTATAGACAGATATTTGTACACCTCCAGTGCCTGTGGGCACTGGAATTACTGGCTGACACCTGATCTCAAGTATGCCAGGAGTTCTTACGCCGTTAGGTCTCAGTGTCAGTCATGAAGTAGGCAGGTACTTCAATGACAGCTTGCCTAGTTTGCATGGCTTTTGTTTTACGTATTTAGATGATGATCATCTTGATGTCTTCCCACACAACCCCCCTCCGTTCATTTCCTCTGATAGTCAGGGCTTGTTTCCATGGAGCTACTTCATCCATACCTTAGGAAACCTTTTCTCTGTTCCCCTATAGACATAATTTGAGGTTTCTATGGCAACATCTGAGGAGGGAAGGCCCATGATATCTTAAGCAAGTAAGAACTGATTCTTGGTAAACCCCATGTATGATTGTTTGGTCATAACACACATGATGGCAGTGTTCACTGCCCTATTAGTTATTCTAGCTTATGTCAAATATCGTAAAAAAAAAAAAAAAGCCTGAGGGACTGCCTGACTTAATAAAGCTCAAACTCTGAAAGTTACAGTTTAAAAAAAAAAAAAAAAAAAAATTGAGCAGTTACACAGCATGACACAGTTAAGTTTATGGCTGTTAAGACATTTGAGATCAAAAATGAATGGTGCAATGTAACTTCATTCAATGTCAGCAAATCTTCTAGAAGGATAGTAATAAGTCCTGTAAATCCATAAGCTTTTGTGTTTTAATATTTAAAGAAGTTCTAAAATAATATATTAAAATGAATTATTTAAAAATAAACTGATTGTCTAGAGAAAAAATAGTTTTTCCTTTAAAATTCTAATATTTATTTGGGGGAGGAAGTAAAATATTCACTGTAAATTATGCGAATGCCAACACCAACAGCATTGTGTAATTTCAGGAGAATCAGGAAGCAGAGTTCATTTGTGTTGGAAGCAGAGCAGAGATCAGGAAATGACTGTAGTTGAAATATCAGAGTCTGATCTGAGGCTCTGTGGTATGGTGGGATTGATACAAAGAGTCTAGACAGGAGCTGGTTAGAAAAAACTATTAGACATTTTTGGGGGAAAACATGAAGGCAGGTCTTAAGCTACCTGAAACAGAGTTTTGCCACATTCTCTCCTACAACACCCCGGCTCCCCAGCCAGCTATTTGAACATCAGTTCAAACTGATTGGAAGTGAGAAAAATATAGTGTTTAACAACTACTACTGATCTCTTAATTGTGTCACTGAAGACAAGTAGTCAAGAATAGGCATGTCCTTCATATGCCTGCATTCCACTGTACTTCTAGAGATGTTTTACTTGGTCTGATCGAGTAAGATGGGAAGGCTCTGCTAATGACTCATAAAGAAAGGGTAGACTGTGGCAAGCTTTGAATTTGAGTGAAGTGCTTTGAGTGTCTGGAGGTGGATTAGCAACCATTGCATTAAAGAAATGCCTGCAGAAAAATGATGTGAACCTTGGAAAACATGGGCCTTGAGTCTTCTGTTAGAAAATTATAGCTCTCTATTCTTGTTGCTTGCCTTTTCTTGTACTGAAAATGACTAATATGGAGTAACCCCTAGTAAGGGATCAGTTTAACATTCATGTGCATCTTTGCTACTTGGATTACTGACAGCTGTTGTTTCACACAGACCTTTGGTTTGCTTTTTGCGCCTGTTTTGTGTGTATTTTCATAAATAGCACTTAAGAGTGAAGGAACTTGCATACAAGTCAAACTCCTGCTGCAGTCAGCTGGTAATTCTTGAGGGGGGGAAGAAACCCTTTCAGGCATATCCCGGTTTCTACACATCCAGTCAGACTACTGACTCCTCCTAGAGCGAAAAAGGACGTGTGGAATTACTAGTTGCTTCTGAAAAGTTGTATCTTTAACATTGATTATGTAAGACAGTCACACATCTCTTGCTGCCTTCTGTCCTAAAAACAGATGCTGCACAAAAGTTGCTTCTTGGAGTAAGCACCATGTGAGGGACAGAATCTCATCCTCAGCGCATGCTTGCAGGCCTAAGGCCCGCCTGACAGCTGCTTGCTTTCCTTCTGGTCCTTGTGGCAGCTGCTGTAGTAGCAGTTGCTGCTTGCAGTTGCTTTCTGTGCTTGCTGAAATGCCAGAGCAAGCTGTTAATTTACCGCACTTTCAGACAGATTAGGGCCAGCGTTACAAATGTGGACAAACTTCGTTAGCCATAGTCCTGTTGTTTGCTGCCTCAGGCTTTGCAACTGCTCTTAGGATAGCAGTGGGAAGAGACCCATGGAAGATCTTGCCTGATTCTCACACTTTATTCAGCAGGATTTCCTATGATCTGGTGATCCTCCCTACTCCACTTCCCCCTCTCCCTTGTTGCTGTCCGCATACAAATCCATACAGAGTGTGCCTTCGCTTCAACACCACTGCAGCTCCCAAAGGTGATGAAACGAATCCAGTGCTGTGGTTTAGAGGCTTCCCTGATGAAGATAGCCATAGAAGACTGCCTATGCGCTCTGCTGTTTGTTTAACCCCGTAAGTGCTGCACTACCATGTGCACTTCATACTGACTATTTGAAATGTATACTCTACTGAGCATTTAACTATTTAAACTTCGGCAATTTTAGTTGAAAAAAGTTTCAGCTACCAGAAAGGAGCAAAGTGTGATAGAGGATGTGCAACAGTGGGTATTAAACAGGCTTGTTGATTCTAGCTTATGTGTTTTTTTATGTGAGGCCGTAAGGAACAATAACAGCTTCCTTTATATGTTTGTGAAGGAAACTGCAAAAAAATGTGAAGGAGTTTGCTAGTGGAATTGGAGTATCAAAGTGCTATACAGAAAAAGCATAAAGATGTTACTTGGATCAATTTTGTAAAATACCGATTCTTGACCAGAGATGTACAGGTGGAATTACTTAAATACCATTGTGCATACTATAGATATTAGTCTGTAGTAGAATTGTATTTATATGAATGTTAGATGCTTTGTTATCCTCAAATAAGATAAGTGGTGAGAGTACTTTGAGAGAGATGGAATTGGTCAGCAAAGTGTGAAGAGATCTCAAGAATGTGAGTTCATACAAGCCTTTGGTTCTTACTTAAATTGATGTTCACATCTTTTGGCTCATCGGTGGCCAATTTGAGTGAAATAATGGATCTTGGTCTCCTTTCTATTATACCTAGCTTAGGTTTAGTTTTGTGCTGGATCCCTGAAGTTATTTACCTGGCAGGTAAGTACCATGTTCTACATTGTAGAGACCTACGGCAAAGATTTGACCAACAATATACCGTAAGCAGAGACAGAGCTGTGCATAAAACTTATGCTGTCAGTGGTTCTTGTTGGTGCTTAATAAGCAGATCACGTTGATTGTAAGAGGATACTTATGTCATCAGGTATCAGAAATGGTCTTGGTGTGGCAATCTTTGGAGAACTATGATTTTTGTTGTCATTTTGTCCTAACTGAATTGATCAGCCTTGGCTGGAATGTATCACATATGCAAAGGACAAATACATCACTGAATGCTTCATATATTTGTCAAAGTGCAATATAAATGGGAGAGTTGTCTGCTAGTAAAGTTGAAATGTCAAGGTACTACACAGAATAACCAATATCAAGCTAATCTAGAGATCGATTTTGCCTTCACCTTTTGGGGTCCATCCTTTCTGCAAGTTGAATCATGAACAGTGGTCCACTGCTTAGTATCTGAATCTAAGCTCCCTTAGCTGGAACTGCTTAAATCAAAGGGTTGAAAAGACTCATTTCAAATGTCTGGGTCAGACAAGATTTTTAGAAAAGGTTTTAGGGGAAAAAAAAATAAAAATCCAACTTTCCGGTAGAAGATGATGGTAATGATAAGACTTGTACTTGGGAGCAGCTTTTAAAAAAAGCTAAATTTGATAGTGGCTATATATTTTGTCAGTACTTCTTATTGAAAGGTTTCACTGGACAAATATTGGACTATGGGGAAATTGGAAAGGGGGAGAGTGAGGGCAGGAATATCCTGTCATTAAGATATGAGCTGTTCTAGAAAATATAGTGCAACAGCACCAAAATATTTCATGTGAAAGCTTAGGATAGGGTAAGGAAGAACACACCTAGGTGGGCAGAAGATAATATACCTATGCTGACATGTTTAACGTTAGCGAGGCTCGAGTGGGAAGTCCACAATGTGAATCACCAGCCACAAATGGTCATCGTTTAGTTATCATCATTAGTTCTACATCTCTTTCTAGGCTGAGCAAGAAAAATGATTAAGCATTTGTTGTTTCAGCTGCACCAAAGCCAAACTGAGCTTTGCCTTAAGGATTGTTTTGAGATGGTTTTAAGCGTGAAATAGTGCTTTGAATGTAAGTATCTGCAAGCAGCACAGTCTTAAGCACACATTGCAAGGCTTGTGCTTAGTGACTCAGAAGGAAGAAGGCCATGTACTGAGTCTTCATTGCCACTTCTTGCGGAAGCATGGGTTTTTCTTTCGCTCTGATCAATTTTTGGATAAAAATCCCCACCCTTGATCCAGCTCCTTTACAAGATGAGACCACAGAAGAGGTGTTGAAGTAGAAATGAAATCTTTAAGAACAGCATCCTACAGGTTTCAAGGCATTGTATGGGTGTAAATCTGGCACCTAAGAAGTAGTTGTTGTGGGCTGCAGTAGTGCAAATGAAAAGTAAAATAACTGCTGAAGGAAATGCTGCTATGTGTTTATAAAACCTAACCCTGGACACTGTTTTCAGTTTAATATACTATTATGTATGGACATGGGGTTCTCTTACTATAGCAGATGTTCATTCAGCATTCCTAAATAATTGATTTGATTTGTGAGGTACATAAACAATACTAAGTGAATAATTAGTATTATGCTTGTGTTTTCTATGTATTGTGTGAACAGCTGACTTACTCTTCACAGTGTTAAAAACGTAAAATGCAATTGTCAGCTGATTCCTAGAGGGCTGGGTAACTGCTTAAACTTCCTATTTGGTCTTAACAGTTGATGTTTGCTTGAAATGTGTTATTTCTGATCCCTTGAAGTGTTCTACTTTAAGTTGGCAAAATCTAAGATGGATGAACATGTTCAAACTCCAGCAGATGAACTTCTTTGAAAGTTTGCTACCTTTACATGGCTAGAGCACAAGAAATATAAGTTTTGCTCATGTCTTGGAGAAGCTTATGATAAAACGCATTAAAAATGTGTAGCTGAATGCTTTCTGGTTTCTGTTGTACATTACTTTTGAGGGAGGTGGAGACCAAAGAATATTTAGCCAAATGGAACTATTGTATGCTCTTGAAACAGGCATGATCACATATTTGTCAATAGGGTGATGGCTAAAGAGAATTAACTTTCTCGCCTGACTCGTAAGTTTAGGATGCTGTGTGGAACACTTATGTGTAACTTTGAGAGGAAACACTCAGCTCTTTCCTGGAGTGCAGCAAGGGACACTCGGCACATTTTGCTGATAGTTTTTACTGCTGATCCCTCTGCTGGAGTCAGTGTTGGACTTCCACAGTCTTCCCACAATTTCTATTGGCAGCCCTGAGCATCACACTTCAATGACAAACTTAAATTTGTGGCATCCAAATTCTCTACTGTAAATGAGTCAGATTAGTGTCACATCTACTGCTGTCACAGTTAACAACTCTATCTGAAAAGCAGCCCATGCTGCTTCCCGGCCTCTTCACAACACTGAGGTCAACTGTGGTGGTGGGAAGGAGACTGAGATACACTGATTCAGTTTGTGTTAACCTGTAAACAGCTGCAATGCTTTTTCTGGGCTCTTTGTTCCAGGCTGAGAGGGAACACTGCAACATTGTGTTCTGATTTTACATCTTCATTTGTTTCCCCTTTCTCTTGATGCCCTTCTTAAAAGAGTGGGTTTTAAAGAAAGTCCTCAGACAAGTGATTTGTGGCTTTTCCTTGTTTTGGTCTTAATTTTTTGGCATAGGTTCCTTTGAGAAAATGGCTTGTGTAAGCACCTGCTGAGGAAATGTGTTCCTACCATGTTCACTTCAGTAAATACCTAATTCCTGCAGTCGCCTTTGAGTTTTATGTGGGAAACACCAGCCAGCAGTGACATGCAACATAGATTCCCTGCTCCCAGGGCAGTGCTGACTTTTATGTTCACAGGTTTGGTGCAAGTCCTCTGGAGAAGGACTGGTTTCCCTAGAGCTGAGAATCTCAATTTTTTTTATGCATGTGAGTTTGCTTAAGTGATTTGAGACTGACAGATGATTATTTTTATTTGTGTGACAGAAACCTTCTGGATGTCTTGAGCAGATGCTGTTGAATCCTCACTTCTTGAGGGGGAGAGACTCAGCCTGCTCATCCATCTGTCTGGGCTTCTGCCTCATTATTAAGTGCTTTATATTTTAGACAAAGTGGCGAGATTGTTTTGATCTGAGATGTATTTTCACGTCTCGGGCGTACAGCTCTTTGTGTAGGTATTTGTATACCTGATTTTTCTGTCCAAGTTTGGAAGAATGGAATAACAGCTCTTGCATAGTACTTTATGCCACTGAGCACAAGTACCTTATAAAAGAGGTATTAGCAATTACTCTTATTCTAAAATTCTGCTTGGTATGGGGGCAAAAATTTCACTGAAAGTTGGTGAAAGTTAGTGCTACAACACTCAAGGATTATCTGAAAATCCTATTGAACTATGACTGCAGAAACAGTATAAGAATATAGACAAATTACTCTTCCCTCTATGCCTTAGTTTTATTAGGTAAAAATTGGTAGAAGTATTAATTACCTGTGTTGTAGTGGAGATGAAAGCCAAATTTGCTATCTGCAAACTTTCTCTGGGATTCTTAATGGTAATTCTATATAGTGGTCTAAGCAAATGCTTGAAGCTCACGAGCTGCTTTCCAACATGCTTAAACCAAGGGATAACTTAAACATACTGATATGACTTGAGACAATTTCACATCATTATGTAAAGATCAGAGATGCAACAGATCCAGTCTTTTAGGTCAGGGATGAAATTTCTGATCGTTCTCTTTGGAGGCAGACTAAGTTGTCGTGGAAGAGAAGGAGCAACAGGTTCCCCGGCTCTGTCCCAAAAAGATGGAAAGAGGTTTGCTGCTTTCTTGGTACGCTCTTAGTATTTAAATAAATAACTTTGCTCTGAGAACTCTTTGGGAATTGAGTTGGGCAATTGGCAGCTTCCTACTGCTATCGGTACCTTTCTAACTATGCCTAATTATAAAGCCCTTTGGTTATTTTAGATCCAAATCAAGCACTTCAATAAGCTCTGTGCCTTAGATTTAATTACAAGATGTGAATAACATCAGGGACACTCATTCATCCAATGTAGGTAATTGCCAGATTCCAGTGTATTAAAGACAGAGATTTATCTCGTGCCTCACTGAGGTTCTGCTTACCGCAGCTTTTTCTTTTCCATTTAATCTGGGCTTTTTTTATTACAACTTTATAAAGGTGTCATTGTGCAGTTTAGCCATAGGCAAACTAATGAGAGGCCCAGAAATATAATTTAAAAATAATCTAATAAGTGTCATTGTTTGCTTGTATCTAATATTGGTTGGCTGGGAAGAAGTGGGAGTAAAATTGCACGCAGGCAAGAATGAATGGCAGATATATTTATAACTACTGAAAAGATTCTCCGAGGAACTAAGTATTCATTCCTGCAGAGGTTATTGACTCAGATACTGAGTCTGGGCTGAATAATTTTGGAACTAAGAGTCAGAACTTTGGAAACTAAATTCATGGTTCAAAGATGTCATCTCTGACTGCTTTCCAGTTCTGTTCCAAAGGCAGTGACACGGTTTGCTGCAGTTGGCTTTTTCCACCCATCCCTCACTATAGCTGGAATTTGACCCTGAGAATAAGATGTTGTTCTGCTTGTAAATTATTAGTTCAGTCTTTAAAATGTACTGCATAGCTTTATGTAGAAATTAAAAAAAAATCCCCCCCAAACCAAATAACTTTTTAAGACAGACAAATAGTTCAAATTAGAAATGTCTCAGAATTACACTATTTCCACACATGCATCCACACACCTTCCCTGTGTCCTCTATCCTTCCTACTTTATATACACTTCTAAAATTAGCAGCGGTTAATATTTTAACATCCAGAAACAGTCTGCTCTGAGAAAGGAGCCCTTGATTTCTAAATTCGATAGACTGGGCAAAATGGGAGATGCAGACACTTTAGAAAGATTTGCTTCAGTTAGTGATTAGCCACAGATGATTCAGCTAGTCTGTAGCAGATAAGGAAGTTAAGGGCTGAAGTCCTGATGTGCTTTCCTTTGTTTTAGTAATTGTTGTCCCATTTTACAACATACTTATATTTTCTTACTTGCCTAGCAGAGCTATGAAAGAAGGAGCAACTTTAACTTTAAAAGTTTTTTTGACATCCCCTGCCCCCCCTTCAGGGGTTAAAGCTGATATCCTTTTGGGTTTTTTTTGTTTCTATTTTTTGAAACAGAAGAAGTTACTGAGTGGAGAAAAAAGTATAATCAAGCCTGCTGTTTGATCTCTGTAGAATTCAATTTTTGGCAAAAAGAAGCAATAGTATTAACTCTGTAAAAGGTAATGGGAGAAGAGGATAAAATCTGAAATTGAATCTTTCCTGGTGTAATTTCTTTGACTTCATTGATTTGTACCAGGGATTAAATTGTTTGTCAGCGAATGCTATGTACCACATCTTCCACACCTGACTAGCAAAAACCTATCTGTACCTAGCTAGGTCTTTCAGCTTTTCTTTAGAATGTCTGCCTAGGAAGAGGAGGCTCCCCCCCCCCCGCCAAGATTTTCTTGGAATAACCCTCTGAACCAGAAAGAAAAAGAAAGGTCCCAACTCGGATACTTGGCTGATTGTGTCTCATTCTCCTATGCCAATTTGGTCCTTGATCTGCTAGTGCCTCCTCATAACGTTTTCCTTTTTAAGCGCATCTGACGTAACTTCAGAACATCTTGTACTCTGAGGCGAGAAGCATGCAAAAATCCTTAGTTTCTGTATAAGCATTGAGACTCATGATGATTGAAGGATGTAAAATGAGCAACTGGAATGTTGGAAGAAATACCTTTTAGCTTATGAAGAAACTCTAGTGCTGAGGAGCTCAAATGCAGTTCCCAAAGTGGGTGAAGAGGATCAATAGGTAATCAGAGTTCTCAGCTCTTGGAGAAAGACATTCTGTGGCTTATGGGTAACACGTCTGGCTTGCCTTAAGACTCTGCTGCACCCCAGTGAAATAGTTGACAGATTTCTTGGGGTTAGAGATGTTTTTGCAGGTGGCTTATGAATTTACGGGCTCTTCACAAGAGAATAACACTGTTAAGCATGAAAGTGTCCGGCAACATTTAGTGGCAGCTAACAACTTCAAACACTTGCAATGTTGTGTTAAAAGTCAATCCTGTGTGCATGTATTTAACAGCAACTTGGAGGCAAGGAACCATTTTAAATGCAAGCTCATGCTGACCGTGTAGTACAAACTAGGCTGTTACGCAGCCTGCAGCTTCTCGACCACTAGAGAGCAGCAGGCTCCCGTTGGTAAAGGGTCCTCTAGCAGCTCTTTTGTTTCTGCCATATTTAGTCTTCAGAGAAATCTGTGGGGCTGTGGACTTTGGAAGGCAGGAAGAGGAACCCGGACCAAATGTGAAATGCATCTCGTTTTAGGGATTCATGACACATCCAAGGAATCTGGGGGTGAAGCAGTGATCTGTCATGGATGTTCCACTTAAATCAGTTAAGATGGTGAGACACAGACTTGTAATGTGAATTTAAGATGCTATCTTTTCTAAAATTTAATTACATGACAAATAAAAGCCACATTTAGTTGGATGAAAGGAGAAAGTGTGTAGCCCCTGTACCAAGTAGCTTGTATCTTTTGATGCTGTTATGGGTAGCTAATTTTAATATTTTTTTAGGTTATCTGTTTTTCTTCTCTTCACATAGATGGTATTGCACATAGTAGTGTCACATTGCAATCATCTTGGTCCTTGGTTTAAGAAGGACTTTAAACATAAATTTGTGTCCTTGCATTTTGGAAGTCACCTGCGACTGGAGATTATAGTAAGCATGTGGCAGTAGTCATGAAACTTGGTAGGAGCTGGAAACAAAAAGCAGAGACAAACAGCAGAGGATACATTATTGAAGTAGTTGGCATTGCATTTAACTTGAGACTATTTTCCTGTTGTTCACAATTTCTGAGCTATAGTTCAGACATGGCAGGAGAGAAATTGGCACCACACATAACTAGAGAAGTTGACTGAGGAGCAAAGCTCAGCAAATAGTGGCACCTCCCCGGCCCAAATTTCATACAGAAAAAACCACAGGATGGTAAGACTGTCATCCTTACGAATTATTCATTTTCAGCAGAACAGATTTTCTAGTTCACAAGCAGTTGGATTCCAATGCATGCTTTAGCTCTGATCAGGAGAGAGAAATAATAAACTAAGTTTTCTATTCACCACCTTGAAATGGATGCTTGTTTTGTACTGCATTCGATCTTGTTGGTGACAGGACATGGAATTTCCAGCTTTCATAGCTCAGATGAACTTTTCAAGTCTCCTGGACTGTACATTTTGACTGTCTTCTGAAGAAGTCACATGACTTACGTGCTTTCTTAAATGAAACTTAGATGGGTCTACTACATCAGGCAGCTCTTTTAACCTCAATTTCATTTGCAAGGAAATTGAGACAAAACGTGAAGCAGCTTTCTCTGAAGGACAAAAGAGAAAGGTAGGATTGTATCCCAGGAACTTTCATATGCAGTCTCAGCAACAATCTAAATAGCTCATGCCTCATCTCCCTGGCTTTAAGGAAAAATAAAGCCTTTTCAAATAGTTCTGCTTACAGAAGCTTTATACTGTTTGCAACCCTGTGAGAATTGCTGAGAGGCTATTTACAGGGTAGAAAAGGTGATGTGTGGTGCAAACCCCTCCCTCTGTGATGACAGATAAAACCTAGTGCTACTCAAATCTAACATGCTTGCTGGGTAAAAACCTTGGTATATAAAAAAAAGAAATTATGATTGTTCAACATAGCTGAAGAAGCATCACCTGTTTGTTTCTGTTGCTACTTTTATATGAAAAGGCAAACAAAGGAAAGAATTTCTTTTAGTTTATGGTCATTACTGGTGTTTTTAGCTCTGGGCATAGATGAAATAGATAGAGCACAGTCTGGGCATCGTTAGCGTAAGCTTCTCCCCAAAGCACTTGACTCTGACCTTTATTGAGTGCCTCTGCAGAGTTTGACCTTGCTATACCCAATAGTTTCACAAAAGCGTAATAATGATAAGTTAGAGGGAAAATACAGTAAGCAGATTTCTGGTGATTGCGACATAACCTGACAGTTCAAAGCTATTTCATTAGAAGATGACCATTAGGCTGATGATCCTCAGTAACTGTTTGGAACTAGGTCAGTGAGAGACTCTGTGGCACTCGAAATGGTGTGTGTATATTTAGCTTATTTACAACCTATTTAGCAGTGTAGCCTGCTCCGTTGCAGCAAAGGCATCACTAGCCTTAACAAATGAAAATGTAGTAACAGATTGCTGCTGGGAAGATGTAACCAGGAGGGTGGTGTCTGTCATGTTTGAGCAATAGCTGTAATGACTTTAAGATAATACAGGGTCTGCTACATTCCTTAGTGTATTGTGGAAGCCTTTATCAGTAGTTTTACACCTGTACCTGCGTACTCAGGTAAAACTTCTGCCCGAGGGGCACATTCAATGCATTCTTGCTTATAGATGATAAATGTGGCATCTACTTTGACAATGCATGTGACAGTGCTTTGTGATCTCAATGTATAGAACTCTTCTATACTCATTTACTGTAATCTCTACCTACTGATGCTGCAGATGTGGTACATGTACATGTGCTCTGTTACACAAACAAGAAACATGGGTATGAGTTTTACAGTCTGTGCATATTTCACGCATCAGACATGTTTATGGCATGTAATAAACATCAATGGAGAGATTTGTGTCTCACTGGAGAGATTTGTGTCTGCATCCTATGATATGTGCATGTCGAATATGTGCTGGGGAGGAAGAAATGCACGTGGCTGGCATCATTTCCGTAACAGCAAGTGCAGGATTGTAAGTGTGAATGACAAAGCCAGCTGGAGGAGATGTTTTTCAACTGTCCATGAAGTATTTTCTAAAGATCTCTCTTTCAGAGATCATGAAGAAAAATGACAGTTGTCCTCTGCCATTTGTCTAACTGAAGGAATGGGCTCTGTCAGCCTTGCTGCTGCAGTTGTGGATAACTGAGGTGATGGACAAAAATGGTATTTAAAAAGCAATTTCTATATGCTTATTATAAAGTGAGTTTACCGATTACAGGAAAGAACTTTTTCTGTCCTTCTGTCATTTTGGTGGCTCTTGGGAGTTCAGAGCTAGTTTTGGGGCTTTCCATTTGGCCTTGTGCACAATAAGACTCAAGAAAGTCTTTTTTTCCAGCAGGCATGCCTTTCCACAGTATTTTTGCAGGACAAAAATATTCTACCTTTTCCTATACCGTAAAGAAAAAAAGGAGGGAGATGACAGTTGTTTCAGGATTGTTTCTAGTTGTCCTAAATATAAGACAGAAAGCAGAAATACTTAAGACTCTTCCACTTCCAACCATGCTGTCAGAAAATAATGGTCTACAGGTAATGTTACTTATTCTCTTTAGACTCAGGTTTTAGATTCCCCTATTTTCTGTATCAGTCATGCAAACAGCATGCAAGTCATGAGTTGGGAACCACTGCTCTTAGCCAAATACAAGTTTTAATTGGAGTCAGGCCATCCTAGAAAGGACAATACAGTACTCGCTAAAGCATTTGGTGTTTTTCTTTCTGAGCTAAAACAAAGGCCCAGGTGGGAAGCAGATCTACGTAACCCCTACTTACAGGAAGGGCACTGCATGTATTGTAGGAGTTTGAGATTCAAGTCTCTGAGTTCTGATTAAAGCTATCCTTTTCCAGACTGCTTTTTGTACAAGTAACTAGTTGCATCTTCCTTGAATGAGAAGAAAAATGACTGATCTTGTGAGAGTCTCAGTCACCAGATGGTAGGGATTTCTGTAACAAAACATTGTTCCTTCTTTTTTAGTTTTGTTTGGAAGTTTTTCATTTTGTCCAGGTGCAGAATGGAAGCAAATACCAAAACCTAGCGTTCTTGTACTTTGGCTTGTCCTATTTCTTATGAACACTGAATTTTTTTCTCCTTTCAACTAGTGACACTTTGTACTTTGTGGTCTGTGCTTGCTTGATCAGAGGGGCTTTTTATCTGTTGAAGTTTCTTCATGCTTTCATGCAAATAGTGTGCTCTTCAGAACTGTCTGCTGGGTGCTGATTTTTGGTGTAGGAAGTAAGGGGCTGTTTCAGTTACTTGTCCAAAACCCACAAGTGGTAAAAATTACAAGAGCATTGTGCTGGGACTTAAGCCACTTGCCTAATATTTGGTGGCTAAACTGAAGAGGGGAAAGAGTTAAGTTCTTACTGAAACCGTTTTGTGAACGTATCGCAGTAAAGCAAAATGGTTTTTTTAGAGAGTAGGGGTTTACATTGCAATATTCTGGTGAATATGTATGTGTAAAACCTGGGAGAACACTTAATCCTGTGGTGAGCAATGCAGTATGCTGCTTAGCTGTACATGTTTGTTCACCCCTGCTTTCAGCTGAGAGTCTAACTTCTGTTGCTTGTGTTTGTGAGTATTGGCTGAGTTGCTCACAAATGCTACAAGGCCTAATCACTGCTATGCTGAATGTTTGCTAGGGTGTGATTTGGAATCCAGCTTTCTGGTGTTTCTTGCACGTGGTTTAGCAGAGGGAAGCAAGGATTTATTTTTATCTTAACTTTGCTGCTCTTGGGGCAAATAAAATTCAGGCATATTCAAATTTTTAATGAGAACTGTGAGAGTCTGTCACACCTCTGTAGGCAATGGGTTTTATCTTCCCAAATAGTTGGAGTTTTTCAGTGTGCTTGGGGTCCTTGAGCTGGTGTGCATGTTTCTGTGTGCAGGTCTGGGTTAAATACAGCAAACTTGACTGACCTGAGCTAGTGAAGCAGGTGTTTTAGCTGAATAGGGAAGAATGTACTGTTCAGAGACCTTTTGTACTTACAGGCTTGTTCTCCTGTGGTTAATGGTGTGTGCTGTGAGCCATTAGGTAAGTGCTGTACAGGTAGAGGAATTCCAAGGAATTTGGACAGAGTCCCCTTGCTTTCTTAATATACAATGTATATAGTGCAAACCAAATACCAAGCACCTATGGAAAGTTATTTTAATGGGTTGCCCTGTGTTTTATGAGGGACAAGAATTTAATTGATCTAGCCTAGAACCCCTCTATTAAATTTGTGGGAAGACATGAGCTTCCCTTTCGGATGCTCAAGTGAGAAGCCTTGAGCAGCGTCAATAGGCAGTGCCAAATAATTCACTGAAGTTCTAAACTGCAAAGAAAACTCAAACTGAGAAATAAGTCCTGGAACCTTTGCCCTGTTGCCATCTTCTGATGAATTATTATTGCAAAGTCATGACACTGGTTTAATTTGTTTTGCTTGCTATCTTTGGTTCAAATGTCCCCTTTAATCTGGAGGAAGAGCACTACCTGAAGAAACTAACTGTGAAAGTGTTGTCCTAATGCTGAAAAAATAGATCATGTGCTGTGCTATTTGAATCATGTTTGGCAACTTCTGGAATTCTGGATGGTATCTGAAGAATCTGTGGTTTGCTACTGTGTACAAGGTCAAAATTTAAATGCCTAGTTACGCGTGGTACTCTCAGTAAGAATTCACGGACTGAAGTCTTTAATGGTTATTGCTGACATTAGAAATACTTCTTTTGGAAGGGAAGGCGCAAACAGATATAGGTTAACCTCTAAGCAGAAAGCCCTGTTGGGATCAGCGTTCTTTTCAGCTTCAAGTATTGTTAAAATGGCCAGCAACTTATATGTCATACAACATATATTCCACAAGTTTTGTTTGGCTTTTGTAGGAGAGATTACATACAATGTGGCTAAGCCTATTGCAACCCCTTTATGTCCCACGATGTTACCCGCATTGTTGGTGATGACAATGACGTGATTCTGGTGGGAGTTGAGAGTTAACTGCTCCTAGTTTTTGGATCAGGTAACTTCTGTAATGCACTTAGCACATGTGTAGGCTGTGCTTTGCACTGTGACTACAAGTATGTATACACCTGTATTTTAATTCAGAGGCCAATTATTATTGACCAAAGTGATAGACATATTAAAATTTTAGGCCAGAGGCCAGTTTATGCAATTTATCCAAAAGCTGATTTCTCACTGACTTGAGACTTGATTGAAAGCACTTCTATTATTTTTGGTCAAACTACAATGAGAACTGTTCTGTTCTTTGGTCAGGTGGCATGGAAGGGACATCCTGAGTCCTCTGGGGTGAAAATGCATTTATGTTCCTCCACAGCATGTTTTTTGGGAGATGAAGGAAGAGGTGCTGAGACAGTGTTTAACCCAAATAATCAGGATTTGTGGTCACTAAACAATGTGCAAGGCTGTTTTCTGAATTGGGCTGCTTGCAGAAGAGGTCATGGCAAGTCCTGAGTAAATATTGTACTGAGCAGGGAAGAACTGGGGAATGCATGGGCCACAGGAGTGCTTCTATCTTGCTTTGTAATACACTGAGGTGTCAGCCTGTTGCTGGTATTTCTTGCCCTGCAGCCTGTGAAATTTGTGTCATCTGTCTTGTAACATAGTCCTTGGGATTCAGAGAACAACACATGCAGGTATCCGGTATCACATATCCAAAATAAAATTGACTGTGTATGTTCAAATGATAGCAACTGCTGGTTGGTAGTGCATGATTTAAAGGGACAGATCTGTAGGGCACTAAAGTAAAGTAACAATGGCTAGCCAATATGTGTTCCTTGCATGTATCCACAAGTTGTCATATGTCAAATTGTAATAGGCCTCATTCTAATTTAATAGGCAAAGATGAAGGGATGGCTGAAGTCCTAGTGTAAGGAAGTGTTCCAGTTTCAAAGATAACACGACTGTTCTTGCAGAAGACTGTTGGAATACAAAAGTAAATGCAGATAGATATATTGGGTTTTCGTTTAAACTCACAAAATTACTCTAGAATTTTCACAGGAAAAAAAAAAAAAAAATGCAAGTTTTGGAATTTGAAAATCAGAGCTTTGACCTAGCAGGGATTGCTCCGTAGGCATGGCAGGTTTCTCATGCAGAAGCTGCCACTTTGAGCTGTGTGCATAGAAGGGAATATAAGTTAAATATGCTGTTGAACTGTAGGAAAAGGTGAGTTTGGGAAGTTAAGGCTTGCATTTTTCCAAGTCTGTCAGTGCAGTCATCTCCCTGCCTGACCTGACAGAGCTTCTGTAGCCAGACGTTGTGTGTCTGAGTGACTCTGTTAGTCTTCTGAATAAGTTGTATGTATTTCCTGTATTTAAAAATAACTGCTTTGAATTGATAAATTGTGTTCTTAGTGTACTCTCAGTGCCATCTCCTACTCTGTATTCATCTACCAGGGATGACATTTTGTTGTCCCTTAAACACATGTGAAAGCTATTATGGAAAGGACTGCCAAGGAATCTGGGCTGGCATTAGTTCATGGTCTTCATTCAAGGAAGGAATTTTTAGTTTGTCAGAGGATTTTTCTTTCCTCTTTGCTTAATTCATAAGTCCTTTTCTAAGGACACTGGAAAACCCAGAATGTTTGAGCAGGAGAAAAGCAGAGAGATTGTTGATCAACCTGAAGCATTGACAACCATTTGCTGCTCTAATGAATCCATCATTAGATGGATCATTAAACTACAGGAGTAGTCATTAAACAAGGATCTAGCAACACAGAGGCTCTCATGGAAGCAGTCAAATTGTGCTCTTGTGATTTGCACAGAAATAGTGCTTGAATGTGGCTGGTATTTTTCACTTTGTGGGTCAGGTGTTTGAGCTGTCTCTCATTACATAGCTTCTCTTTTTTCTAAGAGCATCAGACAGGTGGTCAGCATCCTCTCTCCAAAATAAAAATGTGCTGAGAATGTTGGAGTGCAAATAAGTGTTGCTTACTAATCAGTGAAGTACTTGGAATTAAAGGGATAGTCCCCATGCATGTGTACCCTGGCCTAAGTGGAAGGAGTCTCATGGCACAGCCTGAGAGAATAATTTTTCCATTTTGTATGTGTGAAGGGGTCCCTTGTCTTGCTGAAGTGAATTCCACTAGTGTTCAGTGTGGCTGAGGGTGAAGAAATTGTACTGGCATGGCCATGGCAGCAAAAAGCAGACCGGTGAAAGGGCCAGTTCTTCCTTGCCAAAGAAAGTAATTACCAAATGCTACTATTGCCCAGAGCAGTGTGATATGAGTCTCTTGTTGATTAATTAGATAACATCTGTGGGGATTTTGAGGGTTTGCAACGTCCACTGTGCAATTCATTACTGAAGAAAGCATGCAAAATTGCAAACTTTGACCCTTCTTATTTGTACTTATTTCTACAATTAAATGAGAATCTTGTGTAGTTGATAAAAGATTCCACAGAAGATCAAGCTCATTAATACATGAAGCAAAACTTCTTTATGATAGCCTCCAAAGGGCTACTAATCCCTTCCCCTGAAGTTGCACATACTTACCCTCAGTTAAAATTTAGGAATGATATTGTGGGGTTTTGATTCCCAGATGCCATGGGAAGAAGATGAAAGTTAATTTTCTGTGTTAACAGGTAGCCAGTAATGTTATGTACAGGTGGCTTTGGAATGTGTGGTGATGTGATAGAAATCATGGCAACAGGTGGCTGAAGTACTCAGGTTCAGGTTTCTCCATATTGTGGAGGAGGAAGAAAAGGTGTCAGACCTTGAGAGGCAGAGAGGATGTACAGCTACCTGTGCAAGTCTTCAATTATGGAATATTGGTGTTTTGGCTAATGTGTAGATTTTTGTTTCTTGGACTTGGAAAAAAACTGTTTTATTTGACTTTTTCATTTAATTGGATGTTTGTAGAAGGCATTCTGATTGTGTGTGCGCACCTGATGCATAGGTACCAAGGTGAACAGGAGCTCCAGAAATTGATTTGAAGAGTTGCTCAAGCTATTAACTTACAGGATGAGCAGAGCAAAAAGGACAGTACAACAAAGTAGAATATAGCAACTGAAGATTTAAAAACAAAACACAACAGATGAAAATGTTTCCTTCCCCTTTGTTCCTGCTGTTATAAATCTTCCTTTTCTGACATGTTTAGTTATCTGTGTCCTAGATGACAGTTTTTTGATGTTCAAAGTTCTTGTGAAGTTTATTTTCAAACAAAACAGAGGCAGTCCATGCAAGAAACTATTTTGATTTGGGTTGACAAATATTTTCTAACTTGAAACAAATATTTTTAAAGGTTCAGGCTGTTGAACAATGAAAACTAAAGCTGTGTAAGGTTGGTTTAGAGATTATTTTTTTTACAGCACACTCGAAATTTGCATAGCTGAATTGTAGTTACTCCCTTAAATTCTTTAAGTTTTCTGTCACTTTTCCACTTGAAAATACAGCTTCATTCAGGAGCATTCAGTGAAAGTCAGGGGATCTTGATAGAGAATCTGTCACGCTGTTTTTCCTCATTTGGTTTCATTGCCAGAATTTTGTAACGCTTGTCCCGAGGCTGCTGTTCCTCCCGGTGCTTGACCATTGGTAGAGCTTTCTTAGCGTGTTAAATGCCTGGGAATCTTCCATGTAGTGTGTGTCTTTCCTGGTCTAAAATCTGTTCTGCATGTCTAATTGTCTTTATGTGGTGTGTTTGTTGGTTCCTGGACCTGAGACCATCCATCATCCACTGTCATTTTGGAAGCAGTGCTGCCCTCCAAGAACTTTTATCGGCTTTCACTCATGTGAACCTGAGCTAAAAAACCAACCAGCCTCCCAGTTCTGATGCCACCTGCTGCTACTGCCTTTTTCACTATTCCTCAGTCCCTCTCCTTCTTTGCCTTCTCTGTGAGCAGTCAATGGGGACAAAAAAAAAAAAAGAAAAATTTGTGAAAGAAGGCTGTAAGTCCAAGTTTGCACTCTTCCTCCCTCCATGGGGCGGGCTGGCTGAGCAGGAAGGTGGGACAAGGGGAAAGCCTGTCCAATTGGCTTCTACAGAAGGCTATTACCCCTTCTTACCTTTTTTCATTCGGTTGATTTGTAGCGGCAGCATATTTGGTAATATAAACCCTGTCTCTTGGGATTAAGAGTGCAGTTACACTTGCAACAGCTGCCTGCGTATGTCTTACCCGCTACAGAAAAAGAACATGCTGCTCCTCCTACTCTTTCTCCCGATTTTTATCTAGTATTGTTGCTTCCCTCCCTCTCTTTGTTTCTCTCTCTGACCTCCTCACAGCTCCACGCCGCTCCACTCCATACTTGCTTCGTCTCTTGAGAAGACCACAGCTGAGTTTCCTAGCGCAGCCCCAGGAGATTTTTCTTTCCTGAGCCAACATTAGGCAAAAAAAGGACAGAAGGCAAAGGGGAGGTGGGGAGGAAGCTGAAAGTGAGCCAAGCTGTTGCTGGCAACCCTTGTCTCGGTGCTAAACCTACTGCTTTGAGACAGACCAGGCAGGGGAGGGACTTCGTTTTGTTGAGAGGAGAAGCAGAAAAGAAACTTGAAACTGGCTTCCCTTGTGGCATGTCTGTGTCCCGAACATCCTCTCCCCACCCTGCTGTTTGTTAAATGAAAGCACGTGAAGAACATGAGGTTGCCTGCTTGAGAGGGAGGGCAGTACTGGACTGGGTGAGGAAGGAGGAAGGCAAGTTGTGGTTTTGTGGTGTGGTTTACACCGAGATCAGAGCTACTGTGCCTGGGGGTGGGAGCAGAAAGAGAAAGGGCATCTGATGCCAGCTGCCAATATGACAGAAACCCTGCAGCTCCCAGCACTGCAAGTCCCAGAGCAGCAGGTGGTGGAAGGTGGCCGTGCCTGGTCCAGTTCGTCCACCCCAACCCTGCGCAGGAAGCGCTTCAAGATGAGGCGGATGAAGAAAGTGCAGGAGCAGAGCCTGGAGGCCAGCAGGTATCAGGATTCTCCTTCCTCCAGCAAGGAATACCTGCAGCTCCCATCCATTGAAATCACCCCTTCCAGTGATGAGGACACTCCCTGGTCCAACTGCTCCACACCCAGTGCCTCCCCGCGGCGCAAGCGCTTCCTCCTTCGGAAGTGGCTGCGTGTGAGAGAGAAGAAGGAATACAGTGAGAGCAGGTATGTTTTTTGGCCGCTCGCCCTCCCCTGCTTCCAAGAAGAGCCTGTTCACAATGGGTAGGTAGGGTCTGTTGTTCCCCTAGTAATCTTCGCGTGCTTTTCCCTGGGACTTTGTCTTTGCCTATTGGCTGGAAGGGGTCATGTAAGTTGATTGGACTTGCTGATGCCAGACCAAATGGCCTAATCCTTATGTGCAAACAGTAGGCACGTTAGAAACGGCAGCGCTAGGATCTGTCCTTGCTCACGGTTCTCTGCGTACCTCCTACAGGTAATACAGAGCCAGTGAAAAGAACTTGCTTCTGAGTGAGGGAGGCTGTCCTGAAAGAGTGGGTGATCAGACTTAACTTCATTAAGATGTCCTGCAGAGACCCTTGAGAGAGAGGAGGTGACTTCTCTGCTGGGATTACCAGGACAGGGAGTGATGATGCCAAATCTTTGTCAGTGGGTTTTTTTGGTGATGTTCATTCCTACCACTGAGATGTTCTCCGAAATCCTTCCTTCATTAGCTGCTATTAGGAGAATGTGAGGACAATGGAGAAACAAGGTAGCCTTGCGGCTAGTACGTGGGTCTGCGTGTCAAGATGTCTGCGTTCAGCTCTTGGCTGCTTTACAGACTTGGGAATCACTCAGTCCTTTGGCTCAAAAGGGGACAAATAATTCATAAAGACCCCCGAGAGCTTGTCAACACAGGAAAATTAATGCCCAGGGAGTTATTGTGTGGCCACATGAAGAAAAAGCTATACCTTATGTAATCAGGCTCTACAACAGGCAGTGTAGTTTACCTTTAATGGGAGAGTGGAATAATCTATCTTTCCTGACGGCCCAAAATACACAAGACACTTGAAAAGTTTCCCTGAGAAATTAGCGCATTATAAATCCTTATATTAGTGTGGGCCAATTTTTCTTTTGTTGCTTTGCGACTCCCATGCAGCCTTCTGTGTGGGTTTATGCCTGAAAGTATGTGCTGTACTTCCATATGTTTCTGCACCCAACATACTAGATTGACTCACTGACTGCTGTGTTGCTCGAGTGTTTATAGGACAGAGCTTTTTTTCTACTAATATTCACTGTGATTACGTGGTAACTCTTCTCACACGAAGTCCCTTTAGCAAGATCAGTCTGTGATTTTAAGTTTTGAGGAAGTTTCATCAATAAACGCATGCCATCAAGGATTTGATAATCCCTCTCTTAAAAAGTTACCATTGAACAATATCTCTGGTTGAGAAATATTACTCATTTTCACTTAACTGTGGTGACACAAGTAGTGATTCAGTTATAGAAAACAGGAGAAAGATAATGCACAGGGCATATGCTGAAGTGTCAGAATCAGAACGTTCGTGTATGAAGTTCAACAGACGATGGCTTTTCAGCTGAAAATGTGTAAGAGAACTTGGTTCATTCTTGTACACGTGATATTTCCATGGCTATGCAGATAGCTTTCTGCTTATTCATCACTAAGACATTTCTGCCTTAACCCTGGTTATGTTTTTGAAGCAGTGAGTGGAAAAAAGTTGATGTGGTTGATGGATTAAGTGGCATTAGCATACCACAGCCAGCATGGCACCTCCTTTCTTCATACGTAGCAGGCTCCAAATCTTATCCCTTTTGCAATGGGAAACATGATGCTTTCCCATTGAATTTTTCCTTTCTAGTCCGGGGGGGGACACGACACACCAAAAACTAGTTTGCCAGTCACTTTGCGCTGAGCCTCTGGGCTTGCAGAATGCAAAGATCATTGCTGGGCTTTCAAAACTCAGCAGGCATGGAAACAACACAGAGAAAGCAGAATCTGTGGGGAGTTAGTCACAGAAAGAGTGATGAACCCTAAAGGATTTTGTGGCGTTAATTTGCAAGAGACTAGCAGCTAGTGCTGTGGGGTAAACCTTCCTGTGCCCCAAAGCTGTTATATGTGAAACCCTGTTCTAAAATAGCAGGGCAGGAAGCTGGCTTTCTGCAAGTGGGTAGATACTGCCTGTTTACTTTCCTCTACTTTAGACTGGGTCATCTAGAGCACTGGCTCTTTCTTGCTGCTGTTTTATTATGTTGTTGCTGTTTGTAACAGATGCTAGTAATGTGATTTACTGTACTAGTCCCTTGTTTAAATGCAACAGGGACTACTGTACTAGAGTAAAGGCTGAAACATTTTGTCCAGCAGTTTCTCCACCAAGCCTTGTCTTGGGGTTTGAGCTACAGTGATGATGCTTGAACCGTCCAGCTGGTTAATTGTAACAGGGATTCCTGATGTGGTCAGTGTGCCATACATCTGCTAGGAGTGTAGGTGCCTATTAAGTATGCAGGTTCCCAAATTTCACCTGGTAAAGGAGGCAGCCGTCAGCATGAGGTTCCCACCAGAGACATGAATGCAGTTTGCTTCCAGTCACTCCCTCTTTCTAGTTAAATTGTTATCAAGCAGTTGGAACTTTTTTAGAGTCCGGTAACCTTTACCCCCTTCATGTGGCGTGATATCTGCCTGTTTGTATGGCAGGGTTTTCCCAGGAAAGCTGGTAGTTGAGAGCAAACTGTGCACCAGCTGACTTACTCCAATGATGCATGTGTTTTCCATATGCCCCTGAGCAAGAGCAATAGCTCTGTGACCATTAGCATACAGTAAGCATCCAAGTGAATAAACAAGTGCTTTTAGGACTGGAAATGCTGTCTGTAATGCTCCAGGTCTGGTGAAGGCTGGCTGCTTTTTTCATCTAGAAACTCCAGCCTACAAAGTGTTTTATCTATATCACCGGTTAGTTTTTAACAGCCTGGATAATTTTAAGGTTTGTTTACCTGCTGGTGCTCTAAAAGCTGTTAGATGGCTGTAGTGAGAGCAGAAGAGACTGTTTATTTCTTTTCATTAAACAGCAGAGATGGCATGTAAGAGCTTTGCTTGCCTATGACACAGTTTTGTTCAAGGTTGAAAAAGCGGGGAAAAAGCCGTTTCTCGGGGATAGGAGTTTGCCTGTAACTTGTACAAAATCACAAAGACCCAAACTACAAGTTTGGTGCTCTGAGGGCCTATACAGATGATAAATAGGATGATTTTTATAAGGGATGCAGGTAGCTTCTTACCTATACTCTTCATCCATCATTTGCTACTCAGGTAATGATAGACGTTATTTACCTGCATACAGCTTTATAGAGTATGAACCCTGCACACAAGTGCACAAATTTTTTATTAAGGCATGATGATGTTTCTTTCCTCACAGGCTAGTCGATGCAATCTGTTGGCATTTTGCTATGCATGTAATGAACATGCATTATTCATGTGGTGATGTGGGAGTGTATCTGCTTTAATTTATTATTTATTTCTTAAAGCCACCCTTGCTAGTAATCTCCAGAACTGCATGTGATTTTTGATGTGTAAGGCGAGAACTGCCGAGAGGGTAGATCGCTTGGGCTTACAGTAGTGCTCTTCTTTTGGCCTAAGATCAGTATTGGACTGAGGTCCTGTGCTTCCACCTTGCTACCGGCAGAAGCTGAGAGTAAATAGGTGGGCCCTGCACTATTGTTGCCTGGCATAGGCTCCTCTGTGAATGCTCAACAACAGTACATTAGGCAATAGTTGAAGTATGGTAACTCTTTTGTTCTTGAACGGTTTCACGCGAGGCATTCATGCTGGGCAAATATCATACTAGTGGTAATCTGAATGTGCTCCCCTACTGTGAGAAGAAATAAGCCAGAATGCCAAGGGTGGTAAAAGGTTTGAATCATCTTTTACCCTCGTTATTCCTTGCTGAATTTGCTTTTGCAGGAGGTTCTGGAAGCTGTGGTGTCCTGATGCCTGCAGTCCCTTCCCAGAGCTCCCTCTCCCTCGAGCTCTCCAAGATCACCCGGTTTGTCTTGTGTTAATGTTTGTCCTAAAGATAAACTTGGTCAATCACAGTATCCAGACTAGTTAACAATGAAGTGCAAAATGTTGGTGCTCCAAAGAATTTAAAACTTGCTGTGGATTTTGTTGGGTCAGTAGGGAAAAGATTGTGCTGTAGCTTTTGATATTTCGTAAGACAAATGTACTCAGTTTGGTCTTCTGCTGGAAACTGACACTTACTGAAGTCCTAAATGACAGGTTCAGCTAAAGGGAAAGACTTGCCTATGTCCTAAAATGCCTCTAACATAAGATGTTAAAAATGAAGTATATTATTGGAAGCATTTCATCTCATCTCATCTTAGAAAAGGGTACGTGCTCAGGAGACAGAGGTTTCTTGAGCTGCTGGACACGTAACCATAGAGGTTTTACAGACAATCTTCCTATCTTATCTGATAGTATGAAACAAATGACATTAGGAAAATCTTTAGCACTGTTCAACCATGTGCTCTGTGGCTGCTACTCTTCACGTTCTGTGGCAGAAAGAGGTAAAATTTCAATATTTTTTTTTTCTTAAGAAAAAAGTTCATTTCTGAAGTCTCTTAGTCACCCTTGTGAGATACATCAGTTAACAGCGAACTGGTGACTTGTTGGAACGTATGTGTAAATATTTTTAGCACAAGTGTCTTGTTTTGAATTTTCTTATAAAAATAAATGAATCTTTGATTTCAAGTAGTTCATAATGCTTTTGCTTTCCTTAATAAAATAGAAATTAATTTTGAATGTTTCTGGGAATACATTAATGCTTCATTCACCTTTTTCTTCCTTCCACACCTAGGAAAAATATTGTGGTGTGTTCTAGAGGAAAAAGCTCTCATGACAGCCTGAGACAGTGACATGATTTTTCTCCCCTAAGTAACTGCTAAATGTGGAAAAAAACAAAACCAAACCAAAACAAAAAACCCCCAACAAAACAAAAAGCTGCAAAAGTCAAGGCTATAGACCCTCTCACATTATGGAAATGCAATCCAAGAAGACGACTGTCTTTATATAATATTAGTGGCAGTATTTACTAACCTCAGAAAAAGTACTTGATGAAGAGAAAACTGTTAAAGTCCTTTGCGGCTGATGATTAGAGAAGACTGGAAAGGCTTGGTGGACTAAGGTTTTGTTCACTTCATGCCACGCAATTCAAAGAAGATCCAAAATGAGTAACTGTAAATTCTGTAGTTCTCAGTTTCTCTGGCTTTCATGAACTTCCATGTTTCAGTTTTAAGTCAGGGGAGAAGTGGGGCTTCTCCTTTGGTAGAAGTGTAGCAAGCTGCTGCAGGAAGTGGTAGGTGTGCGTGTGCTGGGGTTACGAGTGCACTTTTGCTTTTTCAAGTTTTGACAAAATTCTTGTCGAAATCTGGTTTGTGTGAGGAACTGATAGCTCCGTAGGGATTTCCTAACGGAACAGGCAAATGGGTTGCCTTTTTTCATGTTCTGCTTGTAGCTGGAGTTTGTTAATTGAGGTTTTTGGGACGACAAATGTCAGATGTAGTGTGTTTTGAAGTGTAGAGAGGTGTTGACAAATTATTTTTTTAACATGTTTTAATATTGTCTCAAGTTTTTGGACTACATCTCTCCTCGTTAATCCTTTAAACTATATGTAAAACTTTGCTTCTGTTTTCTCCAGAAAACAATGTGAGTGACGTGTGAATATCCTACGGATTGAATTTGGGACTTGAATACGTAGTTGAGTATTTAGCTGGTATTGGTACTATTGCGTCTTCAAAGCAAAAATGGCACAAGTTGTAGGGTTTTTTGGACTTAGATCTCTGTAGTAAACAGCCCATCTTCTCTGCCTTTGGTAGCTTTGGAAAGTCCGTAAGCACAAACTTCCATTTTATGTGGTATCTCTTCTAATCTGAAATGTGAGAGTGCACGAATGATGGCTATTAATGTAATGTGCAACTCAGCTGTTAATGTAGTCTCTTTGCTTTTTGAACCTGCAAGTTCAAATGAGACCTAATTTATGCTTCCAGTGAACTGAATTTTTTTTAAACCGATGCATGCATATTTCTTATGAAGAGTACTGATGTACTGTTTGCTGTGACTGCAGGTTTTTGTCATTTGTTTATGATAATGTGTGCTAAGTGGCTGTGAATCCTACCAGCTCTTTTTTTCTTTTTTTTTTCTGAATCTTACTGCCTTTGTGCAGTTTGTGGTTTTCTTTTTAAATATTTGCCTTTCAGTGTTTGTGTGGTTTAGGATGACCAGTCACACAAGAGCGTCAAAATTAACTGATTTACAAACAGCCTGGAACTTAAATGCTGTTGATCTTATCTAGTCAGCAAATATTTACCATTGTACTGACTGAATTTCATGTCTTACACAGCACTGTGCCTGTTGATGGTATTAAACAATTAACCATCGTGTTCATTAACACAGTTGTTTTCCACTGGATTCTATTTTGAAATTCAAGATGTCCGTTGTTCGTGTTGAACATGATGTTGATGAAATGAATGCAGTGAGAAGAAGAAACTTACCTGTCCTGCCCCTTGTAACCCTTTCCAGCAAGGAGAGAAGATGATTCTGCTACAGATTCACACTCTGCCTCTCCAACTCTAAATGTGACTGAAAAGGATACAATTATTACTGATTTGATGATGGTCTATATGATATATGCAACTGTCCCTTACTTTTTTGATCATTAATAATGGGTTTAGACTGTAAACATTGCTTTACATCCCTCCCATCAATGAAACTGAGTTATTAAAAAGATATGAATGTCTGGAGTAGTAAGTGCCCCTTTGGTTCTTGGGAATGCTGGCAATATGTTAGGCTCCAGGTAGTGCATACTCTAAGTATAGATTAAAAAAGGCACTTGAAACTTCACCTTCCAGCTCTGCCTTCCATTTGTTGCACTGATTTGCTGCTTGAGCTTGGGTACTACTTTTCCTCTTGCCTCTGCATATCCATGTTTCAGCTTCAGTGAAATGTGCACAGAAACAGGGTGCTTGCCTCCTATTTCTTTGAAGAAACTCTTCCGAGTCGGTCCTTAGATGGAGCAGGGCTGTGTAAACAGAAAGGGTGCTGTGATTTAGGAAATGTTGTGGTACCTGCCTCCCAGAGGGCTTGGTATCAGTTCAGCAGTTAATTTGCTGAGCATGGATCTTCCTTACTTTATTAAAAAAGCCTGATGTTAGCTTGCTGCCTTCAGTGTTAAGGATATGTTTCCCCTGAAAACTTTACAGTTGTTTACAGCTGTATGCTGAGAGTGGGAACTTGAAGCACCTGTGGGAAAGCTGTATCACTGAGGGTGCTTTGGCTCTTAATTCACAGACTGAAAGCTTTAGATCTATCAAAGGACAGCCCTTCTTGATGAGGGAGACTACTACCCCTTGGAACCTAGGTCAGTGATTTCCGATGTATGTCCCTTATGCTCCTTTCTCCTTCCCCTCCACCTGGCAGTTCCTTTACATTTGTAATGGCACAGTCATTTATGTATCCATGCAACCATAGTAACACAGTGCTTTTGATGACAGGAATTTAATTTGCCAAGGACAATGAGGTGTTGTTAGGCAACTGGGATGTCTATTTCTGCTGTTTCATGAGAAGCGTGAGGGGGGGCTACATTCTGGGAAGGATGGACAGAGCAGCAAGGTGAAATCGAAAGATAAAATTGTTGTTTTGTCTTTGACGGGTTGCTAATGCCCCCGTGGGAAAACACTCAAAGGGACCTCCTCTTCTGACACTTGAGGCTTGAAGTTCAATCTAGTTTTATTATCCTGTGTTTATGTTGCCAAGGAAGGATGGGCAAGCACACATACCAGAAGAGTTTTCAGCTGAAGGCTGCACATCATGGAATCCACTGTTTAAATACTCCATTTTAATCACAAATCTTTTAGACTTAATTAAAAGAATTTGGCCTTAAAATAACACGGATTTTGACAATATAAAAATACTTTAAAAGGTATGATGTATTTAATTTCTTTGCCAGCTTGGAAGTAACCATAACTCACACCAGATACTGGTACTGCCATACTCTTTCTGGTGGCAGTTCTTCAGACATCCTAATTATTTTGTGATATATTTTAACGCAGGTAGATTCAAGTCTTTATGTTTGTAGCTGTGAGAATGAAAAGAACTCTTTAGTTCAAATACTTGAAAAGCTTTGTAAATTTGAACAGAAACCTTGATGCAAGTCCACTGTTCTATTGATTATCTGCATATCTTCTAGTTCCCAAATCTGTTGATGACAACATTCATGTATTGTGAGATTTTGTAAGTAGTAGCTTTTAGTTCCAAAAACTGTCGCCACAGTTGCTGAAAGCAATTGAAGAATATACGTATACCTGATTGTCAATGTCTATTATTCTCCTTTTTGAAATGGTTAATACTTGAACACAAAGCCTTATGAATACAGCGATTAATTAAGCAAAACGAATACAAAATATTCATCTGGGTTTAGACCTGGAAGTTTCGCTAATAGCTGTGGATAACGATAGTCTTCTGAAGGCCACAGAGTTTTATGAATAATTCTCCAAACTCATTAACTGATTCTATCTTTGAGGATACAGCCATTTCTTTCCCATTTCTTTGCTTGCCCCATTGTTGAAAAAATTTTCTCTGAATAAAGATCTGCCCAGCACACCTGCGGAAAGAAAAGTATGGTGGACTTATCACCCACATCTGGAGGGTATAGAAGTCCCAGAAGGCTCCTAGTGTGCAAACATTGGCCCAAGTGTCTGAACTTTGTGAAATCTGGATGAATATCTTCTAGTAGAAGGCTTGCTTAGCTTGAAAAGCCTGTTCATGCATAAAATAAGAGATCTTGGCTCAGCCTTATCATTCCGAGTCTGTGAAATCTCGGAATAAAATGAGACTTAAAAAAAAAAAAAAAAAAGCAGGAGGATAAGAATAGTACAAAAATCTAGTTTATAGCTCATAACTTCTCAAGAACAAGTGGGAGAGAAATCTTTAAATATTTAAGACACAAAAGCAGGTTTTGAACTTTTTTTAGTGCCAGCAGTCTGGTTCATTCACTTCTGGCAAGATTTGGAAAAGATGATTCTTTTGTGTAACTGTTTTGTGACTGTTCATCTAAGTATGTGTGTGTATGTGGGCCATGAAGTCAGTAAAAACTGTTTAAGACTTGTAACAAATTACATATGGTGGAAAAGAAAGGTAACAGAACAAGCGTTCTTAGGAATGTGTTTTTTCTGTAGAAGAGTGGTGGTTGGGTCTTCTGATGTGGTGGACAGATGAACTGGCAACTGAGTTGATATTGTTAAGAAAATAAGAAATAGAACACAACACAAATTCGATTTTGAAGATGTTTGAGGATCCGTTTTCCTTTGTACACCTATCAAGATACACTGCTGCTGTTCAAACTGTATAGAGCTTCTTCCACTGCAAAATTGACTCTTATTTTTCTTCATTATACAGAAGTCTTGCAAATAGTGCAAAATTGATTTTTGTTTTTCATCTCCAGATTCGAACAAAGTGGTGTGTGATCAGAACACCTGTTTTTCAGTCAGTTGAAAAATGTTTCTTTTGTATTTGGGAGCAGTGAGATGGAGGAGCGGTGGAAGTAAACTCTTCAAAGATGTAATTGTTAAAAGGCATGGTTAATCTGTATTTAAAACTCTTCATTAGTTTCTGAAGTAGTAAGTAATGTTATGAGTCTGAGTGTTTGCATGAGAATTGAGGGAAAACTACAGGGGATAAGCCTTAAAGTTATGTTTAGTGTCTTTGAAATTATAGGAGAGAAAGGGACACACTGGGCCTCTGTACCTGAAAATTTAAGCCTTGTCCAAAATCAAGTTTATTGGTGAGATTTGGAATGAGATAAGCTTGTTTTGCTGATTTCTTGAGATTTTTTTTTAACCAGCTCTTGGCCTTCTCTATAGATACAAAACTGACGTGACTGTATCTTAAAATCTTCCCCCCATTACTCTTCAGTACAAATCGTACCTTTCTTACCTCCTTATATTATCTCCAGTATAACAACAGTAACTTCTTGTTACGCCATCTCAAAGGAACACTGTCATCTTAAAAGCAGGTCAACTTAAAATGGACTGAAAAGCGTAATAAAACAATAGGCTTTGCATTTCAACTGCTCTGTACGTTTTAGGGAATTGAACAGCTGCACTGTCTAATATTCAGAATGTTGTAATGATTTTCTTTGTGTGAAAAGCTCACAAACTTTTGCAAAGCTTCCATGCAAAACACTGTTGTAGTGAAACATAGCTCATGTTGAATACCACCAAATAGACAAGTGGGTAAAAAATAATTTCTCTCTCCTGGTCTGAGTTTGTTTTCATTGCTTGTAATCTGGTGTTCATATGTGACAATGGGGTAAGGTGTTGTATTGCAATGTGTTGCAATATCTGGATTCCTTTAAATTTTAAACCTTGATTTGGAGGGCTTCCTGCATGAGAGTTTTAGTGATGGGTGGGTGAGCGTGAAAAGATCTAAGGTTCGTCTTGTATAGCTGTCCAAAAGTAAACTTTCACATGGGGTTACCAGCATTGCAGGTGCTATTATTAGGTTGTGATATATTGGGATTTCTCCTTTGGTAAGTGTTGATATATCTGCTTGATCTGAATTGATATGGCAAAGTTTTGTGGGAGGGTTTTTAATGAAGAAACGAGTAGTTACAGAAATAGTTCCTGCCATGCTTTCTCCTGTCAGAAGGGTGATATAATTCCTTTGAATTAGGAGGGAAAATGTGGTTCCTCTTGAGCTCTTTCCAGACCAGTTCACTGGGCCTTAATTAAGCTCAGCAGTACAGGAAAGATGTTTATTTGCTTTTTGAGGTATATTGCTCTTACCCAGCTGTTGATTTATAGCTTGAAGCCAATATAGAATTCTTATTCTCTGATTGTCCTTTCTACAATGAGACACTTAAGAATGACTAAGTATGTGGGTGTGGGAGCAGAAAATTGAAGCTGTCCCTTTGCTGAGAGGCTTTTGCAAAAATATTTGCCTGTCTTGGCTCTGATGGTAAAACTCTATACTGTGCAATGGGGAAAAAAAGCAAAGTATGCTCTATGGGGTTGCGTGTATGTGCCTGCACAAGATGCATGCCTATGACTTCTGCGCAACGCGTGTACTTTAAATCTGTAGCTGAAAGTCATAAATATTATGTGATTCTTGTGGTTTTGTATGCTAACCTCAAAGGCTAGTTTCTATATTATTCGACGATTTTGTAAATATCAATCACGAATTAGTTTCTTCTGAAAGCTTCAGTCTGCTCCCCTTTTTATCTTAACAGTAAGGAACAGATTTCTGCCTCATGTTCTGAACAGGAAGCAAAAATAGTGGACAGTGCCAGGTGTGCGTGGTGTCTCAAATGCTAAGTGGGTCCCCAAGACAGCTATTGTGTTTTTCAGAAAGGTCATGTTCAATAAGATGGAGTCCTTGAAGATCTCAGAGAAGCAGCTGGTTGAAATGAAGGTGGTTGATGAAAATATTACATGAAAATGACTCGCTGGCTTTTTTCTTTTCAAACTGCAAACTTCTTTGGCAAAAACTCTGATCTCAAGGGGGAAGAGAAAGTCCCTCCCCTTCTCTCTGTCTCTTTTTTTTAAGAGTAAAAATGGTCACGTTAAAGGACTGTGATATGCTCACCTTAAAACTTGTGAACAGTTGTCCAGGAAAACAAACTAATTAGAAGAATACTTTGTAGGAAGGACAGGCATTTTAGGAGTTTGGATCCCTAAAAAGTGAACATGGAGGCTTGTTAGAGCCATTTATTTATACAGATTTGCTGAAGAAATGCTTTTTAGTACCAGAGTGTGTAGTTCTCATCGTGTCACTGAGGAACTTGATGGTTCTAGTTCCTCCCCTGCCTGCTTGGCTGTATTTTGTCATTCCTTGGAAGTATGAAGACAAGATTATAGATAAACTCCTAACCTTTTCAAGTATTTTCTCTGTTAATATTCTGCAATGGTAAAAGTAATCCTTTTTTTGCATGGGACTTAATTTATTCAAGTCAATATACTTGTTACCTTTTGAAGTATCCTTTCTGTAGTTGAGTTGTAAAGGGTTAGTAGGTGTCAGTTAAGAATAGCCATAATTTCTTTATGTAAGCATAGAGTACATCTAGAGAAGAAAAAAAATTCTGTTAATTTTTTTTTTTTTTGAGAAATTGGTTTAAAGAGGGACAGGGAGTATTGCTGAAATGGAAAGAGAAGTTAGGGAATCGTTCTTGCACAGCAGAAGCAAGTGTTTTCTTCCAAGAGATAGGATCCTCCTTATAGTGGTTAAAAAGGTCAAGGCCAGGTAAAAAAGAAACAACAACCAATGGACAAGTAGACTTCATGGAAAAATCCTATTGCAGTGTTTTGGGTACTATGTTTTCCCCCCAAAATAGATATAACTAGCTGAGAATTATTGCTCTTAAGAATGAAAAGGTACAATTTAGTCCATTTTAATACGGTAGTTGCATTTCTGTGCCTTTTGGGCAATGTGCTGTGCAGATCTGTTGACAGTGCAGTAGAAGCTGTGATTGCGAGCATGCGAAAGCATACCCGAACTAGCTTTATTTGAATGGTTTAGGTCCTACCAACAGTGAAGCCACAGCATTTTTAGCACAGCCTGTGTGCACAGGCAAGTGTACCGAGTGCCCCAGGTGGGACTGTGCAGTTTGTGTTAAAGCTGTGTTGCCATGGCTCCATAGCCAGTGGTACCCTGGCGAGGTAGATTGAAGCTAGCCCAGGAACATCTGCTCTTTGCGCTGCAGTCTGTTACCTGAAGGCAGAATCAGAGCTCCCTACTGCTCAGAAGGAAAATTCTTGCAAAGAAATGAAGCTATCGAAATGAGATGCAGGAACCCTGATGAGTTCCTGGAGCAGGTGGAGGCTGCTAGAAGGGAATAAGGCGAAATCTCTACAGTAGATGTACACGGAAAAAAAATCGCCCCCCAAACACCTATTTAAAGGGGCAGAGTGACATCTTGTGGGCTCAGCATGCAACTCTCCACCAGAAATTTAGTGTTGGCCACTTCGTGCTTAGTAAAAGTTCATGCAGCGGTTTGGTATTTGAATGTTAAGCTATAAGAAGCTGTTCTGGGATGGCATGATGAAACTGCGTACAGGCAATGTGCAAGGCCACTTTTGTATTTCAGAAAGTTCTTAAGTGTCACTAAGTGAGGTTAAGAGGCTTCAAACCAGTCATGCCTGTTGTAAATCAGATATAAATTTAATGTATTCTGTTATTTTATCTTTGCACTCCCAAATATGAACCTTGTATTTTTTCTTGTTCTGGCTTTAAACCAGGGTGTTTTGTAGGGACTTATACAAATCTGTCTAATTGCTTCTGTTTTCTTGTCTCATACCACAGCAGCCAGCAGAGCAGCCAGCAAAGCAGCCACGATGATGAATCGTCCCGGTTCTTGAGCCCTCGTATGTGTGAGGACAGGTAAGTCTGTTCACGGCTGAACTGGGGGAACACCTGGAACTGCTCAGTGAAATTACATGGGCTGGGCTGGTTGAGGTCCTTATTTATTTTCCCTGTATTTCTCAGAGTTATTTAACAAGAAATGTGATTTACATTGGTCTTACCAATGTCTAAAAAGATGCATTCTTTCTCTACTTAAAAGTAGAACTTGTGGGACAAATGCATCCAACTCCTCAAGTACCCTGCATTTTCTTTTGAGGCACATTCCCCAAAACTGGTAGCTGGTGCGGATAGCTTCATCAAACTTGCTGTGTATTGATTAGCAGCTCTGATCTTTACAAATACAGAAGTGAAATTTTGTATGTGGTTCTTGTCCTCAGCAAAGACAATGTTGACCTTGGCTGCTGTATTTTACTTTTGATGTGTTGTGACAGTCCTAAGGTATCTAGAGCTCATGTGTAGCAGCTGGGTGAGAACTGCTATGCAGTTCCAGAAGAAGCTTAAGTTTCTTGTTCTTTAGGTTGATTAATGACTGCTTCAAATTGCAGCATTGGCACAAAAGCTGTTGAAATATGAATGCTTATTTTTGTGCATGATTTATTGTTGCTTTGCTAAGAGCTGTATGATTAAGAGTTTTGTTGTATCTTGTAGTTCATCTTTTGAGCCTGAATCTATTTCATTTCTTCTGTTGTGCATGAACTATGAGCCCTGAGCTACTACTGCCTTTCTATCCCAGGCCAGCTCCTGCAGGCCTGTTTCCCTACTAACATCCTTGGGACCAGTGTTGCACTGGGACTTTGGTTTCTGAAATTCTCATTGTTTTGTTACTGCATTGCACAGTGGAGTTATGTTGCATTTCACTTGGCTGATCTTGTGACTGGGGGTTATGGTGAGCCCACAGGAGGGGGCATATGCTGAGATTTGGGAACGGCTTGCTTTGTGCTGCTGCGTAGTGGGTTACAAGAAGCATCTGAATGTGGTGTCTTCCACGCTGCATGCTTGTATCTGGGCATGGTCCCTCACAAGAGCATTGTTTCAGGTCTGTTACTCAGTTACTCCACATAAGCTGTCTCTGAGGTCAGAGGTCTTTCTTACAAACTGTGTAGTAGGGCAAATGCTTACCGAACTCAGACTCCCCACTGTGATGTCAAAGGCCAATGGATTGAGTAAGAACTGAGTAGCAGCTGAGTAGGCATCTGAGGAATTGACTCACTTGAGAGAACATCCTGACCCTGAAGAGCTAATTAATATCCCAACAGAGTTTGGCTCAGAATTAGTACTTGGTAGTTGTAGCTAACCTTTTCCTCCATATGTTTCACTCCAATTACCAGTCTCTGGTGCTGCGGAGCCTGGTGTAATTGACTAGTGGGGATCGGCGTTTCCAACCAGGAAATAAAGAATCTGACAGCAAAGCAGATGGGTACTTAGGGGATACCTGGGCTTCCTCTATTTCATGTATGCTGTTATACCATTTGGTCTGGGATTTCATAGGTTAAACAGGGTTAGGCTTTGTTAATACTCAGATGGGGGATTTCTGGGCATAGCGAGAAGGGGAGTCATTTGGAAGGGCTGCCTGTTTCAGATCTAGATTAAACTGGAGCCTCTAGACTGGTGCTAATATCTTCCTGTCTGGAACTGACGTGTTTTAGGTACAGCACAATCAGATCTCAGGCCTGTTTATGCAGAGTTGGGGTGATGGTGAACCTTCTGACCTTTCTGACTGGGGACCTGCAATATTCCTGCTGCCTAGACTTAATTACAAATTACAGAAGTTCTGTTTTCATGGAGGATACTGATCCTTAAATAATCCATACAAGGGCTAGTAAATTGCCTTTGCCACTTCGGGTTTTTTTCTCTTCTTTGCTAATGTAATTACATGAGGCTCCATTGGTATAGTCTTCCTTTGGATACCAGTGGCTTGTGCTCATGAAACTTAACCAAAAAAACAACTCAAACACATTTTGAGTTTCATGTAAGCTGTGAAGCTGGACAGGAATTAGTGAGAAGGCTAACAAAATGTTTGAGAACTTGCTATTTAATATTCCTATTAACAAAGTTGAAGGTTGTTTCTGAGGCATCTTGAATCTGCTAGACCCTTGAAAATGGAATGAGGAGGGTCTGTCTTGCTGATCTTATGGTGGTATTTTTGACCGCTAACAAGAAGTCCTCCACCCACAGTTATGGGGCTCTCTGCTTCTGTTACAAAGAACTACAGGCAGTTCTGTTCACTTGATCAATTGACTATTGTACAGCAGCTCTTAAATCCCCCAAAAACCCAAACAAAACCACAACCACCCAGGGTTTCAGCAGGCCTGTAAATTGTGACAAAAGCTGAGCGGAGTAGGGCAGAAGAGGGGAGAGTGAGAAACCACGTGGCATGTACTGGAAGGTGCACCTTCTCTTGGCATGCTGCCTCTGCTATCACAGGCAGAAGGAGCCTCTGCTGCACTTGAAGGATTAGAGGAAAGAGCAAGTGAGAATCTGTACCAACCTCAGTACATCTGGCAAAGTGCTGAAAGAAGCTACTCCAGCCAAAAGTAAAGGCTTGCTGAGTTGCTAAGTTGACTCTGGGATAAAAAAAATGGAGCGGAATACATAACTGAGGATGGCTGAAATCTGGACTAGGTATAGCAAAGATTTTAACTGCATGCCTGCTCTTACTGTACAAGATGGTACCAGGGGGTGCTGCTAGCGGAGTTAAGCTTCTCAGGATGGATTTCCAAGGACCATGCTCCAACCCTCAGGTCTTTTCAGAGAAGACTGAGAATTTTGTCCTGCTGCTGGCAGATGCATTCTGTGTTCTCTAGCAATTCTTTTTCTTGAGGTGTGAGTACTGCTGTTGGCTTGTGCATTGTGAAGTACTGCCATGGTCCAGAACCCATACCCTGAAAAGGCATCCTGCAGGACAGCAGTGAAGCAGGTCTGCCATCTGCATGTATCTTCGCTGAGGAAAAAGCTTTCCTTCTGCAAAATCATGTAAGTTGTCGAGCGTCTGTCATGCCTGCTTTATGCTGAGAGGGGGCCTATATAGATTTTATTTTGTTTTGGGGTAACTATGTGTTTTATGAGTATTTTTTAGAGCCTCAGAAGGTAGAGGTTAGTTGGACAGGCTAGAAAGAGTCAGGTTTTGTATGAATTTAGGGCTCAGTTCCTTGCTCTCTGCCTGGGTGAGTCATTTCATGTTGCTATTAATGAAATAAGGATAATTCCTTTTTTTACCTCGCAGGAAAATAGAGGTGGTGAATTAAGTACGAGTTGCTCAGATGCTGAAACAGCACAACTGTATAAGTACAAAGATAGGCAGAGCTGAGGTACTGAGTGTCCAAGTAATTGTGCTTGCAATAGCACCTTTTCTTAAAGTAATTCAAAGGATGAGTAAGGTTGGGATGGAGACAGCCAGAGACTGGATGAGATGTGTGCACACAACAGACTCCATAATCACTGTAACAAGACAAGAATATGTATGAATTACCTTGAGCTTTCATCTAGATTAAGTCCAAGTTCATGAGCCTGCTTCTGCTTGATCCAAGGATTTGTTCTTTGTCGTGATACTACAGAAGAGGCACCCATCAGGTTTAGGATGCAGACTATGTTTTAATTAAGAGTAAAAGTTAAGCTACTGAACCAGAGGAAGAATCTGTCCTTAGACTCGTATTCAGTCTAAGGAGGAGGCAAACTGTTAAAGAGAAGAGAGCACGGAAAGTACAAGGATGGAAAGCAATAGGCAATGGGGAAATGGAGGAGAGAAGTGAGTGGCAGTTTACATGAGATCATATAAAAATGATTTACACGAAAAACTAAATGTAAGTCAAAATGATTTACATTAGAGGTCATGTCGAAATGCAGGAGATGGAGAAGAGCAGTTAGTTTTTAAGATGTCTCAGTTTGATACGTCCTACATCTTGGCTGCAGCTTAATTAGCCTTCTAAACTGTGCAGTACCTTATTCTGCTAGTTCCAGGGCTGTGGGGCTTGTTTTTCCTTTGTGTAAGCTAGTAAGGGCTTCTCAAATAATGGATCAAAATTCACGAAAGAGAGCTTGCAAGGAGATTAGGGAACAGCTTAAGACATAAGCTTATGTCTTAAGACTTACATTATAGACTTATGTCATAGACTTATGACAGCTTAAGAAATTCTGTCAGTTGCTTGGATTCCCAGGAAGTTCTGTAAAGATCAGAAAAGAGGGCAAACTTTGAAAATGTGCCAAAATGACATCCTTGGGGTGTGTGTTAAGAGGTCAGGATAAATTCCGTATTTTATTTACGTACCCAGGGCTTGCTTATGCTGCATGTTCCTAGCCTGTGTCCCTTTCCCCTTGATACAAAGAAGTTGGCACTAACATACCATGCCCCTGTGTGCTTGCAAGTGGAGGCACAGCAAAGATTGCTACCTCTGTAGCTTCAGGGATAGTAGAAGGTTTTTCCTATTGGTTGGGGTAGCTGCAGATAGACGGGTGAGAACTGAGAGCAAAAGGTGCCCATGCATGCTGGGTCTGTTCTTGAAGGGGGGGGGGGGGTGGCGCGGGGCAGGGGCTAACAGAGCCTTGTTTGTGTGTCTGGATGTGATGATTTTGCAAGGAATAATGTGCAGGAGCTCTCTGTCACCTGGGCTACGCCAACCCACGCAGCATGGTGCGGGCCTCCTGCATTATTAAGGAGAAGAGCTTACTGGAGTAAAAGGGAATGGATGCTGTTTTAAAGGTGAGGATTAAGTAGAAGCCAGCTGCTGCTTTCTAGTAAGAGTGTAAAATATGGGGGGACTAGCTCACTGGTCTTTCCAACCGTGCTAGCTGTAAAGGATGCCTGAATTTCAAGTCCTTGTTAGGAAGGATCCTAATGCTAGTTAAATCCTTGAGTAACTTTTAACCATCATGGATGGATGCCTTTAGGGAGGTTTTCAAAAGTGGTGCTAAAGACTTTGTGGAGAAGACTTGCAAGCTAATGAGCTCTCAGAGGGTCCCAGACCAGAACCCTGATGCTCTTGCAATAACTTTAGGGTGACTTTGGATTTAGATCTAGCTCCAAACTCCAAGTCAGTTGGACTTAATATTAAATAGAAAGTTTAACCAGAATGGTACAAGTCTCCTTTGTCATGTAGGAAAGATGGTTAATATTTACATTCAGAGCTAGTACCCTTTTTCCCTTTTCACCATCTGGTTGCTGCTGCTTCTTGAGCCCCAGCATTGATTCTCTACTGTAGAAGCCAAGAGCAGCTTAAGATCAGCTCTCTTACGCTTGGATCGCAAGATTGGCTACTGTCAGCAGAGTTGGCCTGAATGGAAGTATCACCTGCTCTCTGTTCCTCATATGCCGACATTGGTTTTTTGTTTTAAAGATGGACTGTTAATTGCAGAGTATGTCTATGGTCTGCTGTCAGTGGAGGTAAGGCTGTTCTTTTTGTAGAAAATTAGTATTGGATTTAATTCATCAAATTGTGCTACGCTTGCACTCTTTCATTCCTGTTCTCCTTTTAAGGAGACTGAATTGAGAGCACTTTGATTTGAAGCAAATTGGGGATAGTTCCTGTTGTTCCCTCCTCTGTGACTGTGAGGGGTATGGAAGGACGGATACCCCTCCTTTGTGTGTCTTACTGGGGCCACAGATGTGGACGAGACCTTGCAGCATTAATTGGCTTCCTTGTACCTTTTCCTGTACCGGTGGTGGTTGTTGCTCAGCACATGGGAGCCTGGAGCTTTGAAGAGTTCAGAGCAAACTTGAGAACCGGGTAGTTTTATGCTATCTAGAGTAACATAGTCAAATATCATACCTCTGGGTATTAGCTGATTGCCACTCTTGAGACAGTTTTCTTGATATCATGGACAGGTTTTGTGCAGACAGTAGGTGAAATAGATTGTGTGAATCCCCACCATCACTAAAAAGAAATAACTTTTAAAATTCGGCCTTCTGTTCCAAGCTTTCATGGCAAAATGATATGTGCCTATTTCCCTTCTAAAAACAGTTAGCTCTCAGACAGAGCTTGTAGTGTGAGAAGCTGCATATACAGATCAGTAATGTAACTTCACAAGAAAAAGCATGATCTTACACTAGATATAACAGTAGGACAAACCAGGATTTGGATCTTGCTCCTCCATTTCCTGATCAGTTCTGACTCTATTGGACTAGTGTTAGTTAAGATTAGATAAACCCTAATGTGCCTTGCATATCACTGAATGCAGAGGAGGTCTGACAGACCTCACACGGCTGCGTCACTAGCTCGTGATGCTCAGGAACATGAGGAGGTGGTGAAGAGGCATTTTAATGTCCTTCTTTTTCCCTGAGACACTGGGCAGACTCCTTACCCTTCCTTCCTGTTCCCAAGAGCAGAAGTTTCAGTTGTGTAAGTGTACTTCACTTGCAGACCTTAACTAGTGGTCACCCCATCGGCTCTGTATCCTCTGGGAGTACTGTGATTCTCAGAATATTATGGCAGCTGTTTTGAAGCATGTGGAGAAGTGGCAGAGAAGGCATGCATTATAATTAACCATCCCCTTTCATTGGTCTGCAGTTCTGTATGTAAGCCTCCTTGGTCCTTGCTAGCAGGCTTTTTTGTGAAGTATGCTGTCAGCTGCTGAGCAGTTAGCATGGTTTCACCTTGCAACAAAGCATTCACTTGTGCCTTGGAGCCTTCCCTGTGTTGCTAACAGCAGGTCTGAGGGAGTGAGGCTACCAGCTGGATGCTGAAGAGCATGCTGGTATCTACAGCTTGGTGTGAGCTACTCAAAGATATTTCCCTGTACTCCTTGGACAGGGTTTCTTGGTGTAAATAACGTGCTTCGAAGAACCCAGGTTTTGCTGCCTCAACTCTACCAATGAGCGTTACAGTCAAGCCGTGGCTGTGGTGCAGAATGTATTGCACTTCCAGCTTTGTTCTCCTGCTTGCATGTTCTGCCCAGGACTTCTTTTTAAGTAGTCATTGCTGTGAGATGCCAACTGGCTGTTCAGAGCGAGGCTGGTTGTTCAGAAGACCAACTTAGATTTGTTCTGCTTGCACTTCCTTCTGTTTTAAACCAGATGTGGAGAAGGAGGGCATTCTGAGAGAAGTGTTGGCATTAAGCCTGTTTTAGGGCCTTTGAGATTATTTGGTCAACAATTGGACCGTTTTCACACAAAGGGCAAGATCAATAAAGACAGACAAGGCCATTGTGGGTTTCTGTTGCAGCACTAAAACTTCAATCCTGCTGTAAAATTAGCCATCGGAGAGTCTCAGAACTTAACTGATTTCAGCCTCTCGCAGCCAGAGCTAGGGGCTTCAAAGACGCAGAGAAGTGAGGGGGTTTCTAGGGAGCCTGATGCTTAATTGTTAGTGCGTGGCCAGGTTTATGCAGTGATGCAGGGAGTGACTGCTATAGAACCTGTATTGCAGACTTCTACTTTAAATCTCTAGGCCAGAGTTTCCCAAGGTGTGGAACACATCCCTTTTGATGGGGATGCCTTTTTAAGCTGGGGTGTGTCCTGGGACACATCCAGGGGCTATATAACTGTCCTTCCAATTTTATAGCATGTGCACAAACTGAAGGGTCTGGGAATTTTAACTGTACCAGTGATCTCTCCCCTTCTTGATAACATTTGTAGAAATGAATGGATGCTAGAAATCAGTGCAGGGTTTCCTCAAAAAGAGCATCATGTAGGCAATGCCTCTTTGTCTCCCTGTCAGAGAAACCCACCTTTCTTCATACTGGGAACTTTTTAACTGAGATGTCATCAGAAACCGAGATATACCTATGAGTCATGTCGTGAATGTGCCCGGCGCTTCCACTACAAAGAAAAGCTCTGAAAGTACGTTGTTTGTTGCTTCCATCTTATGTGATGTGACTGATTAATGTAGTGCAGTAAAACAGAGGTGGTATTAAGAGAAAATGTGATGGGACGGTGTACAGCTCTTCAAGTCCCTTTTTTCTAATCCCTTTTCCATGTGAAGGGACAGGGATGTTTAGGGAAGCCTCTGGGCGAACAGCAAGAAAGCACATCTCAAAATATCATTCTGGAGTTCTGTGTTTCTTCTTTGGTCTTTAACCAGGTCTCTTCCTCTCTTTTCCCCCCAGATAGAATAGCTGCAAATCTAGTTTGCCATGTGTTACTGAAATGTTTTGTTAATATTATTTGCATACAGCAATACCTAGGATCCCTGGTTGTAGTCTGGGACCTGGTGTGCTATTTAAGTGGAAGCAAAAGGTGATCTTATCTGGACAAAACTCAAACTGTAAATCTAAGCCAACAGTCAGTTGATGGAGCAGACAAATAGTATGGGAGAATGCAGGTAACAGAACTTGCCCTTTAGCTTCTCTGTGGCCTATAAAGCCAAAAAGCCAGTTTGAAAGGGGCGTTTCTTTCTTCAGAATACTGCCTGGGAGGTAGAAATGAGGCCTGTGTATCCACTTAGTAATCACCAATAAAAGACTGAAATGTGATGCCAAACAGACATCCCAGCTGAAGAGGGGATCATACAGTGTCTCAGCTTGTGCTGCTGTTGACTACTCAAGTTAGCAGACTGAGATGCTGATGGCGGTGTCTGTAAGGAGTACGTAGCATCTCTTTTGCCATCCTTAGTACAGGGGTTTGTAATACCAGGCAGCGGAGTGAGAAGGGTGTCTCAAGGCAGTATCTGCTTGAGTTGCTATGGCTTTAATCTGCCTCGATTTGTTAATAAGAGCTCAAAGCTTTCAAGCTTTACCTAACAATCCTGGAGATGAGAAGGAGCAAAATCTCCTAATTTATAGTGACTTTTTTGACACACAGTGGGCACAGAAAAGAAGATGAATGCTCAAGTGACTAGGTAGGGAGGAGTATTGCAGGGATAAGCAAGTTAAAACGTACTTGTTGAGCCAATAAATTGATAGGCAGGACTGGCCTATGTTGAAGGGCAGAAACTGAAGGCTTTTTTTTTTTTTTTTTTAGCTCTCCTGCTTCAATTTCTTGAGAATCTGGGACCATAGTATATGTCTAAATCAGAACTGGCATTGCTGTTTACAGCCCTGGGTTTCTAGCTGATTGCTTAGGGAAACTGAATGCCCAGAGGGAGGCTGATCATTCTGCCTAAGCTTTAGACTGCAGCTGGAGGAGAAAGTGCTGTTGACCCATGCTGCTGCTGCCTCAGCTTCCCCTGAGACTCTGGCAGGTTATATGAGTGGTGGAAGGGGATTTGGGAATAGCTTTTTTTCAGCTTGAATGCATGTGCTTCTGCCCTTACAGAGACCTTTACAGGCCCTTGTCTACAGTGCAGTCATCAGCTGTTTCTGAAACCCAGCTGCTGAGTGCAGGATATTTCTTCTTACTTTTCTGTAGGGACAGAAAAATTTCCCCAAAATCTAAGGGCACTTGTCTGAACTGGGAAATCAAATTATTTTGGATCTGCTTGGTGAAACATCCTCTTACTCTTGTAAGATAGCTGCTATCTGTTGTACAGATTGCTCTCAATGCGAGTCCCTGAACAAATCAGCTTTTTCCTAACTTTCCAGTCAGTACATAAACACTTTATCATAGCCTCTTCCATGCTTTTAGTGCTACGTATCTTTGGTGTGCAAGTATTGTTACCTTGGAAAATACGTGCGTCATTACACTTTATAGTTGGCTGTCTAAACGGGGAAATAGCAAGCATTCAAAATGAGTTGTAATACAAAATAAGCAAACAATATGGGGTGGGGAGGAGGGGAATTATGTGGTGATGGTAAGTATGTTCTTAATTCTTGGTGCATTCAATGACCATAGGAAATTAGATGCTATTTGGAAATGCACTGCACAAAGAAGAGCTCCTTAAAGTAAGAGGTAGTTAAATGTTAAATACTTTACAAAGAGATCCCTGTAACTTTGTATTTTGCCTGCCTCTATTTACATCTTTCCACACTGAGATGAACCCCATTTAGCAGAGCATTGGACACAGTAAGAGGAGCTCATCTGTGTGTCCCTGGGAAGAAGCGTTAATTGGTGCTGGTTTGTTGGTGGGAGACACGGGGGGGCACCTGAATCATCAAGCATCAAGTACACAGGTTCCCCTATAGTGACCTGATAGCTCAGGCTGAGCTGCACAGGCTGCTCTGTTTACTAGTGGATCAGAGAGTCCTGGCAGAAAAGGCAAAGAGCAGAAAAAGTTCCTTGTAATGGGTCGAGCTGGGCTCGGAACATGCTTTTATGGACTCTATCTCTGCGAGCCATACTCTGGCTTCCTTCTGAGCTGAACGCTCATGCTTTTTACCAAGAAGAAAACTGGTGGTGGTGTTGATGCTCAAACCAGTTATTCTTCCCTTGTTTCAGGAGACTTGGGAAAAGCTGTGTTAGCTTCCACCTGGTAATGGACAGCCTAGTTCAAGAAAAATGGTAGCTGGTTAATTCTGGCCTTGAGAATTTCCTTCTGGTAATTAACCTCAAATTCTTTTTGTTTCTGTAGAGAATTCTTAATTGTGTCTTATCTCATAGCAGCAGCATATCTGGCAGAGACTTAAAGGCAGCTGTGCCTTTAAAATTGAATTGCCTGTGATGGAGGAAATCTGAGAGCAGAGGAAGACCAGTGCCTCTTGCGCAGATCAAGCTCTTTGGAGATCTCTCCATAGCTCTGCCTTCTCATCAGCCTAGTCACTGCTCCTTTCCTCTGAGGCCAACTGCAGTGGCTACAATAATATCAGCAAAAGCGGTCCTAGAACTGTCTCAGTGGTGGAATTACATCGTTCCACGGTGGATTCTGAGGTCACTGCTCTATGCCACTTTCCCCCCAAACTACTGTGCGTGTGTAAACAAGCTGGGATTCTATCCTCTTTCAATTCAACAGTGTTTTGCTCCCTTGCTGCTGAAGTGACGCTTCCTCAGGGTGCTGGGGAGCACATTGGCACTTGGACAGACTTCCCCATTTCTGCAGATGACTGTAACCGTGTGAGTGCTCACTGACCTCCGCATTTCTTTTCCTTCTCCTCTTTCCTTGTTTTTCCTCCCACCCGTTTCTTTCTTGGCCTTTGCAGAGTATTTGTTGTGCGTTTTGGTGATAAGATGGCAGCATGCGTCTCCCCGCTGCATCATGCATCATAACAAGGTCAGGCATTGTAATGGTACTAGCCAAGGTCAGTCCTTGAGCCCCTCTGCTTTTTTTTTTTTCCCCTGTTCTCCTGCAAGTTTGACCTAATAATACTTTTCCTTAAGCCTTTTCTGCTGCTTGTTTTCCCTTTCTTCTGAAGTACCCTGTGCCACATCCTTGGTTGTAGTATGCTCTGTTATGTGCTTTCTCTCCCTAACCCCTTCCTCTTGTTTACATGGTAGGCCATATGTAATATGGGCCTGCTTGAGGGATATGGGTCTAACAAAGTTTCCAGCATTGTAAGATTTTGTTATTTCTTTACTCTGAAAAAGAATCTTTGCTTCAGGCTTAGAGATGTAAGCACTCTGACTTCTTTATGTGAGCTTGAGCAGGCTGTTGTTTTGTGCAGCACCTGCCATGCGTCAGTCCCCTCAGAAACTAGGGATCTTTATTCTGGGTTCCCCAATGGAGTGTAGCTTTGTGGTATGTGACACTGTGGGAAAACAGGCATCTTCTGTATTTGCAGCCTGGCATCCTTTGTTCTGCCCTGTTGCTGATGCCACTGCTACTGGAAGACCCCTTGAACATGCAAGGGGTAGTGAGTGTCTTGGGCCGTAGGAGGCTTTCAGTGCTGATGTGGAATACTTCTCTGTCTGCCAGCTGGAAGCTTGTGTTTAAGATCTGGGTCTGGAGCCTCTGCTTTAGCTACTTTCTTCTGTCTCAGGTTTCAAAAATGAAGGATCCAGGAACTTTCTCTTCCTCATAAGAATTTGCAGCCGTTCCTCTAGGGTTTTTATTCGTAAAGCCAAAATACTGTGTTGTATGTTCTTGCTACAAGGTTTTCACCCGTTTATCTGAAACACACGAGGTTAGTTTTTTGCCCAGGATAGGATATTGCATTAGATGCCCCATGGGTCCAGATGACTACAGAAGGCTTTGTTTCTTTGGTGTGCTACCTGTGTGTGTCTATGGATTATCCCTTGGGCAGTGTCAGCCCAAAGACTGAAGGTTGTTGGACTCCATATAAAGATTTAGCTTGACGTACTTTTGGAAGACCTAAGTTACAAACAATCTGAAGTGTCTTGGCTGTTAGGCACTGTAAAGTACTCTGATTTGTGAAGACAAGATATTCAGCATTATTCTGAGTGAAAATCGTGTTCTGTTAAGGTCTTGGGCTATGGTGTGGTGTGACTTCTTTCATGCTGTGAGTTATTTCAGAATAATTTGACCTAAATGAAAAGGGAGATGATCAGGCCATAATACTTCTGCCCAAGGTAATGAAGTCTTAACTGCCTTTTCACCAGTGGCTGCAAGTTATTTGCAAAGGCAAGTAAAAACTAGAAGATGGCTTTTCATTTCCTGTCTAACTCACATCAAGGAGGAATTTCTCTATGAAGCATGCCATGAGTCATGAAGTATTCTTTTGTTAGCCTGCCCCTTTCAGAGTGAATGAGTCTCTTCTGGGGTGGGAGAGGTTATTGCGCCATCTCAAGCAAATGGAAGGCTGAGAGTTCAAAACATGCAAGACAGTGAAGGGAAAAAGAGCCAAAAGACTGTGTGAAAGCGGCAGCCCTCTTGCTCAAGAAAGCAGCAGTAGCAATCTGAATCATCCCAGTTTCTACCCTCCTGATATTGACCCTCTATTTCCTTACACAATAGTATTCTTCCTTCTCCAAAGTCTCTATAGGGAATTATTTTTCTTCACCTTTTGATGGAGGGGATCTTTTCTCCATTCTCTTCTTCCAGGGTAGCTGAAGGTACAGTGCTTCTGCTGTGGTGCTGTTCTACATTGCTGTCCTTTCCAAGACCCTAAATTCTAACTTGCATGCCATGACAAACACTGTATTCACATAGCTTAGAAAGAAATGGCTTACAGGCTCTTTCTGTTCTGTGTACAGTTTGACTACAGCTCCCATGATGCCAAGAGTGCGAAATGCATATTTTCTTTCTGGAAATGAAGTCTCATGTGACTTCCCAGCTGCTGCAGCAAAGAGGGAGTCCCTTCTGAGATTTTTTTTTTTTTTTTTCCTCCCCCCAGGGAAATGGAGGTGTGCCCTAGCTTGCAGATGCTGTGATTGCATATGATTTTCTCTGACAGCAGAGGCTGTAGAGCTGCAGAACACTGACCTCAGAAAGGATTCAGGAGTTTATCCATCTGGCACATTTTCCTGGGGATCTGTACACCTGTACACTAAGGTGCATAACAGTTAAACTATTTCTTCCTTGCATTCTGGTGTTCTTTGTAGCAGCTCTTTTTCTCTCCCCGTAATGTTTCCTGATCTGCTTCTAGGTTTCCCTCCTGCTAGTTCTGTTACTAACAGGTTTTGCATGCATGTTTCACAGAGGCACAGGGTTGGTTGTTTGGGGTTTTTTTCGGGTTTTATTTTTTTTTTTTTAACTGCTCCCCCAAATCCTGCAGACTTTCCTTTCTTGCCATATGGGAGAATCAAATTGTAGCTGAAGTGGCGCTTCACAGGTAGCATGTTGCATTCTGTGCCTGCAGGTCATGCACCTTTTCTAGGGAGCTAATCTGTCTGAGCCTTCTAAGCCCCTTGTTTCCACTGTGTGGGTAGTTAAAGTAAATTTTTCTGTTACCATGAATCTTTCAGAGGTGACTCTGCTCTGGTTAGAGCAAAGCTAGAACTGTAATGATGGGCAGTAGTCAAGCCACAATGATGTATCTATATGGAGGATGCCCTAATGGCTGCGAGTTGTGACAGTTTTGACTGTTTGAAGGGACAGTGACACTTGCAGGTAGTGCTTATAACAAGCAATGTTTTCTTATTTGTAAGATACCTTTTTGGAAGTAATTACAAGCTCAAACCCAGAGCTAACATGACTATTGCTGTAGCTATTTATAGAGCTTTGAATTCTTACCCAGACCTCAAGTGTGTCACAGTGGGTTGTACCCTTCCGAGAAGTGGACTTCCTCAGGAGATGTTTCCTGTTTGCTCTGAAGTTCGTGAACTATTGCACCCTGCTGGAACTACAGATAGCCTCTGCTGTAAAAAGACTGCAACATGGAAATTCAGCTTTTTCTGAATTGCGAAGTCAGGCTTTACTGGTTCTCTAGCTTAGGTTTTGCTGAAGGTCCTTCATGAGGCTGTTGGTTTGGTTTTTTTTTTTTTTTTTTCCCCTGGGCTGCTGGGAATACTTGTAGCAAAATGCACACAAATGAGTAGGGTGCCATTAAGGGACTTGAGTGGCCCCATGAAAGAGGGGTTGGGGAGTAGATTGTTCACAGTGTGAGCATTTGCTGTTTGTGTATCTCTGTAACAACTGGATATCTTACAGTTACTTTTTGGACTACTGTCATCAATGTTATAGCATAGGAGGTATTTGGAAATTCACCTAGTGCACAACAAGGATGACAATCCTTATCCTAGTGAGTGTAACTAACTCTGGTGGTGTGGTGATATTTTTCCTACGTGGCATTGGATCAGGTATGTTGAAGCTGCATTATACCCACAGCAATGCTTGGGATGGAGATAGAGAAGTATGTGTGCGCTCATAAGACGGGCTTTGTCCCTGACAAGCACGAGGTTGGTGTATTTGAGTATGCTGAGTAAAAGGGTGAAGTGTGCCACGCTTGACTTGTATAAGCAGGTGACTGCATGAATGCATCGCAACAGAAACACATACCAGAATTACACGTTCCCTGTATGCCAAGACAGGACTCGGTGGGAGTGTTCTCTGTGTATGTTGTATACTGATGGCCCTTGTTAGAGGTGGTTTAAGTGCTAAGTAATGTTGTCTGTCTGTGGCTTGCTGGGCCCTCTTTACTGTTTACGTTGCACATCTGCATGATAGTGACATTTGTTACATAGATTCCAGTGTGTACTAATGGTAGGACTGCAAAATACTTACTATAATAAAACGCAGTGCGTCTGCTCTGGGGATGTGTGTGTATGCCTGTGTGCAAGGGAATAGTAGTGGTATGGTTTTGCAGAGACTACGTAGCTGCCCTTCAACGTGTGTAAACAGTTTAGTGTGTTGTAAATCCTTTGCCGGTGCCCCTTGTCTTTGTGTACTATACTGTGGTGCCCGCTGTGTGCCTGAGCACAGCGTGCTGCAGTGTTGTATGAATAAGCACTTTCAAGCAGTGATGTTTCGAGCCCTCAGAGGCTCTTAATTTGACTGAGCTCTGCAGTGTTTTTTCTACCTCCCTCCCAGCCAGGATTGCTCACGTCTGTCTGGTTTGCTAGTGCCAGAGAGCTCTGAGGAGCTGCGTACAACGGTTCCTGGGCTGGCTAGCTAATAGGCTCCAGACTGATTTACTGTAGTAAAGTAGGCCAGGAGGAGCCTGCAGGACCAGGGAGGGAGAAGCTGGGTGATGAACGGGGCGGCGTGAAGTCACACTACTCCGCCAATCCGAGCCCGCCTCGGCCAGGCAGGGCCCCGGCAGCTACGGATGCCTCTGGATGCTGGGACAAATTTTACCTTAGATGATGATTTGATATTTTCAGTCTGAGCTGAGAGTGTGCACCAAAGAGTTCCTAGTTAAGGCCCAATCATTTCTGAGTGTTACTCTGAGGTGAGTGTTCTCAGTAGGGTGCAGATGACTAGCCTCCACCTTGCGTTTTTTTTCTCTGCACGTGCAAATCTCTCTCTTTAAATGGTCTGTCTCTGGTATGCTTATTTTGCACCATTGCTTCTCTACCTGTCTGGCTGAGCCTTTCCACTCTTTCCTTTCAGAAGCTGCCTCTTCCTTCCCTACTTCCACCTTCCTCATGTCCGATCACTCCTCCTTTACCTGTGCACTGCCCAGAACCCACTTGCTTTCTTCCTTTCTCCTGATTCCTTAAGTACCCACTTGGGGGGTTGGTTGTGTCGCTCTCCCTTCCCATAGAGCGAGAGGGAGAAAGAGCAGCACGTCTGGAAGATGGGTGACTTGCCTGCTCCCTGCAGAAGCTCAGACTTCAAAAGGAAGCTGGGAGGAGGGTCCTCTCTGTTAGTCAGCATCCTACTAGACCTTTGGGTGGTGGCAGGGGGGAGGAGTTGGGGTGGTGGGGGTGGTGGCAATGACTGAAGTCATGTGCCAGACTCCAGTCAAGTATCTAAATCGGGACCATCTGCTTGAGATGCTTTTTCTGCCCATCTCTGGGGGCAGGAGGGAAAACTTGGGACTAGCTCTTAAGTAATTTTCTTATTGTTCTCATCCTCCTGTCAAGTTGTTTGTCTTCTCTTCTTCATCCTCTTTTGACTTTTCCCTTTCTCTCCCCTCCCTTCTCCTTCAATGCTCTTGTTTACTAATAGGCCAAGCAGAAAACATGGAGACGTCTGATATGGCGACAGCAAAGGTAGGATGGAAATGCTGCCGGCCTCACTGTGCGTAAGTGGTTTCGCTTGGCAACTTCTTACTTCGTCTATCAACAAATTTACTTTCTGCTGACCCTTTTCCCTGATGCTGGGAGTGGTACTAGTGCTGGGGTTGATGATGGGATTCAGGTTCTGGGAGGAAGTTACATTGTGGCCACAGTCTCTGTTTGTTGCTTTTCTTGTAAGATTTGAGAAAATCTTGAAATGTTGATGTTCTAGGCGAAGGTCGTGGGTGGGAGAGAAATACAGGAGTCTGCGTTACTGTCAGTGGCAGTTTGTCCATGAAGCCAAGAAGGGAGTGGAGATGCTGGCAGAAGCCTGCTTTGCTGCTGTATGAGAAAGGGACACTAGAGGGTGCTTTAGGGGCAGGATTCCCACTCCCGGGGATGTGTGAGTAGAAATGCCTTTTGGCAGCCTTTTTTCCTTTTTTTTTTTAAAGGATCTCGGCGGTGTGCCGAGTGAAAGTAATTCGAGCTTATAGATGCATCCGCCCTTTTCTGTGAGGTTTCTCTGTTGCCTGTGCTGCTTGCTATTTACCAGGTTGTAGGTTTTCCTTTCCTGTGGGCTGGCAGACTCGAAATCTGTGGGAATGGAACTGGATGGATTGAGATGGGCTTGTGAGGTGGAAATGGGAGATGTATACCATGCATGGCTTCAGTGTGAAGCCCATGCGAGACCTGGGAAGCACAAGGCTGCCTCACCATTGACTGGTTGTATCTCCGTGGCAGGGACCACTGGTTATGTCACCATAGTAAACGGTTTGTTTTCTAGTATAAGCCTGCCACTAATGTGACTTCCCTTGGCATCAGAACAAGGTTAAAGTGCAGGGAATGTGTCTGCAAAATGTATCTTGTGCTTTTATCTCAGCAGGGTCTGAAATTAAGCATGGTTGAAAAGAGCCGTAGCTTGGAAGGAGTGGGAAATGGCATTCCTATTTATAAAACTCCTGCTTTTGAGCTTGTGCTGAACTGGATGCTCTAGCATGGCAACATAGCATGCTGTGTTCCAGAAGGCAACTGCTCTACCTGGGGGTAGAAGTCTATGGTTACCCCCCCATGGTGCTGTTAACAGATTGTAGGGCTTATTCTTATGTCTTGGCTGGAATTGAAGTTGAGTTTGAGTTTTCCTTTTTCACGTTTGTTTCTGCTAAATACTGTAGACTTTTCTGAATACTGTAGACTTTTCAATTCCGTTTTCCAAAAGCCTGGGTGACACTGGTGAACAGCTGCCCTGTTTTGCCCTGGGACTGGGTTGCATGTCAGTGCAGGTTTTGAGGTTTTTAGTGTCTGTCAATAAATGGTGTGAAGTACTTCTGGATAAATGTTGCTTTATAAAGGTGAAATCATCCTCACTATCATGTTTGCTCAAGTTTCAACGGCTTGTCACTACAAACCCACTTACAGTTGTAGTAGTTGAAAAAAAATTACCCCTGAGAATGCTGAAGGGCCAGTGGCATTGGAGCCAATTGAAAATGACACTCCATTTCAATTGTAGCTGTTGTGGCATTCTGAGGGACTCCAGCTTTTCTATGTTGAAAACCAGACATTTTCAAAGACAAAACCAACAAAGTCACTTTAAAATTCTTTTTGTCTGTACCTGGGATTTTTTTATAGTGTCTTGGTTTTAATTAAAGGAAAACATGATCTACAGTGTTAAAGCACCATCTTAGTGTGAATGTACTGAAAACTGGAAAAAAAAAAAAGTCAAAAGCCCTGAAAAAATATGGTTTTGGGAAAATGTATCTTGAGCGAAAAACTGAATCTAGTTTGAACCTTCTAAACCAGATATGTCTTGGAAATTAGTTATGATAGAAACATTACTGGAATGTGTACAGGTTTATTTGGACTTACACTATGGCAAGTGCTAATGTTCAGTCCCCTATTCTGTGTTGAAACCCAAATGTTTTTCCATGGTCTGTTTTCTTTTCTGAGTTTGTGTCTGTTACATCTGTTACAGTTGGTTTGGAGCCTCCAAGGGGTGCTATTCATTTTGCTTAATTTCTGCTGGGGTTAGCCTGGGCCCTGGGCTAGCAAAGAACTTCTGAGAAGGTTTAGCAGATTTGTTTTCTCAGTCTGACATGATGCCAAAAGCGGCCGTGGGATGTAATATCAGGATGTTACTTCCACGGCTGCTCTCCATTGTGTTGCGCTGTCACTTCCTTTTCTGCTGGGGCACCTTTCAGGGTATCTCAAGAACTGGCATTTCCTGACATGCTGAAGAATGGTACCATATTTAGTGCATTAAAAATAGAGGAGTGCAGCTTTTACTATTTTGTAGCCTGTGGTTTTAATCCCAGGGTAATCAATCATTCATCCTCATCTTGAGGCTTTTCAGAACTGCTAGTGGAATCAGAGAACTTTGTCCCTTGTGTGCTATGGGGCACCTTGCTTTGGGATTGTCACATGGTGTCATGTCACCTCGCAGCTTTGCTTACAGGGTGCCCTGCTAAAAGTAGGAACCCTCGTTGTTTTGTCGCTGCTCCCTGCTGAGTACCAATGGGAGAAGTAGTTAACCTGTTAAAGAGGAAAAAAAAAAAATCAGGCCAATGTGAAGCTAGAATGCTTCCTGGGAAAGCATGAATCACTTTCCAGGTAATCAGCTAGTGGAAATGAGGAACATAAATCAGTGAGCTGCCTTTCATTGCCCTGATGCTGAAAGGTTCTTGTTCCTTGTACTGCAAGTACATACATGGGAAGTCCTCAGACCTTTTAGGGTGGGGTGGGGGGAGATATTTAAGCACCTGGTTTACTTGTTCCATCTTGAAGGAAATGTGTTCCTCTTATGAGCTGTAATGGGAATGATGAGCAAAGCCAGACAAGATGCCTATTTTACAGTACTGCAAAGCTTTTGCTTAGAGATTATTTCCTTGGCTTTTATTAGATAGCAGTTGCTCAGGCTGGAATTGCTTGGAGAAGTATGTGTAAGGGGAAAAGGATGATAGGGTAATGCAAAACAGCTGGTATGTGAATAAAAGTGCTAATTGTTAAATACTGTTGTATGACTTTTAATTTCTGTAGTTGCCTCTGTGCTTCCAGCTTTCATCCAGGCCCTGACAAGGGAGGCAACATAAATGCTGCGTACAAATTGCCTGTTTCTTGCCATCTGACCAGAATGCAAGAGAACACCAAGACCCAATTCATTACTGTCTGTCACTTTGTACAGATGTTCTTGCCTGTGCAGAGGGCATGTAAAGCACTGTCTCATCTGGACAGTATCATTTAGTATTTCTTTCCTCCAAGCTGGAGGTCAGGAAAAAAAGTAACTTTGGTTTTGTGTATTATAGCCCTAACTCTTTTTTTTTTTCATTCACGGCGCCTTGACAGTTATAGGTCAGGAAAGCATCCATTCTTTTTTCTAACTCCTTTTTTCTGCTACTCATAATCTCCAAGTCTGTCTTCAGTTTGAGAAAGTTCTGCATGGTTTTTACTCTGTTGCTGTTTTTAGTGTTTGTGTGTGCTGTTTGACTTCCTCATCCTGACTGGTGCTGGAAGCAACCAGAAGCCACAAGGGAGGCTGTATTCATGGTATTCTAGCTCTGGACCAGAAGTACTCAAAATGTTATTGGCAGTAGGCCAGGATCCAAATTATCTTGTTTAATCCTTTCTGAAGTTTGAGAATTTTGCCTGGGGGAAGGGACAGGGGATGAGGCAGGACAACAGACACCATGTAAACTTGTCTTACTGTTATTTACTGTTTATGCTTAGCAAATGATATAGCTAATATTTTGCAATTAAAAAAGGAGACACCTTTCCCAAACAATCAAAATTCTATTGCAATAAGCAAATTCTTTGACTTACAGATTTTATGGCTAGAAGGGAAAATTATGAACGTTCAGTCTAACATCCTGTATGAAGGGCGGTCCCTAGTGAAAATATACATGTGGCTTTGTAAATAGGTCAAATACAAATGAGTACAAAGAAGGAGATTGGTATGGGAAGAAATCATGAAAAACTTGGGTTGAGGTGAGGGAAGAAGGTGTTCTGATGACTTTAGATATGAAAGGGAGCTGAGAAGAGAACACAACACTGAAAGATGTGAAGGCAGTCAAAAAATGTTACGGAATAGCTGATGGAGGAGGGATAGAAAATGAAGGAAACGAGAGGAGAAGGAAGTAGGAGCAGGTGTAGAGAAGGGTGGTGTTTAGCAGGAGGCAAAAGATGCAGTTTTGATATGGGCACAGAGGTGGCAGTCAACAGAGGGCCATGAGAGGCACAACTTGCAGCATCCTGTGGAGAGGGAGAGGTGTGGGTGAGGGAGGAAGAACCAGGGCTGATGAGAGGTGGGTTACAGAAGTTGCAGGTGCTCAACTTGTTTGATGATCCTGGTGCTCTAGTTAAGCATTTGTACTTTGGGGACTACCGCCTTTCTCGGCAGAAGTGAAGGGCACCTCTGTGTGTTTCAGAGCTGCTGTTGGATTCAGAGATTTTGGTTAGGCAAGGGAGGAGAGGCCATGGTAGGTGAGACATAAAGGAGATAATATTGTTGTGGTGTTTTCAGGATTTTGTCATAGCTAATGTTGGCCAAAAAAACACCCGCTTTCAGAAATCTTTCACTGTTTTCAACCATTATGCTTGTTTTCATGAAACATGAAAACAAACTAAAAGGAAAAACAATGTTTATGCTTTTATTACTATTTTTGCTGTTTTTTACTCTTCATATGGAAAAATAAAGAATTTTTACCAAAATAACAAAGGCTTGGGAAAGGTCTTTTGCATGCAAAACATAGTCATCAAAGATTTGTCACTTATATTGATATTTATGCAATCCAAAACGATGTATCATTGATGCTTATTACAGCCATGTAAGGAATGTCTCCTTACAACTTGTAGTTCCACAGGTGAGTGAAAAGACATGGATTATAGGATTTACCCATTTTCAAAACAGAGTTCTGTAGCAGAGCCAGAAATGGGTTTGGATCTTTCAAGCTGCGTTTCTGACTATGCTTTTTTCTGTTTTCCCATTTTCCTGTTTTGTGGGATGGATGCTTGGGATGGAGTAGGTAGATAATTTATCTGGAATTCAACTTGCGTATGCCTTCTAAGTATTCTTAGCACTGCGGAGGTGGACAGGGTGGCTGTGCATAGCCTATCTCTCTTGATACCTACATATGCTCTTTTGTTACCTTACTTAAATTTTAATATCCCCCCCCCCCGGGTGGTTATGTGCAAAGAATGGAGAAAAAGGAAAGGGCTTGCCCATGCAGCGTTAGCTGACACAGGTGGACCAGTCAAGTGAATGTGGAATTGAGACTGTAAATAGCAGTGACAAGCGGGGTCATCTGCTTGGGGTTCTCTGAAGATGGTGGGTGACCCACGGTCCCTTCACCAAGGCTCCTGCTGCGAGGATTTGAGAGAGCAGATCCCAGCTGGATTGTGGCAGAGGCAGCTGTACCTGCAAGCCAGATGCTTAAACAGATACTTTCTTCTAAGTGGTCTGTCTCCTTTGATAATTTCCAAACTCTCATGTTATTTAAAAAAAAGTACATGACTGCTTATCTCTTAATACCTTTCTTGCCTGAGCTTTGATTTCTAAACATGTGACTCTGCAGCATTAGTCTGTCCCAGATTTGCCGAGCTCGCAGGTCTCCTGACCCATTTTACAGCATTGTGATTTGCTTCCCTCCTTGACAACCTGCAGGCCACAGATGGAAAGCATCTCATGGGGAAAAGCAGAGTCCAAGCCAGGCATCCAACATAGGTTGGACCTAATGAGGGCTGAACCTGGGATTATGTGGGGTGAGATTTGAATGTTTTTTTTCCCATGCTGTTTGTCATGTGGAAATGCATGTGCCCAGCTTTCGGGCTAAGTTAATGCTTTTTGTCTAGAAATAAACAAAAAGGCATGCCGTGAAGTCCATGTTGGAAATAATTCTCAAAGCAGGTGTTTCAAGTCTCTCGGCCTTGCGTGGGGCTCTCCTGCAGGGTACCGTCCATCACTTTCCTCCACAAACAGACTTGAAGAAAGTTTTTATGCAAGATGCAGTTTCACACTAGTTGCTTCCTTCTGCAGCAGTCACACCAAGCATGATGGTATTTAATAATGAAGCAAACAGTGCAATGTCACAAGTGTTCAGGAAGCTATTTGAAGGGAGTTAGCACTGAGCTGAGCTTTCCCTTTGCGACTCACCTCCCCAGAAAGACATTTCAATGTTACTTGCACAGTTTCTGAAACTTCAGCCCCACTGCCATGATCCTGTTTCCCTTCACCTGCCCTGGAATGACCAAAGCCCTACAGAAGTGACTTTCTGCTGTATTCAGAACTGGAACTTTGCTTTTGTCCATCTGTTCAGGACTTGGGAGAATGAGTAAAAAGACTGGGTGCCTTTATTAAGCAAAATATGGAAGTGGAGAAGTATGTGTTGGTTACTTCCCAAAGGGGATGTAGGCATCATGGTCTCAATGTTTCCTCAGGCAATAAGGACAAATTTCACAGAAAGCTTTGTGAACCAGAACAGAGACTTTGAACTAGTACTCCTGGTACTCCCCACTCCACTGTGAGGTGAACAGAATGGAGGTGGTCATTTTAAAGGTCAAAATTTTTGTATCATTTCCTATGGAGACATCAGCTGCACTTATTGACATGGGCGGGGGGTGTGAGTAGGTGCAGACCTTGAGTTTGGGTGCAAAAGAATGACAAATAGCATAAAAAAAACTCCTTCAGGATAGTAGAATCTCTTTATTTTCACATAACTGACCGCCGTCTTTCCTTTACCACCCCTGAAATTGCTCAATTCCTAGATTCCTAAGCAAGAGTCTGTTTCTTTCCCTAGACCAAAGATGTGTGGTGTGGGGAGTATGGGTGTGTGTTCACCCTTGGACACTCCCAAGCTTCACTCTTTGAAGTTCTTTAGATGATCTTTTACTGTGCCATAGTTAAACTATAGGTTATTTGAGAGATACTGCCCTTTTCCCTAACAATTTGTGTGCCTGGGCAGTGGAGCAGTAGGCTATGTTTAGATCCTGCAAGACAAACAGAAGAATTCCCAGGGAAAGTGTAGTGTATTGCAGGAAAGGAGGGGGTGATGTAATAACTGGCCCTTCTTCCCCCTGTTGGTCAGGCCTTGCCCAGGGTGCCCAGCCCTCCAAAGATCTTTACTGTATGGGGTGGGGGGAGAGGTCTTGACTCTGCTGCGATAAGTGATGCTGTGCCACCGCCTGTTGTTGTTTGGGCGAATGCTGGTGGTGGGTGTCGTGAGGGTAAGATACACACCCCCCCCTCCCCCCTTCCATTTCAGCGCAGGAACTTGTCTCCTGTCTCTCTGCAAATTTCCCTTTCAATTAAGCACTCCCTTCGCTTTTTCTGGAGCGGTTGTTACGCAGCCTGCAGTCGGAGCGGCGGTTTAGTTAATCCCCCAAAGAACGACGAAGGGCGGGGGGGGCGGCGGCACTCTGCCTGCCCGACCCCCGCCAGGCCCGAGAGGCCGGGAAGGCGCGTTCCCCTT